>NW_024070188.1:70027001-70398299 GCF_014754425.2 Oryx dammah
GAAGCAAAAAGCAAAGAAGAAAAGGAAAGATATAAAAATCTGAATGCAGAGTTCCAAAGAAGAACAAAGAGATAAGAATTCCTCAGCAATCAATGCAAAGAAATAGAGGAAAAGAACAGAATGGGAAAGACTAGAGATCTCTTCAAGAAAATTAGAGATACCAAGGGAACATTTCATGCAAAGATGGACTCAATAAAGGACTCAAATGGGCTGGACCTAACAGAAGCAGAAGATATTAAGAAGAGGTGGCAAGAATACACAGAAGAACTGTACAAAAGAGATTTTCAAGACCAAGATAATCACGATGGTGTGATCACTCACCTAGAGCCAGACATCCTGGAATGTGAAGTCAAGTGGGCCTTAGAAAGCATCACTACAAACAAAGGTAGTGGAGGAGATGAAATTCCAGTTGAGCTCTTTCAAATCCTGAAAGATGATGCAGTGAAAGTGCTGCACTCGATATGCCAGCAAATTTGGAAAACTCAGCAGTGGCCACAGGACTGGAAAAGGTCAGTTTTCATTCCAATCCCAAAGAAAGGCAATGCCAAAGAATGTTCAAACTACCACACAATTGTACTCATCTCACATGCTAGTAAAGTAATGTTCAAAATTCTCCAAGCCAGGCTTCAGCAGTATGTGAACTCTGAACTTCCTGATGTTCAAGCTGGTTTTAGAAAAGGCAGAGGAACCAGAGATCAAATTACCAACATCTGCTGGATCATCAAAGAAGCAAGAAAGTTCCAGAAAAACATGTATTTCTGCTTTATTAACTATGCCAAAGCCTTTGACTGTGTGGATCACAATAAACTGTGGAAATTCTGAAAGAGATGGGAACACCAGACTACCTGTCCTGCCTCTTGAGAAATCTGTATGCAGGTCAGGAAGCAACAGTTAGAACTGAACATGGAACAACAGACTGATTTCAAGTAGGAAAAGGAGTACGTCAAGGCTGTATATTGTCACCCTGCTTATTTAACTTCTATGCAGAGTACATCATGAGAAACGCTGGACTGCAAGAAACACAAGCTGGAATCAAGATTGTTGGGACAAATATCAAAACGTCAGATATGCAGATGACACCACCCTTATGGCAGAAAGTGAAGAGGAACTAAAAAGCCTCTTGATGAAAGTGAAAGTGGAGAGTGAAAAAGTTGGCTTAAAGCTCAACATTCAGAAAACTAAGATCATGGCATCCGGTCCCATCACTTCATGGGAAATAGATGGGGAAACAGTGGAAACAGTGGCTGTCTTTATTTTGGGGGGCTCCAGAAACACTGCAGATGGTGATTGTAGCCATGAAATTAAAAAACGTTTACGCCTTGGAAGGAAAGTTATGACCATGTATGGATGTCAGAGTTGGACTGTGAAGAAAGCTGAGCGCCGAAGAATTGATGCTTTTGAACTGTGGTGTTGGAGAAGACTCTCGAGAGTCTCTTGGACTGCAAGGAGATCCAACCAGTCCATTCTGAAGGAGGTCAACCCTGGGATTTCTTTGGAAATAATAATGCTAAAGCTGAAACTCCAGTACTTCGGCCAGCTCATGCGAAGAATTGACTCATTGGAAAAGACTCTGATGCTGTGAGGGATTGGGGGCAGGAGGAGAAGGGGACGACAGAGGATGAGATGTCTGGATGGCATCACCGACTCAATGGACATGAGTTTGAGTAATCTCTGGGGGTTGCTAATGGACAGGGAGACCTGGTGTGCTGCGATTCATGGAGTCGCAAAGAGTCAGACACGACTGAGTGACTGACTGCACTGAACTGAACTGAATCTTCAGCAGGAAAGAAAATAGTACCAAATACAAAAGCCTATTTCAACAAGAAAGATATAGGTTAGATTCTAATGTGTGTGTTTGTCTGTGTGTGTACACACATATATACATACATACACCCATACACAAATATATTAGTATTAAACACAAAAAGAATTGTCATTTTGCACAATTTTTAATAACATGTTGTAAAAAAATTTAACAGCAAACTTTTAAAAATGGAATGAGATGTGTGAGAGGGTAACAGGCAAGAAGGCCAGGGGTCTCCAATTGGAGGAAATAGGCTGCAAATGTCAGATATTTTTCTCTCTCCCTTAAGCAGCAGGAGGAAACAAACTACAAGTGCCAGATTATTTTTCCTTCTCCATACAAAATGAAAAGGAGGTTTCTCTAAAATTCTGTGTTGTCATGATGACACCTCATTCTACCTGAACTTAACTTTTCTCAAACCTTGAGAAAACCAATGCGTTTTTCTTATGGAAATGTTTTTCTTAAGCAATGTTAATGAAATTATGTATTTGCTTTGGAATTTGTCTTTCTTCAAAATGATTCCTCCTAAGACTAACTTTTTTTCTTTTCTCAAACCTTGAGCTGATAATAGCTCAACACACCAGTATTCATATCAATTGTTTCATGGCTGAGGGATGACACACCTGTGCCATCCTATCTCAAAAATGCATGTTGTGGGAGAGGGGCCTGGTGAAACTCCCTCAGCCTTGAGGTATCTCTTTTATCTGATTAATAGTTTTCTAAAAGACATAAGGCAATGGCACCCCACTCTGGTATTCTTGCCTGGAAAATCCCATGGAGGATGGAGCCTGGTAGGCTGCAGTCCATTGGGGTCGCTAAGAGTCGGACATGACTGAGCGACTTCACTTTCACTTTTCACTGTCATGCACTGGAGAAGGAAATGGCAACCCACTCCAGTGTTCTTGCCTGGGGAATCCCAGGGGCGGGGGAGCCTGGTGGGCTGCTGTCTATGGGGTCGCACAGAGTCAGACACAACTGAAGCAACTTAGCAGCAGCAGCAGCAGCAGCAACAGTCATAAAACATCTGGCTAAAGACTAGCGGGGGTGGGGGGCACTCTTTCTGCCCCCTTCTGCTGTCTATGTTAGAAGCTTTGTCTATCTCTTTTATACTTTAATAAATCTTTTTTGCTACACAAAAACTCAGTGATCAAGCCTTGTCTCTGGCCCTGGATTGAATTCTCCTCTGGAGGAGGAGAATCCCAGCGTCTTTCACGGCTCAGCAACACATTTGACTTGTTACAGGCAAGTTATAGAGACTTCTTCCTATAAGAGGAACAACTTAAAAAATGGCAAAATATATGAACAACGTTTTTTGGATGTTGAACAAAAGGCAGTACAGGACAGATATCTCTGAGAAAAGGAAAAAAGACAAGGGGAACAATATGAATGCCATGGATTTCTGCTTGTAGAGAATTTCTGAACCATGACCCAGGGATAGAATCCCAAATAGCATCCAACAGTGTCACTGATTGAGGGACTAGAAATACGAATATAGGGAGAATAAATTGACTAGAATTTGCAGGGCCTAATTCTAGAGAGGAGAAAGCTATATGGAGAGGTCCATAAATATTCATAAAGGTCTCTTAGATTCTTTGGTTTCATGCCTATCTGTGGACGTATAAGTTGGAATTTGACAGAGCCATATAACAAATGATAAGAAAAAAGAAATTTCTAAAAATTGTAAGCCAAAGAATTAGCACAGCTCACAGAGCTGGGAAACATTTGCGTTTCCATCAGATAGAGTGAGGAGATCTTATTTAATACATGAAGCAACCAGGAGAAAATTTAGAGGGATCATTGCTTAGTAGTGGGGCTAAAGTAGCTCTACAGTAAAAGCTACTGTGCCATGCTCTTATAAACCTTCAAGATAAACCTCAAAAGGGACAAGCTAATCAATAAAGAACTGCTACAAAGAAAAATCTCAAACTTTCTTAAAAACAATGTAAAATTACAATGTCTACCATCCAAACAAAAATCAATAGATACAAATGTCATTTTTTTCTATATACTATCAACGAACAATTGAAACTTAAAATTGAAAAGTTTTAAAATACACCATTAAAAATATCACCCTCTCATTAAAAAATGTATAAATCTAATGAAACATGTATAAGATCTGTATTTGGAAACTACAAAACATTGGTAAAAGAAATTAAAGACCTAATTACATGTTTTTAATTTATTTATTTGGCTGCACTGAGTCTTAGTTGCAGCACTTGGGATCTTTGTTGCCATGTGCAGGATCTAGTTCCCCAACCAGGGATCAAAACTATGCCCCCTGCATTGGGACCATGGAGTTTTAACCACTGAACTACCAGGAAAGTCTGCACAAAGACCTAATTAAATGGAAATGTATTCCATGTTCACAGATTGAAAGACTTAATAGTGTTAATATGTCAATTCCTCTGAACCTGAGCTATAGATTCAATGCAATCCCAACAAAATTACAGCAAGCCATTTTGTAGATTAAGCAAATTGATTCTAAATACATATGAAAGGGCAGAAGACCAAGAAAAGCCAACACAATACTGAAGAAGAAACTTGGGGGACTCACGCTACACTATTTCAAGATTAGTATAAAGCTACAGTGATCCAAACAGTTCAATATGGTACAACAGTAGACACAGATTAGTGGAACTAAATAAAGAGCCCAAAAATAGATCTGTACAAATACAGTCAACCTATCTTTGATTAAGGCAATTCAAACAAGACAGGATACTATTTTCAACAAATGGTGCTAGAAAAACTGGACACTCATATGCAGTCCACGGGGTTGCAAAGAGTCAGACATGACTGAACACCTTTACTTTCATGTTCATATAGTGAAGAAGGAAAAAAAAATCTAGATGCAGACCTTATACCATACACAAAAATTAACACAAAATGGATTATAGACCTGCAAATAAAATGCAAAATTATAAAACTTCCAGAAGATAACATATGAGAAAATCTAGATAACCTTGGATTTGGGGAAGAGTTTTTAATTCAAAAACCACAAGCACAACCCATGAAAGGAAAAAATGGTAAACTGGACTAAATTAAGATTAAAATTTTTCATGGTAAAAGACACTACTAAGAGAATAAAAAGACAAGTTATAGACAGGGAGGAAATGTTTGCAAATAACATATCTCTTAAGACTTTGTATAAGAAATACACAAAGAATTCTTAAAAATCACTAACAAGGAAACAACCAACTAAAAAAATAGAGAAAAGAACTGAGCAGACTTGCAATTAAAGATGTTATACAGATGGCAAATAAGGATTTACAAAAATACACAACATGATTTATTTTTAGAGCATTGCAAATTAAAACAATGAGATACCATGACACACCTATTAGAATGGTTAAAATCCAAAATATGAACAAAACCAGAACTGTTGTACTGGGCTACATCTACTGCAGAAGAGACTGGAGCTCTTTTTTTTTTTTTTTTTTAATTCATTTTATTCAAGCATAGTTGATTTACAATGTTGTGCTTTTTAAAATTTATTTATTTTAATTGGAGGCTAACAGAATCCAATATCATATTACAAAGACCATACATCATGACCAAGTGGGCTTTATCCCAGGAATGTAAGGATTCTTTAATATCCACAAATCAATCAATGTAATACACCACATTAACAAATTGAAAGGTAAAAACCATATGATTATCTAAATAGATGTAGAGAAGCCTTTGACAAAATTCAACATCCATTTATGATTAAAAAAAAAAAAAAAAAAAACCTCAAGAAAGCAGGAATAGAAGGAACATACCTCAACACAATAAAAGCTATATATGACAAACCCACAGCAAACATTATCTTCAGTGGTGAAAATTGAAAGCATTTCTACTAAAGTCAGGAACAAGGCAAGAGTGCCGATTCTCACCACTACTATTCAACATAGTTTTGGAAGTTTTGGCCACAGCAATCAGAGCAGAAAAAGAAATAAAAGGAATCCAGATTGGAAAAGAAGAAGCAAAACTCTCACTGTTTGCAGATGACATGATCCTCTACATAGAAAACCCTAAAGACTCCACCAGAAAATTATTAGAGCTAATCAATGAGTTAGTAAAGTTGCAGGATATAAAACTAAAACACAGAAATTCCTTGCACTCCTATACACCACCAATGAGAAAATAGAAAGAGAAATTAAGGAAACAATTCCATTCACCATTGCAACAAAAAGAATAAAATACTTAGGAATATATCTATATAAAGAAACAAAAGACCTATATATACAAAACTATAAAACACTGATGAAAGAAATCAAAGAGGACACAAATAGATGGAGAAATATACCATGTTCATGGACTGGAAAAATCAATATAGTGAAAATGAGTATACCCAAAGCAATCTATAGATTCAATGCAATCCCTATCAAGCTACCAACGGTATTTTTCACAGAACTAGAACAAGTAATTTCAAATTTTGTATGGAAATACAAAAAACCTTGAATAGCCAAAGCAATCTTGAGAAAGAAGAATGGAACTGGAGGAATCAACCTGCCTGACTTCAGGCTCTACTACAAAGCCACAGGCATCAAGACAGTATGAGACTGGCACAAAGACAGAAATATAGATCAATGGAACAAAACAGAAAGCCCAGATATAAATCCATGCACCTATGGACACCTTATCTTTGACAAAGGAGGCAAGAATATATGATGGAGAAAAGACAATCTCTTTAACAAATGGTGCTGGGAAAACTGGCCAACCACTTGTAAAAGAATGAAACTAGAACACTTTCTAACACCATACACAAAAATAAACTCAAAATGGATTAAGGATCTAAACGTAAGACCAGAAACTATAAAACTCCTAGTGGAGAACATAGGCAAACACTCTCTGACATAATCACAGCAGGATTCTCTCATAGAGAGAACGGAAATAAAAGCAAAAATAAACAAATGGTACCTAATTAAACTTAAAAACTTTTGCACAACGAAGGAAACTATAAGCAAAGTGAAAAGATAGGTTTCAGAATGGGAGAAAATAATAGTAAACAAAGCAATTGACAAAGAATCTCAAAAATATACAAGCAACTCCTGCAGCTCAATTCCAGAAAAAATAAATGACCCAATCAAAAACTGGGCCAAAGAACTAAACAGACATTTCTCCAAAGAAGACATACAGATGGCTAACAAACAGATGAAAAGATGCTCGACATCACTCATTATCAGTTCAGTTCAGTCACTCAGTCGTGTCCGACTCTTTGCAGCCCCATGAATTACAGCATACCAGGCCTCCCTGTCCATCACCAACTCCCGGAGTTCACTCAGACTCACGTCCATTGAGTCGGTGATGCCATACAGCCATCTCATCCTCTATCGTCCCCTTCTCCTGCTGCCTTCAATACCTCCCAGCATCAGAGTCTTTTCCAATGAGTCAGCTCTTTGCATGAGGTGGCCAAAGTACTGGAGCTTCAACTTCAGCATCATTCCTTCCAAAGAAATCCCAGGGCTGATCTCCTTCAGAATGGACTGGTTGGATCTCCTTGCAGTCCAAGGGACTCTCAAGAGTCTTCTCCAACACCACAGTTCAAAAGCATCAATTCTTTGGCACTCAGCCTTCTTCACAGTCCAACTCTCACATTCATACATGACTACTGGAAAAGCCATAGCCTTGACTAGATGGACCTTTGTTGGCAAAGTAATGTCTCTGCTTTTCAATATGCTATCTAGGTTGGTCATAACTTCCTTCCAAGGAGTAAGTGTCTTTTAATTTCATAGCTGCAGTCACCATCCGCAGTGATTTTGGAGCCCCCCAAAAAAGTCTGACACTGTTTCCACTGTTATCATTGTCACTCATTATTAGAGAAATGCAAATCAAAACCACAATAAGGTACCATCTCATGCCAGTCAGAATAGCTGCTATCCAAAAATCTACAAACAATAAATGGAGAGGGTGTGGAGAAAAAGGGACCTTTTTACACTGTTGGTGGGAATGCAAACTAGTGCAGCCGCTATGGAGAACAGTGTGGAGATTCCTTAAAAAACTGGAAATAGAACTGCCATATGACCCAACAATCCCACTGCTGGGCATACACACCGAGGAAACCAGAATTGAAAGAGACACATGTAGCTCCATGTTCATTGCAGCACTGTTTATAATAGCCAGGACATGGAAGCAACTGGAAATCTTTACTGCAAAATTCAGTCTTAAATTGAAGAAAGTAGGGAATACCACCAGGCCAATCGGGTATGACCTAAATCAAATCCCTTTTGATTATATAGTGGAGGTGACAAATAGATTCAATGGATTACATCTGGTAGACAGAGTGCCACAGTCAGCTTCAGATCTTGTTTTTATTGACTGCATCAGTTCAGTTCAGTTCTAGTCGCTCAGTCGTGTCCGACTCTTTGCGACCCCATGAATCGCAGCACACCAGGCCTCCCTGTCCATCACCAACTCCTGGAGTTCACTCAGACTCATGTCCATCGAGTCAGTGATGTCATCCAGCCATCTCATCCTCTATCGTCCCCTTCTCCTCCTGCCCCCAATCCCTCCCAGCATCAGAGTCTTTTCCAATGAGTCAACTCTTCGCATGAGCTGGCCAAAGTACTGGAGTTTCAGCTTCAGCATCATTCCTTCCAAGGAAATCCCAGGGCTGATCGCCTTCAAAATGGACTGGTTGGATCTCCTTGCAGTCCAAGGGACTCTCAAGAGTCTTCAGCACCACAGTTCAAAAGCATCAATTCTTTGGTGCTCAGCCTTCTTCACAGTCCAACTCTCACATCCATACATGACTACTGGAAAAACCATAGCCTTGACTAGACGGACGTTAATCAGCAAAGTAAGAGAGCTTTTCTATCTTTGGCTGCAAAGAACGTAATCAATCTGGCTTCAGTACTGACCATCTGGTCATGTCCATGTGTAGAGTAGACTCTTGTGTTATTAGAAAATGATGTTTGCTATGACCAGTGTGTTCTCTTGACAAAACGCTATTAGCCTTTGCCCTGCTTCATTTTGTATTTCAAGGCCAAACTTGCCTGTTACTCAAGGTATCCCTTGACTTTCTTCTTCTGCATTCCACTCCCCTATGATGAAATGGTGTTAGTTCTAGAAGGTGCTGTAGGTCTTCATAGAACAGGTCAACTTCAGCTCTTCAGCATAAGTGCTTGGAGTATAGAGTTGGACTACTGGTGATGTTGAATGGTTTTCCTTGGAAAAGAACTGAGATCATTCTGTCATTTTTGGAGAGTGCACCCAAGTACTGCATTTCTTGGGCTTCCCAGGTGGCAGCAGTAGTAAAGAACCCATTTGCCAATGCAGGAGACATAAGAGACACAGGTTCTGATCCTTGGTCAGGAAGGTTCCCTGGAGGAGGAAATGACAACCAATACCAGGATTCTTGCCTGGAGAATCCCATGGACAGAAGAGCCTGGCAGGCTATAGTCCATAGGGTCGCAAAATGTTGGACATGACTGAAATGACTTAGCACATAGCACACACTGCATTTCTTACTCTTTTTTTTTTTTTTTTTTTTGACTGTGAGCACTACTCCATTTCTTCTGAGGGATTCTTGGCCACAGTAGTAGATGTAATGGTCATCTAAATTAAAATCACCCATTCCCATCCATTTTAGTTCACTGATTCCTAAGATGTGGATGTTCACTCTTCCCATCTCCTGCTTGACCACATCCAATTTTCCTTGATTCATAGACCTAACATTCCAGGTTCCTATGCAATATTGTTCTTTACAACATTGGACTTTACTTTCACCACCAGACACTTCTACAGCTGAACATCATTCCTGCTTTGGCCCAGCCATTTCCATTCTTACTGGAGCTATTAGTAATTGTCTTCCCCCAATAGCATATTGAACACCTTCTGACCTGGGGGGGGGGGGGGAGCTGGTGTCATATATTTTTGCCTTTTCAGACTGTACATGGGGTTCTTCAGGCAAGAATACTGGAGTGAGTTGCCATTTCATTCTCCAGTGATCCACGATTTGTCAGAACTCTTTGCTATGACCCATCCATCTTGGGTGGCCCTGCATGGCATGGCTCATAGCTCCTTCACAATGATGAAGCTGTGATCCATGAAGGGGTGGTTTTTAATACCATTCTGCAATAAAACAAACCAGAGCTCTTTGGAGAAATGACTGATTTTTTCGTTAGGGCTTCTACAGTAGATGTAGCACAGTACAACAGTTCTGTTCAATTATAAATATGAAAAAGAATTATAGGAATACCTTAATGACATTGCCAATTCAGTTCCAGGCTATCAAAATAAAGCAAATATCAAAATAAGGCAATTTTAAAAAACAATTTAAATACCTTAGTTTAAATATACTCTGTTGCTAAAAATGCTGATCATCATCTGTACCTTCACCAAGTCATAATTTTGTTTGCTGATGGAGGGTCTTGCCTCAATGCTGATGACTACTGACCTGTTAGGATGGTGGCTGGTAAAGGCTGCAGCAATTTCTTTAAAAAAAGACAACAGTGAAATTTGCCACGTCAACTGACTCCTTCTTTCATGAACAGTATTTCTGAAGCACACAATGCTATTTGATAGCCTTTGACCCATGACAGGACTTCTTTCAAAACTGGAGCTAATCTTCCCAAGCCCTGCTCCTGCTTTATCAATTAAGTTTATGTAATATTCTAAATATCCTCTTGTCATTTCAACAGTCTTCATGACTTCTTCCCAGGAGTAGATTCTATTTCAAGAAATCACATTCTTTGTTTATGCATAAGAAACAATTCCTCATGGGGAAAGCCTTACCATGAGACTGAAGCAACTAAGTCACATTTTCAGGCTCCACTTCTAATTTGAGTTCTCTTGCTATTTCCACCACATCTGCTAATACTTCTTCTAAGTCTTGAACCCCTCAAAGTCATCCATGAAGGCTGGAATCAACTTCTCCCAAACTTCTATTAATATGATATTTTGACCTCTTTCCATGAATCACAAATGTTCTGAATGGCATCTAGGATGGTGAATCTTTCGCAGAGGATAAAAAATATAAAAATAATTAAAAAGTTTGAAGTATTGCAAGAATTACCAAAATGTGACACAGAGACATTAAGTGAGCAAATGCTGTTTATAAATGGCACCAATAGACTTGTTCAACACAAAGTTGCCACAAATCCTCAATGTAAGAAAGAAAAAAAAAAAAAAGTAACATCTGCAAAGCTCAATAAAGTGAAGTAGAATAAAGCAAGGTATACCTGTATGTGTGTTGAAGGGTAGGGAGAATGCCAGCAAAGTTAATGCTTTCTAGATTAAAGGGGATGCCTATGGCTGACATTTCCACTCTTTCCTCTCCCCCCTTATTCTACTGAATGCAGATGCAATGATTAGAACAGCAGCTGTAGCCTTGAGGGAAAAGCTAAGAAAATACAATGGCACCTTACCTGGTATCCACAAGCTATGAACCATTATCACTACCACCTATCTATGAACTTTTTATAGCACAAAAACTAACCCTTATTTCTTTAAGCAATTGCTTGTTGTGTTTTCTGTTACTTGCAGCCTGTTGCCGTGCCCTCCTCCAGGGGATCTTCCCAACCCAGGCATCGAACCCAGGTCTCCCGCATTGCAGGTGGATTCTTTACTGTCTGAGCCACCAGCCTCCAAGAACACTGGAGTGGATAGCCTATCTATTTTCCAGGGGATCTTCCCAACCAAGGAATTGAACCCAGGTCTCCTTCATTGCAGGCTGATTCTTTACCAGCTGAGCTACCAGGGAAACCCAACCTGCAGTCTATTGCATTCCAAACTGTTTCTCAAACAGTCCACATTTTTTGGAGGGGGGAGATCCTCCTCCCTACTGTTCATACTGTTTCTATTACTTACAATCAGAGTCCAAGGCATTATAACTAATGCAATTTTAAACTATAAAAGAGGTATAAGGAAAGGAACAGGTGCCAAGAGAAAGAATAAAAAAGTAGTTAAGAAAGACATGTGGGACTTCCCTGGTGTTTCAGTGGTTAAGAATCCTCTATTTCCACTGCAAGGGCATGGGTTTGATCCTTGGTTGGAGAACTATGATCCTATATGCCAAGGGGAATGGCATCAATAAATAAATATTTTTTAAAAAGAAGAAGAAAGACTTGTAAGAAGAGACTTAACAAATAGATGCAAAGCTGGAAAAGTTGAAGGAATGGTCTCCCACCTGACTCCTTCCACCCTACCTTATCCCTAACATGAAATAACTATGCTCTCAATATAGGATGGAATGGTTTTCCTGGAAAGGACCTTAGAAGAGGTGTAGGGTCTAGAGATCTGAACAGAACAGATCTTGAGATAACTATGTATTCACCAATGGACTAGAAGGTAAAAGAAAAAGGGAGCAGCATTCAGGAATAAAATAGATTGAAATATTTCTACCTATAATCACATTTTTGTTTGCTTTGTTTTACTTTCTTAATGATAAGGACTAGGAGTCCTCTGGATTCTCACCCATTAACCCTAAGTGAAGAAACTTTCCCCTCCACAAAATCTGCCAAATTACACAATATCCCATGAGTATACTTCCATTTAGAGGAGATTTTGGATAAACATAAGCAATTTCAGCAGGGATCCAGCACAGTTGCTTCTACAAATCAATATAACCTTTATTCATAAAAATAAATGGTCACCTAAAGATTACCAGACACTTGAGGAAAACGTTTAGCATTAAAAAAAATATTCCTATGGGGAAAGGAACAGAAAGTTAATGCAAGACAAAAACAAATTCAATCAATTCTATTTAATGTCCTCAGAAAGATTTAAATATAAATTATTCATACTGGAAGAAAAACCAGCTCTGGGAAAAAAAATAAATAAATCAGAGAATAACAGAAAAATGTGGGAGATTAAAAATGATTATCAAAAAAAAATTTTAAGACTAGTATAAGAAGTAACTAATGGAATGGGTAGTATTAAAAACAAAACAGGGAACATAGTCGGGGAAATCTATCCAAACAAAAGATGGAAAACACAGGAGAAATGCTAAGATATACTCACATAAAAGCAGAAGGTACAGTATATGAGCAATACATGTCAGAGGAAAGAACAGAGAAAACAGAGAGGGGGAAATATAGAAACAATAGAAAATTTCCATTAGTAAAAACAATAATTCCTGGAATTGAAAAAGGCAACCAACTGTCAAGTCATAAGAACAACAACAACAAAAGACTGAGATACAACCTGGTAAAATAATGTAAGGAAAAGTTTTTAAGCTTCAAAGAGGGGGAAAAAAAAGTACCAACAAAGAAATGGGCTTACTTTGACATGAGAATTATCAGCTACAACTGGTGCTAGAAGGTACTGAGGCAGTGCCTTCAAAGCAAACATTATTTTGAGACTAGAATACTGTACCAGATGACTAATCAAATGTGAAAGCAAGATAAAGACCTTTTCAGGCATTTAAGAACTCAGTTACTGTTTCTTTAAATTATTTCAGGATACGATTGAATGAAAGGACTAAGATATTCAAGAAAGTAGAAAATGTGAATCCTAAACAATGCAATTAACACAGGAATCCAAGTAAAAGCAACAACAATAATATAAATCCCAGATAGCTATGCTCAGAAAGATATACATCAATATAGGTGAAAATTAGAACAAAACCCCCACATCTTCAAGGAACAATGTTTTCAAAAAGTGAGGAATTTGCATTCATCAGATAGTGCATTTAAACTAGGAAATTTTGAGGATCAAGTGCTGTTCCTGTTTTTAAAAAGTAACTAGAAAGTTTAAAACAAGGTGTAAAAAAACATTGCCACTCAAATATAAAGTAAAATGAACTCTGATATCATTTTACATAAAATCTGAGCATGATTTATAGTGTAAGAGAACTTTTCCTCCTAGTACACAGGTTTCATGTCACAGAATTATATTTCTAAACTTTTAAATTAGTGTAATTACACTACTTGGTTCTTCAATAATTATTTCCCAATCATAATAGTAACAATAACAACAAGTAACACTTATTTAACACTTATATGTCCTATCCTAAGCTCTTTAGATTTATTAGCCAGTTTGGTCCTTTTAACAATAGCACAGTAAAGTTAAGTGACTTGCCTAAAGTCATGCACTGGTTGGTGAAGCTAGACATTCTGGCTCTAGAGTCCCTGCTCTTAAATACTGGCTATGCTGCTTCTCATTTTGCTGTCTGTTAACTTACAATTCTTCGAATCAACCTATCAGCCTAAAACAAAATGGCATAGTAACAATTATAAAACAAAATACAAATTATATAGAACTTAACATAGAAACAATGATTAACCAAAGTAAAGAAAAGGAAAGGAGTGTGCAGGTGTTATTTTTCTTAATCTTTTATATATACATGGGCTCCCCAGGTGGCGCTGGTGGTAAAGAACCTGCCTGCCAATTCCGGAGACATAAGAGACACAAGTTATATTCCTGGGTCAGGGAGATCCCCTGGAGGAAGTTAGGGCAACCTACTCCAGTATTCTTGCCTGCAGAATCTCATGGACAGAGGAGCCTGGGAAGGAGGCCACAGTTTATAGGGCTGAAAAGTGTCAGACACGACTGAAGTGACTTAGCATGCACACATGCAACTTTCTATATAAAAGAAGCATAAAAGAAGAAATTTCTACATAATAGAAAGTCAACAGTAAACTACATGAGTATAATGTAAAATAATAATATAAAAATCAGCAGGGAGGGGAGAGATAATGAACTTGAGCTAAATTTCTCATATTTCACAGCAAGTAAGATGATTAATTTTATAGGTATATAGCAGCTGTCAGTAGACACTGTCTAATTTTAAAGTGTAACATAATTCATGTGGTAACTCTCAGAAAACCTAAAAACAGAAAAATTCAAGTTGATACATTAAGAAATTCAGAAAAATATCTGAATTTGGGAGAATTCAGAAAAACTAAAACTAGAAAAGGAGGAGGACTGAGGAAAGGGAAGATCTTTGTTTTTAACCACCTTAATTTCTATTAAAATTATCAGATATTACTTTATTATAAAAATATGCAATACTACTAATAATAGAATATCCTATAAAGAAGGGCATAATCGATGAGAGTACCTTTCAATTCTGGCATGGTAACACAAAAGGACAATAAATGGTACCAGACTATGAAACTCAGTGGGTTGCAAAAAGAGGAACAAGGATAACATATAAATATATTACAGAATACTCATGCTGTTTGCTGATTCTTAGTTTCCACATCACTATGGGCACTCCAGTACTCTTGCCTGGAAAATCCCATGGACAGAAGAGCCTGGTAGGCTGCAGTCCATGCGGTCGCTAAGAGTTAGACACGACTGAGCGACTTCACTTTCACTTTTCACTTTCATGCATTGGAGAAGGAAATGGCAACCCACTCCAGTATTCTTGCCTGGAAAATCTCAGGGTCAGAGGAGCCTAGTGGGCTGCCGTCTATGGGGTCGCACAGAGTCGGACACAAATGAAGTGACTTAGCAGCAGTAGTATGGGCTAAATGGCCCACTTTTTCATATAAACTTCCCCAGGGACCTTTCATCCACTTTAGACAACCACTGAGCCACACACACTCTAGTCCCCTACTCTGTACATTTCATTTAAAGAAAGGGCTGTCTACATTCACACATGGGCAGGAGTCTGCACTTGGCACCACTTTTTCAGGGAATAATTTGGCAACCGGAATAATTTGGCAACCCTTATTCTCTGGTGGCTCAGGTGGTAAAGAATCTGCCTACAATGCAGCAGACCTGGGTTGGGTTCCTGGGTGGGGAAGATACCCTGAAGAAGAGAATGACAACCCACTCCAGTATTCTTGCCTGAAAAATTCCATGGACAGAGGAGCCTGGCGGGCTACAGTCTATGGGGTTGCAGAGTCGGGCACAACTGAGCAACTAACACTACTACTACTACTGAAATGTAAAACACGGCTACTCTTTGACCTAACAATTTGACTTCTCAGAATCTACCCTACAAAGACATTCCCAAATGCTCAAAGAGAACTTTATACAAGGACTTTCAATTAAGCTGTTACTGTTTATAACAGAAGATGGAAAGCAATCTAAATGCACACTGGTAGATACAGAATATTTCGTTACCATTTAGAAAATGAAACACATCTACATGGAGTAACACTAAAAAGTTTTTGCAACATGTTGCAGAGCAAGAAAAGGCAAGAAGGTGAATAATATATTATACAACTTGTGTGTGAGACAAGCAGACACTTCCTATATTGGTATACATGGGCTTAGAGTGAGTGGAGGAAACAAGTTTTTACGTTTGTACAAGTTTGTTTTTTTTTTTCCCCAGCCACCATGTATTGGTTTTTTATTTTAAGAAATCAGAGCATATCTCCACTGCCAAATTATGCTGTGCTTAGTTGCTCAGTCGTGTCCGACTCTGTGTGACCCCATGGGCTGTAGCCAGACAGGCTCCTCTGTCCATGCGATTCTCCAGGCAAGAATACTGGAGTGGGTTGATATGCCCTCCTCCAGGGATCGGAGAAGGCAATGGCACCCCACTCCAGTACTCTTGCCTGGAAAATCTCATGGACGGTGGAGCTTGGTAGGTTGCAGTCATGGGGTTGCCAAGAGTCGGGCACAACTGAGCGACTTCACTTTCACTTTTCACTGTCATGCATTTGAGAAGGAAATGGCAACCCACTCCAGTGTTCTTGCCTGGAGAATCCCAGGGACAGTGGAGCCTGGTGGGCTGCCGTCTATGAGGTCGCACAGAGTCGGACACGACTGAAGCGACTTAGCAGCAGCAGCAGCCTCCAGGGGATCTTCCCGACCCAGGGATCGAACCCAGTTCTCCCGCACTGCAGGAGGATTCTTTACCTTCCGAGACACTAGGGAAGCCACATATTCTGGGCTTTGAAAAAAATTCGAAAAGAGAAAACGTTCAACATCTTGCCATTTGTTCAGTCTCAAATGGAAAAGAAGAAAAATAAAATACACTAAGCAGCATGCTGCCGTTTAGGATTAGCGAAAAGGCTAGCTTTACTGGGTGGGTCATTTTTTAGTGGATTGGGGCAGGAAAATGAGGGCACAAAAACAGTCATGGCGGAGTTGAGGAGCAAAACTCAGGAGCGGCGGGGCCCAGGGAGCCCGGGGACTCCCTCAGAGAGGACGCGGGGGCCAGGCGGGCGGCGGCCGGAGCGCCGGGGCAGCGGGGGCAAGACACCAGGTCCCGGGTGTGTGGGAAAGAGGCCAGAGGGGCAGGAACCGAACGGACGGCAGACCGGGAACACAGCCTCCACCAGGGTAGCCGGTCGGGAGCGGGACGCCCGGCTGGTGGCGACAGCTGGGCGGCCAGACCAGGGTCAGCCCGGGGCGCCCGGGCAGTCCGGGCGGCGGGCAAAGCCCGAGATCCAGGCCGAGCGCCCGGGGAGCCGCGGCGGGGACAGTGGAATCCGCCCCAGGCCGAGGCCGGGGCCCCGGGGTGCACGGCGGCACGGCAGCCCCCGTACCTTCCCAGGAGAGCTCTCCTCCCGGCTCGCGCTTCAGGAACTTGTACCAGAACGTGTCCACGCGGCCCGGCTCCGCCCCGTCCTGCGCCGCCTCCTCCGCCGCCAGCTCCACCTCCCCGAGCCACAGGCCCGGCTCCTGCAGCGCCAGCGCGCCCGCGCCCGCCGCCGTGCCCGCCGGCCTCAGACGCACGGCCCCACGCGGCTCCCAGCGCCCCAGCTCGGGCCGGGACCCCACGACCAGCAGCTCCGGCCCGGCCCCGGCCACGGCGGGCGACACCACCACCCCGAAGCGGAACCGCATGGCGGCGGCGGCGGGCGGCGCGACTCCGGGTCCCCCGTGTCTCTGCGACCGGCGGACGCGGCCCGAGCGCTAGGCGGACGCGGCGATTGGGTCCCGGGCGCCGGCGGGGACACGTGCGAGGCTGCACCTTTTTTGGGCTGCATCACGCGGCCCAGGCGAGCCTGGCCGGGCCGGGGCCTCTGGCGGCGGGAGGTGGTTCGCTGCGGCCACGACCCGTCGCGCCGGGAGAAGGAGGCTGCGCCCGGCCCGCGGCCTCTTCTAGCGGCTCCGCAGTTGGCTGGAGACCCGGGGAAAGCAAAAAAAAAAAAAAAAAGCGTTAGGAAAGCAAACTCCTCATAAACTCCGAGAGTTTCCAGTGACCTTTCCAAAAGACTCGAAATTATTTCTGTGGTTATAGGAATAATGTGGTCTTTTCTATCAAAGAATATAATCAACTTCCTTCCTAGGAAACCCATGCCATTTTGTAGTCTTAAGTTCCTGTACTGCATGGCAAATAGAAGGCAAAAGGGTGGAAATGTGACAGATCTCCTCTTCTTGGGCTCCAGACTCACTGCAGGCTGTGACTGTAACCATGAAATCAGTGTGGACGGTAACTGTAGCCATGAAATCGGAATAGGATTCCTTCTTGCCAGGAAAGCTATGACTAACTTAGTGTGTGGAAAAGCAGAGACATTACTCTGCCCACAAAGGCCGGTTTAGTCAAGGCTGTGGTCTTCCCAGTGGTCACTTTTGGTTGTGAGAGCTGGACTTGGACCATAAGGAAGGCAGAACCCAAAGGCAGAATGCCTTCAAACTGTGGTGCTGGATAAGACTCCTGAAAGTCTCTTGGACAGCAAGAAGATCAAACCAGTCAAGAGAGAGATCAACGCTGAATATTCACTGGAAGGACTGATGCTGAAGCTGAAACTCTGGTATTTTGGTCATCTGAAGTGAAAGGACGACTCATTGGAAAAGTCCCCGATGCTGGGAAAGATTGACGGCAGAAGGAGAAGAGGGCATCAGAGGAGGCATGACCGATGCGATTGCCATGACCTTGGGCAAATGTCCAGAGATAGTGAGGCACGGAAATGCCTGGCGTGCCGCAGTCCATGGGGTCGCAGAGAGTCGGACAGGACTGGGCGACTGAACAACAACGAGGAAGGTTCCCGTAACCAAGCTGCACGTGTTGGTAGGTCTCCCGCGTTGCAAGCGGATTCTTTACCAACTGAGCCACCAGGGAAGCCCCTCCCCCAGCCAGATGCTTCATTTGTTCCCGGCCACTTCACTTGGCAGCTAACTTCACTTGAATTAGCCAATCGCGCTGGATTGTGCTACCACGCTCCCATCAATCCTAATTGTTGTTGTTGTTCAGTCCCCCAGTCCTGTGAGAGTCTTCAGGGTCCCAAGGACCGCAGCACGCCAGGACTCTCGGTCCCTCACCGTCTCCCGGAGTAAGGTACAGCATGTCAGGGATAAACACGGAGGGAAGCAGACTTCCCACTCAGTGTGATTGCCCGCCAGACTGTTGTAGAGTATTTTTCTCATTCTCCCCGGCACAAGTCGGATTAGATTTCCAACAATTTGGGAGCTCGTCGGGGATCCACATCACCTGGAGAGATCGAATGAACTATCCACCCCTACAAGTAGCTAAGAAGCACCTCTTCTGGGGATATTTCTCCCACGAGGGAAACAGCTGGAATCGAAGCTACTGGAAAAGAGTGCAAGAAACCTCTGAAGAAAGAAAGGGGGTGGGTGGTGATGAGCCTCCAGTCAAGTGCACACAATCAGAGGAGATGTGTGCGTGCTAACTCGCTTCAGTCGTGTCCGACTTTGCAACCTATGGACTGTGGCCCCCCCAGACTCCTCTGTCCGTGGAATTCTCCAGGCAAGAATACTGGAGTGGGTTGCCATGCCCTCCTCCAAGAATCAGATGATAGGGATAAGGTAGTAAGAATTCTTCTTTAGGCAAGAAGGATTCCAAGGGGGAAAAGGCCAATAACGAGATTCCCCTAAATGGTCCCCTAGGACACAAGCTCCAACATTGGGGAGATAATCCTAGGAGGAAAGGGAAACAACAGATGGTAAAGTATTTCTGTTTCATTTGGACTCAAGAACCTATGTTGAAACCATCAGTATTTTGGCCTAAGTTTGGGTCAGATGAAGGTTGGTTATAGAGTTTGTTAATGACAAGAGTCCAGCTGCCCAGGAAGAAATAGATTATGTTCTTTGTTGGAGAAAGGGGCCAGTGGTTCTATTCCCCTTAAACTTGGAACTAGGTAAAGAAAGGAGAAGGAAAATAGTAAGTGGGATCCTCTCAACTGTTTAGCTCATCCTTATAAACCAGGAGGCCTACAGGCTGAACTGCCCAGGAACAGCCTGAACCACTTCAGGTAGAAGAGGAAATAAGAACAGAAGAGGGAAACCAAGATGGGCACCATGGCCTCAGCACCCTCTCCAGCACTGTTCCCCTCCCTTCCTCCACTGAGGAAGGAGATAAAACAATGTAAAGTGGACATTCAGAGTTCACCCTTCCCCCCAAAAGGAGAGAAACCTCAGGCCCTCTACTTCTTCCAAGAAGTTCCCCTAGGAGAAAGGGGAACTGGATTTGTGGCCATCCCCCTTACCAGCTCCAAGGTTCAAGAATTGAAGAAAGAACTGAAGGCCCTACTAGAGGATCCACCTGGGGTTGCAGACCAGCTGGATCAACTTCTAAGCCCCCAGATTTTCACTTGGGCCGAACTTATGTCTATCTTAGGTGTTGTGTTTTCTCGCTACGAAAGATCAGTAATTCGGAGAGCAGCGATGGCTGGCTGATTAGAAAAGGGAATACCCAGCTGGCCCAAATGCCTTAGTAGTTGAAGTGAAATTCCCTAACCAAGAAGCCGCAATGGGAAAATAACAGTCCTGAACATAGGGGTCATATGTGAGATCTCAGGGACCTAATAATAAAAGGGATCAGAGAGTCAGTTCCCCAATCCTAAAATATTACTAAGCCCTTTGACATCAAGCAAGGAAAAGATGAAGGGCTGGTTGAATTTCTGAGTAGGTTAAAAGACCAAAAAAGAAAATACTCTGGATTGAATTTAGATGATCCTCTTGGCCGAAATATGTTAAAATTGCATTTTATAACTAATACTTGGCCAGATATTTCTAAGAAATTACAGAAATTAGACAATTGTAAATATATAAGTTTAGAAAAATTAAGAGAAGCCTGAAGGTATATGTACGTAGGGATGAAGAAAAACAAATAATTAATGTTAGAAACCAAATTTCCTTGGACCAAGTGCCTCCCAATTACTCTTCTCAGAATCAGAACTGCCCCTCGTAAGAATACTGGATTATTCCCATATGAGATGCTGTATGGCTTACCATATTTGGGTCAAATTGCTGACCTGCCAAGCCTGGAAACTAAAGACCAATTTCTGAGAAATAAATACTTGGCCTCTCCTCTACTCTGCCTTCTCTTAAGTTACAGGGCCTGTTGGTTGGCTCAGGCTCCATCCTTGGATTTCCCATGCATCCTCATCAGCCTGGTGATCATGTTCTGAGAAAAACCTGGAAGGAAGACAACTCATACTGGCCTGAGAAGGACCTGATAAGGTACTGCTCATGAAGGAAACAGCTGCCCACACTGCAGAGAAAGGTTGGACTCATTATAGGAGAATCAAAGGGACTCCATCCCCTAACAAAAAAGAACAATGGGCTGTGGTCCAACACTCCAATCCTACAAAGCTGTCTTTGAAAAGACTTTAATATCCTTCTTGGTCATTCTATATACCAAGATGCTGATTGTTGGGGGCAGCCCTTATCAGGTCAACTTAATTATTAATGTGACCATGAGCATGGATCCCCTAACTGTGAAATTTGATGCTTTCCAGGTCTTGCCTTATGGTGACCTACACAGCCAAAAACAGCTATCTGAAGAACATAAGTACCTTTGTCCTGAACCATATCGGCATGTCAGGAAATGATCCATGACAACTCTCCTGCTATATTTGGGCCAAAGTATGGTGGACTACCCAGGATTGGTTACACGGCTGAGCCATATAAAGCAGCTCCCACTCTAGTGGAACTAAAAGATTATCCCTGGCAAGGGGGGCGGGGGTACCCTGAGATGATTATGGGAATCTACAGTGTAGATTGACTACAGTGTAGATTTGACTGTTGTTAACAGTCAAAACAGAGATAAGCATCCATCTCTTGAGCATTGGTATGGACTAGGGGCAGACATATCCGGGAGATATCCACTGGAAAGGTTAGCTATTAAGCTTGTTAAAAATTTTACCTCCTCATTAGTGACATAGACCCAGAACTCTAAACAAACTTGACCCTCAGTTCCTAATGACCCTACTAAGGTCACCATGGTAGAGGTGAATGATTTACACCAAACTCTAGATCAAAGCTAGAAACCAGATAGCAGAGAGATTAGAACCGGTGTTATTCTGATGGTCCACCATCAATAAAAATGTGGATTGGATAAACTGTATTTATGATAACCAGCAGAGATTTGTCAACTATCCTAGAGACACTATCAAGGGAACAGAAAACAATTAGACTCAACCAGTAAGATGACCTGGGAGACTGACTGGCCTTAGACGTGATCCTGGCAGAAAAGCAGGGAGTATGTTATGCATGTGTGCATGCTCTATCGCTCCCATCATATCTGACTCTTTGTGACCCTATAGACTGTAACCTGCCGGGATCCTCTGTCCATGGGATTCTCCAGGCAAGAATACTGGAGTGGGTGGCCATTTTCTTCTCCAGAGGATCTTCCTGACCCAGGGATCAAACCAGCGTCTCATGGGTCTCATGCCTTGCAGGCAGATTCTTTACCACTGAGCCACCAAGGAAGCCTGTATGTGTCATGATAGGAGGTCAATGTTGTACTTTCATCCCCAGCAGGGCCGCCCCTTATGGCACAACAACAAGAGCCCTGCAAGGTCTTAACACCTTGGCTAATGTGTTGGCTGAAAACTCAGGGATAGATAATCCTTTCTCCATCCTGATAGTGGTTCAGCAAAGGGAAAGGTATAAAGACCTCTGTCCTGACCTCCCTAATTGTATTTGGAGGAATGGCCCTAGTAGGATGTTGTATAATTCCATGTATTAGAAGTCTTATGTTAAGAGTAATAGAAACTGCCCTTTCTAAACAGTCTGCAAAAGACCATCAGAACAACTCTTACTATTAGACACCTCAGAACATGAACTCCAGACCTTCCATAGGTCACTTACTCTCTGGGCCTCAGGTTCTTACCTGTGAATTGAGGAAATAAAATAATGACCTCTAAAGGCCCTTCCAGCTCTAAAGTTTCTCTGGTTAGTGCAAGAGGCACCACTCAGAGCCACGATATCATGCAAAAACATTTCATACTTTTCGCTTGTCTAGACCAGTGTGATGCCTGAAATGACACACGATCACTTTATTTTTGGAAGAATGTTATAATACTTTTAGTATGTATAAAATGGGTTTAGAGTAAACATTTTCAAGCTTTTCCGAGGTAAAAAAACAAACAAACAAAAAGGTAATTCTATGACTATAAATTTATGGCTTTGATAATTTTTAAATAGCATAAAATAAAACCTTTTGCTTTAAATTTGCTTTCAGTAAAAGTCAGCAATATTTTTTCAACTTAAAACATCATTTTGGGCCCAGAAACACAGGCTGTTTGGTCAAAAGAAAACTATTGAGGATGGGGTGCAGAGGACAGGGGCTTTAATTTTGGTCACTGCCTTAAGGAAACCAGTTGTCCTGTTTACATATTTGTGACTTTTTGATTCTTTATTAAAATTTTCCTCGTGGTCTTAACATGTCTGTATTCACCGACACTTAAGATATCAATCTTCTGTGAACTAAAGACACTAAAGGATACCTCTTTACCAGTATTGAAAAGCTTGTGGGATACAGTCCATAGGGTTGCAAAGATTCAGAGACTACTGAACAAGCACTCACTTGCTTAAAGCTTGCGAATAGTTGGGGAGAAAGTCAACATTTCACGCCTTCAGAATATCATAAGTAAAACAAAGAAGTACAAATATGTAACCTACAGTCTCTCAGTGGAGCAATTAGTAAGCTATTAATACATTTCATTTTAAATATTGATATTCCAGTCAGTGTTTGGTTAGTTGCTAAGCATACGGATAAACACAAAGAAAATTGTGAAGACAGAAGAGCTGGCCAAATACGGCTAATTCGGTAGCAAAGTAGACATTAAATCACAGTGGAAATGAGTCAGTTTATTCAAATTGCTGTTACACAATATTCTCAGGGTCATTTTGGGAAAATGAGAGTGCTTTGAGCATGCAAAGACCCTGGAAGCTGGCAGTTGAGACCTTTCTTGAGCTCTGCATGCTACCCCTGCTGCGTGGGTTCCAGATGGCATTATTCCCACCAGCTCTTCCAGAGGGAATACTACCCATTCTGGAGATGAAACAGTAGCAAGAAACGAAAACAATGTATTTGTTCAATAGACATTATTTCCTTTTCTCCTCTCTCCTCATAAAGAAGTTGAGTAACACTTGGAAGCACCATTTTTTAAGGCCCTAAACAAAATTTGTAACGGCTTATTTTTGGCAATGGCAACCCACTCCAGTACTCTTGCCTGGAAAATCCCATGGATGGAGGAGCCTGGTAGGTGGCAGTCCATGGGGTCTCGAAGAGTCAGATACGACTGAGCGACTTCACTTTCCCTTTTCATTTTCATGCATTGGAGAAGGAAATGGCAACTCACTCCAGTGTTCTTGCCTGGAGACAGGGGAGCCTGGTGGGCTACCATCTATGGGGTCGCACAGAGTCAGACACAACTGAAGTGACTTAGCAGCAGCAGCAGCAGCAGCAGCATTTTTGGCATAAATTTAAATATAGTATAAAAGTGCTAGCTACATTGTACCCTTGGTAATATGCAGTTGGGAAGAGAGACAGATATGGATTAAAAGACATATTTTAAAGTCTCATCCATACTTTGTCAATCATTTGAACTTTTTAACAGTGATAATTAGAATAGCTATGGAGCCCTTTTTATGTGCCAGACACAGGGTTTTCATATTCATATTATCTCATTTAATTCTCTCACCACTCCTATGAGATGACTGCAGTTGTTATCCTCATTTTTATATGTGAGGAACCAGGCTAGAGAGGTCTAGTAAACACAGCAAGGAAGGGGCAGAACCACGTGCTAAAAGACATCCATTGAGCTCATAGTTAAAGATAATTTAATATAATATTTGTTTTCTGATAATGAAATCATTTACAGAATTTGAAATCCCAGCATATTTAAATAGGTTATTCCCCATTAGTTCTTAAAAATGAACTTTATGTAATTATTTCCTGTTACAAAATTCATGCTTAGGAATAATTGGAACAGATGAATCATAAGTGGCAGTCTTAACTGATCAATGAGTCTGTAAAAATCATAAATATCTTGGTCTTTAATGTGAATTTGCCCTCAGGTGATAGAAAAATGGTAACTTTTAATGCCTTAATATGGCTATCTTGTTGGCAGAGGAAACACAGATTTAAGAAGGCAGTATGAAAAAATTTATCAATCATTAAGCTGTGTTATTTCCAGCTCCTTTTCCTTGTTGTCTATGTGAGATTTCTTTTTACATTTCAATAACTGAGGATACTTATTAAAAGAGATTATTTATGAAACCCATTTGGGATCAGATTCTTGATGCTATAATGACCAGCTGAATTAGAGCAAGAATTAGAACAAGAATTAGCTCAGCAGAGTAACATAATTCTGATGATAATTTTTAAAAGACAAAACTAATTTGTTGTCATTTAATTTCATTTCTGTCATGCTATCTCCTATATAACTACGATATATCTTCACAGTTGGGTGATAAGTTCAAATTTAGAGTTTAAGGATCCAATTCAAATGTAAATTCTTTCAAAGCTCCCTCAGGGAAAGCTATTACTGGGATCTGGTATTTTCTGTTTTCTGAAGCAATCTTTCACTAGTCAGTGAGTTATCATAAATCTTTCCTTATAATATTGTGTATGTATTCACACACTCACTGATGTAAAACATATTTCAACCAAGTAGTGTAGAAACCATTATAAGGATTAGTTTATTACTTGTCAGAATATACTGAATTAAATGTGTCACATACTACTGCCAATTGTGTAGCTTAAAAAAAATAACAAAAGGAAAAACAAAAAAACCTTCCAGAGAGAATTTGAATACAGCTTAAAAACGTTTGCATGTTGCAGCTTCTCTTCCGGCTTGGAAAACTGTAGATTAAGCTACTTGAAATCTCTTTGAGTATCTGGAGCAGTAGGATTTGAACCCTACCAAGGCTTTGTTCAAAAATCCCACAACATTTCTCAACTATTTAAAAAATCCATGTTCCTTTTTGATATATGTAAAAATCTTCTCTCTCCAGGAGATTCCAATAATTCCATTTCCCACCCCCACACAGACAATGCATCAACAACAGCTAGTTTTGTCATGCTTATTTCTCTGTAATTTATACAATCAAAAAGGTTAATTTTTAAAATGCTCCAAGTATAAGATGACAATGAAACGCATACCTTTTCCAAAGGCATTAATTTTGCCCCTTCCCTCACACATTCCTGCCCACTCTCTAATTGTGAAATCCACATGTCTTCCTGGAATTTCTCAATTGGGAGCTTCTATTCAGCAGGTCAGCCTGGTTTCTGTTAGGCAGTGACCTCAGCTGACTTTTCCTATGGAAAGGAGAGAGCCAAGCTAGGTGGCCAGACCTTGAGGTTAGAGACACCAGCTTAGAGTTCCTTCAGCGGTAAAAAGATCCTCCTAGGGCCTGGATAACTTGCATGGCAGGCTAATTAACACCTTTCTCCAGGAGGGTAGAGAGCCTGATAATGCAACACTTGGGAATAAAACAGTAGTAGGTAGAAGGGATGATTTAAAACTCCCAAGGGAACTTTCAAAGAGTTGCGAAAAAGGAAAGAGGTTAGCTGAAAGCAGAGCTGGCTCGTTTATCCTTAAATGGAGAATGGAGATTGAGGTGGGAGAGGAGGACAGTTGTTGGGGGTGGGGGGAGGCCAGGAGGCAAACCTGACAGTACTTTTTAAGAATTTGAATGCACTGTAATTTACCCTTTGCATATTTTTCCTTAACCATTGTATTATATGTGTTTATATTAAGTAGGTGTGTTAATCGCTCAGTTATGTCTAGCTCTTTGCAACCCCATGGACTGTAGCCCACCAGGCTCCTCTATTCATGGAATTCTCCAAGCAGGAATACTGGAGTGGGTTACCATCTCCTTCTCCAGAGGATCTTCCCAACCCAGGGATCAAACCCAGTCCTCCTAAATTGCAGGCAGATTCTTTACCATCTGAGCCACCAGGGAAAGTGAAAGTGAAGTTGCTCAGTCATGTCTGACTCTTTGCCACCCCATGGACTGCAGCCTACCAGGTTCCTCCATCCATCCAGGGGATTTTCCAGGCAAGAGTACTGGAGCGGGTTGGTATTTCCTTCTCAGAGGGATCTTTCTGACCCAGGGATCGAACCTGGGTCTCCTGCTTTGTAGGCAGATGATTTTACCGTCTGAACCACCAGGGAAGTCCTATTAAGGAAGCCCTCTATTAAGTATAAATACTTTAAACATGAAACAGTTTAGGGTGCCTATTTCTGTGGTGGGAAGAAAACAGCAGGCAGAAAGTTGGTGTGACAACATTCCTTTACTTCACCATCGCTGGACAAAGGCCAGGATCCTAGAGAGAAGGTAGGTATTGGTGGGAACCATAGGGAGAAACCTGAGGGGGAACCCCACTAGCCTTCAAGAGGAAAGAAAGGATAAAGCATTGTCTGAGTAAATGCTGTGGGCCTTCCCCAAATCTCTAATTCTTTTCAGGGCTCCCTCGAAATGCAAAAATAGGTTAGAAGGGGAGCACGTCTTCATATTTTAATTAATGGAACTAGCCACTTTTTAAAGAAATATACTTGTCCATGCAGGCACTATGGACATTGCCAAAGTATAATTTTCCAGAACGAATCTGCTGCAAATTAATAAGGGAACCAGCAGGACGGTAAAGATGGTTCAAAAACAATTCAAGAAACAAAGTCTATAGACACTAAAAAATTGCTAGATCACTAGGTTAGATACAAAATTGATTAATTTCCCACTGGGCAATACAACTGTGACCTTTGGGTTTCTCTGTTCCACCACACAGAAATCAATTGCATCTTTAACCATGAAACATTTACAAAATATAATATATAACTTTGAGGGTAGGGTCTTAATCAATGATAAATAGTAACATAAATCAAGGCAGGAAGAATAATTCTTGAATGCATCTGACGGACACTGTTCCCATCTGCCTGACATGCAGTCAACTTGCATCTTACTTCTAAGTTTTGAATACTTTTTCCTAACAATATATAATAATAATAATAACTTCTCATTTATTGAGCTCTGTTCTACTATGAGGTAGGCACCATGCTGGGTGTCTAACATACCTCATTTTACTTAACCTTCTCCACACTTCCACAATATAATTATGATCTCCATTATACAGAAGGATGAAAGTTTCTGAAACATTAACTGATTTACCTCAAGCCGTACAGCTGATAAATGACAGAGCCAGGAACTGTACTCAGGAACGTCTTCTCCAGCATATGGTTGTGCAGCTCACATATTGCACAGAAGCACTGAGATGGAAGGATCAGTGGAGCTGAAACGCAGCCCATGCTGCACTTGCAAACCCTTTTAATCTGTGTCCTTTTTTCTTCCCATAAAACACCTGCTCCTTGGTGAGCCTAGTACCACAGAGTAAATCCATAGAAAGCCATGGGGGCTGAGTTACTGGGAGTGACACACATCACTATTTCCTTCTCCCAGAGGAAAATATTCCCAGTTCTTACAAAGGTATATATGTAAGCTAAAGCCCTGATTCTGCACTGGGACAACCCAGAGGGATGGTACAGGGAGGGAGGTGGGAGGGGGGTTCAGGATGGGGACCACGTGTATACCTGTGGCAGATTCATGTTGATGTATGGCAAAACCAATACAATATTGTAAAGTAATTAACCTCCAATTAAAATAAATAAATTTATATTTTTAAAAAATAAATTAATTAATTTTAAAAAATAATAAAAGAAAAATAAAAAATGGGCAGAACTAAATAGGCATTTTCCCAAAGAGGAAATACAGATCATCAACAGGCACATGAAAAGACGCTCAACATTGCTAATAATCAGGCAACTATAAACCAAGACCATGACAAGATGTCACCTCACACCTGTCCAAACAGCTGTCCTCAAAAAGGGCACAAATATCAAGTGTTGGTGAGGATGTGGAGAAAAGGGAACCCTCATACACCGTCGCTGTGAATGTAAATTTGCGCAGCCACTGTGGAAAATAGTACAGAGGATTCTCAAAAAACTAAAAATAGAGCTACCATATGACCCAGCAACTCCACTCCTAGGTATCTAGTCAAAAAACACCAAAGCACTAATTTGAAAAGAAACATGCCCTCCAGTTTTCATGGCAGCATTATTTACAATAGCTAAGATATGGGAGCAACCTAAGTATCCATCAAGTGATGAATGGATAAAGATGTGGCATGTATATACAACGTAATACTACTCAGCCATAAAAAAAATTGAGGCAACACGGACGGACTTAAAGGACATTAGGCTCAGTGAAATAAGTCAGAAATACAAATACCGTATGATACCACTTACATGTAGAATCTAAAGACTACAACAAACGAACAAATATAACAAAAAAGAAGCAGACTCACAGAGAGAACAAACTAGTAGTTACTGGTGTGAAGAAAGACAGAGAAGTAATATAGGGACAGAGGTTTTAGATGGACAAACTATTAGGTATAAAAGAGGCTACAAGGATACATTGTAAAACATGGGGAATATAGCCAATCTTTTATGATAACTATAGATGGAGTATAACCTTTAAAATTTGTGTATCACTGTATTATACATCTGTAACATAATATTGTACATCAGTTTTTTTTAAGTAAATGAACAAAAACAAAGGCAGCCGTCTGCCACATAATATGTTCATAGACACAGTATCACAGTGCAGAGCTTGTGTAAGAAGGAAGGAGGGGAGAGAGGGAGCAAGGAAAAGCATTATTTTTTTAAAAAGTGGGAAAAAAAAGATAACTGTTTAGACATAGTTTGGTAAATATCTATATTTTCACTCAGTAGGACAGATCCTTTGCAAAAATTACAGCTCTAAGCAGATTGTATATATCAGCCTGGGGGGCGGGGGTGGGGAGGAAACAGATGAGCTCTAAGCAGATTGTATATATCAGCCTGGGGCGGGGGGCAAAACAGATGTATCTAACTAGATGTAGAACAGTAGTCTAGATGTTATATACATTCTCTATGATGAGATTATCTGCCTTTGGAGGTCTACCAAGTGGAGGAGTCTGCATTCTCTGCTAAGACTTAGAGAACTAGAGGCTTCACAGTCATTCCGTAGCTCCAGGAACTCCAAAAGATGAATGAAGCAGGGAACAAAAATTCTACTGCTTCCTTCCTTAAAAGGAGGCCAGAAGAGGCTGTGGTGAGGGAAACAGTTTTCTGAACCTGACTTAGCAGTTTCCACTTCAACTTATCAATGTAAATATGAACCAGATGGAGTGAGGTGCTATTCTCTCTATGCCACCACATGCAAAAAAAAAGAGCTTGCAGGATGTACCCCCCAAAAAGCAAGTGAACTGTTGTATTGCCCCTTGAAGTCATGTGAATTGTGAACTCTGCTTTTCAAAGGAAAACACACATAAACTTGGTTTGTAAAAATCTGGAAGAGACTTTGTTCACTTCACTATACACTAAGGTTCTAATTTGTACTTTATAGTGGTAGATAGGAAAAATAACCATTTCATTTTTTTTCAAATCCCTCCCCCAAAAGCAACTAATTCATATCAGAAAATCAATATACAAATACTGTTGAAATTGACAGCACTGGATCAGGCAACTTGGACTTCATAAATATATAATCCTTGCCCCCAAGGAGTTTATGGTGTAGTCACTGGAGACAAACACACGTGAAAAATAGATATACAGCACAGATATTATTTTTAATGTAAGGATACTAAATCATTTGTCACAGAGCAATGACTGACAACTAGAAACAGAAATCAAAAAGGGCCGAACGGGACTGAAATACCAAGGACCCAGACGATTGGGTCTGACCATCAGATCATCAACAACTTGGAAGCAGAACATGGGAGAGACAGCAAACAAGAGATGGAGATAAGGGGACACATATATCCCAAGTCAGGGGACTGCATCCACAAAATCGGAAGCAGAAAACCTCAAAGCACGTTTAAGGTAAAGTCGTTTTAAAGGAGCAAATGATATGATTCCGGAAGTTGGTTTTCTAAAATAATTATATAACAGACATGTATTTTGCCTTACTCAGTTACATTTTACAGTAGTCATGCACTTTATTTCACATGTTTCACATACCACAATTTGTTTTTTTTCTGTCTTTACTGAACGTGCGACAATATTGCTTCTGTTTTTTATGTTTTTGTTTTTTAGTCACAAGACAAGTAGACCAGGGATCGAACCTGTACCCACTGCGCTGGAAGGTGAAGTCTCAACCACTGGACCACCAGGGAAGCCCCCACATATCACAATTTGTAATAAAAAACAATGGATAAAGAGACAAGCTGCTGCTGCTGCTGCTAAGTCGCGTCAGTCGTGTCCAACTCTGTGCGACCCCATAGATGGCAGCCCACCAGGCTCCTCTGTCCCTGGGATTCTCCAGGCAAGAGTACTGGAGTGGGTTGCCATTGCCTTCTCTGAAAGAGACAAGTATGTTACGGAAATTCTATTGCAAAGAAGTGGAAAATGAAAAAAAAAAAGAAAGAAAGAAAATGTCCTGGTGTTTAAAGAGAGAATAAGAAATTTATTGAAATCAAGAGGTGAAACATTTCACACACCTTCAGTTCAGTTCAGTTCAGTTCAGTCTCTCAGTTCTGTCCGACTCTTTGCAAACCCATGAATAGCAGCACGCCAGGCCTCCCTGTCCATCACCAACTCCTGGAGTTCACTCAAACTCCCCACACACCTTAGTTCAATATAAAGACGTGAGTTCATTTACTCTATTTTGTAACAGCAGGAATGAGCACATGGTAAATTTCGATAGTCTATTTGCTGATTACCTTCTGCGGTGAATATGTGAGTGCATCACCTTCAATCCTATCAGGCAAACAATATTAATCATGGAAAGGCTGATATATACACATTCAATAATTTCATTTAGGTATCAAACTTTTTGCAGTATGAGGTTAGGTGCAGATAGTGCATTCTTAAGTGAATCTTTTTGGGATGCAGTAACACTCTTTTTAGAGCGTGTGATTTATTATCACTTTGAGGTAAGGATTGATTTTCCAGAGTCTTTAATTTTCAATAAATGTCCAGCTCTGACACAGTCACTGCAGGGCCACTAAATTCACCAGGGGGAAAAAAAAAAAAAAAAAAAGAATCTGTGGTTTAACTACATCTGTATGTTCCAGGTGGAGCAGCAATTGATCCTATAATTCAGTTTAGAATTTCCTCCATAGAATAAAAGAAAACATCCTTTGTTTCACCAGATTAATGCCTTTAATATTTAATTAGTTTAATATACTTAGTTTACCATTTTGCCCTGAGTTAAAAAATTCAAGCTACTGTATTTAGAACTCCAGATTTTCAAGATCCTCCTGGTCCTGCATATTCCAGCCTCTTTATGTGACACACAAGCAAACTGAGGCACTTATGAAACCATTTTTTAAGTTTCCATTCATTTGTTTTCACCTATACACCTAGGTTCCTAAAATATGAAGGATTAGAGACACGCTTTCTCTTATTTCTATCCTCCTGATTCTCACTCCCTTTCCTGAAGGGCTGACTATTTGGTAACCTCGTGTCACTGATACATTCACCAGAACATTCCCAATCCACGATGAATAATAATGTTTTCACTGTGTTGCACAATTATCACCAAAATCTTGATTCCAGAACTTTTTATCAATCCGGAAAAGGTCCCGTGCATATTCATGTGTGTGTTCACGTGCATGTTCAGTCATGTCCGACTCTTTGCAACCTCGTGGACTGTAGCCCACAAGGCTCCTCTGTCCGTGGGATTCTCTGGGCAAGAATACTGGAGTGGGTTGCCAGTTTTCTCCAGGGGATTTTCCCGACCCCGGGATTGAACCTGTATGTCTTGCATCTTCTGCGCTGGCAGGTGGGTTCTTTACATATGCTTAAACAGTCTCAATTTCCCTCTTCCTCCACCTTCTGGAAATCCCCACTCATCTTTCCATCACTATGGATTTGCGTACCCTGGAGATTTCATACAAATGGAATTGCCTTAAAGTCTCTACTGTTGTCTCTGAGATGTCTTTACAAGCCACTGATAATCGAATCTACAAGCTTTGATACTGGTACTTTCCGTTTTACTAAACTGATAGTTGCATTGTTTTCTATCAAAGGAATCCTATGCCACCTTTTGTTTAAAGCAGTAGTTTCAGAAATTTGAAGTTTGATACCTTGGTGACAGTTGTTCACATCAGCCTGTCACAGTTTTAAATACTGTGCCATTATACTAAGGGGTATGACACCTCTCTTGCCTTTAGTTGCATCACTTGGCCTGTGATAAACAAGACTTCTGCATGTGTCTTAGTAACAGAACAACTCTGCTTCATCTACTTGTGGCAATCTCTGTCAGGTCCCATAAAGCACTTTGGGATATTGCTTTGCACGAAAATAGGAAAAAGTTTAACATTACAATCTCTCTAGAATTTTGACCCAGATATGCATAAAACAAATTTAGAAGTTTTTAGTGAGTTTCCCAGGTGGCTCAGTCAGTAAAGAGTCCACCAGCAGTGCAGGAGACATAGGTGAAGGGGGTTCGATCTCTGGATTGAGAAGATCCCCTGAAGGAGGAAATAGCAACCCATTCCAGTATTCTTGCTCGGAGAATCCCATGGACAGAGGAGCCTGGCTGGCTACAGTCTATGGGGTCTCAAAGAGTCGGACACGACTGAGGCAAAGGGAATTGTGATCTTTTCACTAATGATAAATTCTTTCTTCAGTAGTATAAAACTTACATTTTGCTGATTCCTTGCCTTTCTTGTATACAAGACGTTTTCAGATTCTAGACTGGATCGTATTGTAAACTTTTTGAAGACACTTTGGAGGGCAAACCAGTTGAAATGAAGTGACAACAATATAAAGAGCTATGATCAAGCTGCCATAGGCAGACGTTGCCTCAAGGCAGACGTCAGCAAACTTTTTCCGTAAAGGGCCAGATAGTAAATATTTTAGGCTTTGCAGACTACCTGGTTTCTGTCCCAACAACTCAACTTGAGACACAAATACAGCATGGGCAATGTGTAAGATGATGAGTGTGGTTGGGTTCCAATAAAGCTTTATTACAAAACTAGGTACAGGATACAGTTTATTGACCCTTGTTGAAGGAATGGCACATGATCTAAGCTGGTCCATTAAGATTTCTTCCCCAGCTGGAGAAGGCAAACTGTCTGAATATTAGATTCTAAGACTAAAGCTGAGAGCTACCTGCATCAAAGGTTCTAGCCTCAAGGGCACAGTCTGAGAAGGGAGCTGACACACGAAGAGGAGCAAAGACAAGAGACAGAATCATCTCATTATTCAAGGCTATGAGTCCTTTTTTTCAGGTCAGCATTTCTCCGGCCCTTCTGTGCTTAAGTTTTATGTACTTTTTTACTCTTTTTTTTGGTGTCAGCTGATTCAACTTGTGTTTCTTGTGTTCATTATCCCTGACTATGTAATCTTGTTTAAGCTCTCAAACTCTGCCTCACTTTCTTCACTTGTAAAATGAGAAGAAAAATGAACCTGCTTCACTGGGTTGATGAAGAAACCAAATGAGATACTGTCACGTGAGTGTATGTTCCTCAATTTTTTGTCTTGTCACAACAAAAATTTGGAGTGACGGACATTAAAGCCCCCTGGGCGTGTCACAGCTCTCAGGTCTTGGATAGACCGTGTTATAGCTCTCAGGTCTCCAATGGACCATGTTATAGCTCTTAGACAAATCAGTGTTACAGCTCAGTGTTACAGCTCATTTTGGACTCCTTTTCCCTGTTTTACCTACCTAACAGATATCATATATGGGAAAATGCTTAGAACAATGCTTGGCAGATAATAAACACTATGCAAATATTATTGCCATCATTCTCATCATCACTATTGTTAAGAATTTGGTTGCTTGCAAGAACTTAATATGTATCTGGAATGTTACATTTTCATTAAAAGAAAGAATAATTAGTTCACACAGGCAAACCTCCTGGGCAAAAATAACTCATTAATTTTTCCCTTTGTAATAAAGGTTATGAAGGTAATGGAAGGAAGGAACTGTCAACAATATGGATTTTAAGACTGATATTTTCAGAATTCAGGAATATGTGCTAAATTAAACAGTCATGACCTTAAGAATAAGCACTGAAGTCTATGTTTAAAATGCAAGGGCTTAAAAGTCATTTTGCTTTATTTCTTAGCTAGGTTACACAGATCATCTAGCTGGCATATGTTCATTAGTAAACTGGATATTCAGTAATGTGTCTCCATTAATCTTTAATAATACTAATGCTTCAGCAGTTTGAGATGCCAAGGTAAAAACTACCTGTGCAAATCCAGACCATTCTTAGAACTAGTTAAATCATTCATATCTACTAAAGAACATTGAAAACTTTCATTTTGCGACAATCATTTCCTTATTTCTCTTTATAGTTTTATTTCCTACATATATAACCATCATATAGTATGGCAGAGGTTACTGGTATCCCACTAATATTCCCTAGCAATTGCTAGGGTTAAGTCTCAATGTAGTCTGATAGGAAACGAACTATTCTTCTCTGAGAGGAAACCATTTATCAAATGTGCTACGGGGCCTGGCTAAAACATACAGGCAGATATTGACAGGCTATACCTATTTGAAGGCCCTCTTCTGTACTTCGGGATATATCATCTTTAACAAGAACTCCTGAAGTCAGTCCTAATACATTCTAGGAATGGCTCCTTCACATCTGGGGTGGGGCGGGGGTGGGCGGAGTGGAAGGGGGGGAAGATAGTGCATAGTGAATGGTGTGAATGTTGAAATTGCCTTGGCAGAGTATTAAGAAATTTAGTCACTCAGTCATGTCTGACTCTTTGTGACCCCATGGACTGTAGCCCACCAGACTCCTCTGTCTATGGAATTCTCCAGGCAAGAATACTGGAGTGGGTGGCCATTTCCTTCTCCAGGCGATCTTCCTGACCCAGGGATCAAACCCAGTTCTCCCACATTGCAGGCAGACTCTTTACTGACTGACCCACCAGGGAAGCCAAGGCGGAATATTAAGGAAGGGATAAAAAGACAATGGGGTGAGCAGGCTAGATTTTATTTAGAATACAGGGTAAGTGAAGCCGTCAGCTGACCTTGCTTCATGGGGAGACAATAGAGTGTTTTGAGAGTCAGTAGTCTGAGATGTGCCAGCATACTCCCTTGGAAGTAAAGAACTGCCATCTTGCAATTCCTACAACTAAGAAAAAGACACAGACTTCGTTATGCCTCTTTGGATTTTGAAGAATATATACCTCAGGAGACTATCACCTCAGCCCATTCAGTGGGTCCCTTGGAAGACTACCAGTTGTGGTCGAGCTCAGAAGAAAAAGGTCTCTGCAGCAATTCCAGCATATGGAACAAGTGACAACGCCTTTAGTAGCGTATGTCTCAGCTGCTCCATCAAACTAGAGATGTTTGAGGTAGTCAGCGGTGCTGTCTGGCATCTCTGCAAACTCCGGAGCAGCTCTCCAATAAAAATTAACAAGAAATGGTGCATAAATACCTTAACTTCTTTGTCCCTAAAATAAGTTAATTCTGGCTCCCCTGAGTTCCCTGATGGGGCTAAGCTGTAGTCATCCACAGTAATAGCTGGTTTGAAAAGAACCATATGTTGTCGGCTTCCACTTCTTGTCTATTTCCCCACTGCAACTAATATTTTTCTTTCTTTCCCAAAATAAACTATTGGATTGAACCATATTTGCCATTTTTGCAAGTCATAAATTATTAGATAGCAGTAGTTTAATAAGTTTCAAATTAACTTTTGTGCTGAATCCTTGATTTAGGATTCTGAAGACACACATACTAAAAAGTTATTTCACCTATTTTTTGAATTTTGTATACATGAAACCATACCACATGTATTCTTTTATAACTTAAGCTTTTTGTTCAACATTATGTTTTTAAGATACATTCATATTGGGTCATGGAAATGCAATTTTTGTCTATATACAGCATATTTTATTGCTTGAATATTTCATATTTTATAAATTTTGTTGCCAATAGATAGGCAAATTAGTTTTAGTATGGTCCTATTATAAACAGTGGCGCTGTTAACAGCCTGGTATCTACATCCTGATGTACATGCGCAAGTTTCTCTGGAGTATGTAACTAAAAGTCAAATTGCTAAACCATAAAGTATGTTGATATTCTATTTGTTCTTTAAAGAATACCCAAAATAGGAAAAAGTAACCTTTACTAGGATTCAACTCAGTGTGTGCAGCATCTTCCTAACCTCTGCTTTCTACACGGCAGATCTCCAGTGAGAGAACTTAAATTCTATGCAGCCCTGGGTGGGAAAGAAGACACAGATTGCTGATTCTTCTTAGAGTAACTTCTGTGTTTTCTCCTTGAAGAGTGTAATCTCCCTGTTTTCTCTTTTCTTCAACAAATAAATAAACCTAATTCCTTTAGTTATTTCTTCATAGAATTTATTTCCTATGGCTCTGATTATTTTCATGACTCTTCTGGGCCACCCCCTGATTTTTCAAATCTAGGATGACTATGAAATTTATTGTCCAAAGCAGGTCAATTTTGAGGATGGAAAGAAGTATTAAAATAATGAACTGTGCTAACCGACTTAGAACTGATCGAAACAAGATCCATCTTAGGCAAACCAGAATGTACTTTATTCATATCACACTTTATGTGGAGTGTTCTCAAACCAAATAAGGAATGCTTCTGGAGGACTGGCTCATATTAAGTGTTAAAGAGGAGGGGTTGGCTCCATGACACGTTCCCATTTACAACCCCAGTCTCAGGGATGTTATTTTGAAGTTATTATGCCTAAGTAACAGCACATAATGGTATTCCTAAACAGAAAGAGCAGAACATCAGTCTCTTAGAGGCAACAAGAATATACTAACTAGGTTTCAACTGTGTCCTTTAGGGAAATTGTGACTGCATATTTGATCTTCCCTTTGGCAACAGACACAAATCTCATGGTAATTTAGTATTCAAAGGAGATTTTTCAAAAGTATTAGCTGGTTGCTGAGCAACGATAGAAAAGAAGGTGAAATGGGGGGAATTTTGCTAAATTCCCTTGTATTTACTGGCTTCAGAAAACAGGTCTTTTATGGATAGGGCCCGTTTGACAATTTCTACTTGAAAATTTGAAAGTGTGACATTTTTCTGCAAGAAGAAATATGCAAAACAAAACTATTTTAGGCACAAAGAAATTTCACAGGGTTAGTATTTGTTTATATAGAACAGTCTGTAATGCATCTCATTGTTTAGATAAGTGAAATATCCGAATAAAGAAGTAAAATGTTTGGGAAAAAGTCAAATTGCTTCGGAAATACTTGGATTTTCTCAAGTAATTTGGTAATAATAATAGAAGTGGCCATTTAATAGGAGCTGCCCTGTCGTGGTCACTGAGCTACAACTTGAGTTATATCACAAAATAGTTCAGTTCAGTTCAGTTCAGTCGCTCAGTCGTGTCCGACTCTTTGTGACCCCATGAACTGCAGTACACCAGGCCTCCCTGTCCATCACCAACTCCTGGAGTCCACCCAAACCCATATCCATTGCGTCAGTGATGCCATCCAACCATCTCATCCTCTGTCGTCGCCTTCTCCTCCTGCCCTCAATCTTTCCCAGCATCAGGGTCTTTTCAAATGAGTCAGCTCTCCGCATCAGGTGGCCAAAGTATTGAAGTTTCAGCTTCAACATCAGTCCTTCCAATGAACTCCCAGGACTGATCTCCTTTAGGATGGACTGATTGGATCTCCTTGCAGTCCAAGGGACTCTCAAGAGTCTTGTCCAACACCACAGTTCAAAAGCATCAAATCTTCAGCGCTCAGCATTCTGTATAGTCCAACCCTCACATCCATACATGACCACTGGAAAAACTATAGCCTTGACTAGATGGACCTTTGTTGGCAAAGTAATGTCTCTGCTTTTTAATGTGCTGTCTATGTTGCTCATAACTTTCCTTCCAAGGAGTAAGCGTCTTTTAATTTCATGGCTGCAGTCACCATCTACAGTGATTTTGGAGCCCAGAAAAATAAAGTCTGACACTGTTTCCACTGTTTCCCCATCTATTTGCCAGGAAACAATGTGACCAGATGCCATGATCTTAGTTTTCTGAATGTTGAGCTTTAAGCCAACTTTTTCACTCTCCTCTTTCACTTTCATCAAGAGGCTCTTTTCTTCACTTTCTGCCATAAGGGTGGTGTCATCTGCATATCTGAGGTGATTGATATTTCTCCCAGAAACCTTGATTCCAGCTTGTGCTTCTTCCAGTCCAGCGTTTCTCATGATGTACTCTGCATATAAGTTAAATAAGCAGGGGGACAATATACAGCCTTGACGTACTCCTTTTCCTATTTGGAACCAGTCTGTTGTTCCATGTCCAGTTCTAACTGTTGCTTCCTGACCTGCATACCGGTTTCTCAAGAGGCAGGTCAGGTGGTCTGGTATGCCCATCTCTTTCAGAATTTTCCACAGTTTATTGTGATCTACACAGTCAAAGGCTTTGGCATAGTCAATAAAGCAGAAATAGGTGTTTTTCTGGAACTCTCTTGCTTTTTCAATGATCCAGCAGATGTTGGCAATTTGACCTCTGGTTCCTTTGCCTTTTCTAAATACAGCTTGAGCATCTGGAAGTTCATGGTTCACGCACTGTTGACGTCTGGCTTGGAGAATTTTGAGCACTACTTTACTAGCATGTGAGATGAGTACAAATGTGCGGTAGTTTGAGCGTTCTTTGGCATTGCTTTTCTTTGGGATTGGAATGAAAACAGACCTTTTCCAGTCCTGTGGCCACTGTTGAGTTTTCCAAATTTGCTGGCATAGTGAGTGCAGCACTTTCACAGCATCATCTTTCAGGATTTGAAATAGTTTAACTGGAATTCCATCACCTCCACTAGCTTTGTTCATAATGATGCTTTCTAAGGCCCACTTGACTTCACATTCCAGGATGTCTGGCTCTAGGTGAGTGATCATAACATCGTGATTATCTGGGTCGTGAAGATCTTTTTTGTACAGTTCTTCTGTGTATTCTTGCCACCTCTTCTTAATGTCTTCTGCTTCTGTTAGGTCTGTACCATTTCTCTCCTTTATCGAGCCCATCTTTGCATGAAATGTTGCCTTGGTATCTCTAATTTTCTTGAAGAGATCTCTAGTCTTTCCCATTCTATTGTTTTCCTCTGTTTCTTTGCATTGATTGCTGAGGAAGGATTTCTTATCTCTCCTTGTTATTCTCTGGAACTCTGCATTTGAATGGGTATATCTTTCCTTTTCTCCTTTGCTTTTCACAATTTTATTTATCACAAAATAAAATCTCCTTAATTTTCTTAACTAGAAATTATGATTCCATTTTGTTGACTAAGATAGTGAAGCTCAAGTAGTTATGTAAATTATTCTTCTGTTACAATTTAGAAAGGGTTGACCCAATATTTGAACCCAAAACTGTTTGACTCTCATGGCCTCTTTAATAAGATATTTGTAAGGCTTTGCTTTTATTTGCTACCATGTAAATGCTACAGTCAAATGACACTAAGTTAATAGAGACATCAAACATATTACTGAGACTTGAGGTAAGTAGAGATTTGGGAGGACTACTTTAAAAAGCAGTCTACACTTTCCTTGAAAACATGTTTCTAAACTAAAAAAAAATCAATTATTTAATACTTATATATTAAAGAGGTTGATGTAATCTAGGAAATATAAAAGAATTCTATTTTAAAATAAATACTGAATTTCATATTCTTTCTTGGGAAGTCAAACAATGTCATTTAGGAAAAATAGGTGTTAATTAGCAGAATAATGTAAATAATCACATAGGAGGAATTTAATACCCAAATTAACAGAGATAAGATATGTTTTCTGGTCACCTCTCAAGTCTATCCAATTTTTGTTATGACAAAAATTCACTGGTGGATAAATGTGTAGCTCACTTGTACTTTTTTACTTTAATTTACTTTAAAGCTAAGATAAATAAAAGAAGGTAGGCCAGAAGGTAAGAAGATTAGAGAAAAGTGGTGATTAACTTATGGAAATTAGATGGAAAGAATAAAATGAAAAAGAAAAACATTATTATGCATGATGGGCAATAACATCAAAGTTTGATATTATTCTAAAGCAAAAAACTTGAAATCATTGGAATAATGCCCCTGTATAACCTTTTCCAAGATGAATTGAAATAGAAGCTTTGAAAATTATATTTTTTCATTGTTCTTCTCCTTGTGGCCTATTGGGCATACAATTTTTTTCTCTCCCATTTTATTCTTTCCATCTAATTTCCATGAGTCAATCACTATTTTTCTCTAATCTTATTGCCCTCTGACTCATATTTTTTTATTTTATTGATCTTACTTTGTAACTTCTAGCAACTTCTTTTGAAATGTCGGAACCACATTCTGTTTCTTTCTTCATAGTAAAGTGATCCTTTATTAGAAAAAAAGGTCATAAAGAACCATGTTTGTTTTAAACTTTGGCCTTACTGGGGATTAATACAAAATAAATTATTATGGTTAAGGGGAAAAGTTTTCAATAGTAAAATTACATATAATTTCCCAAATGTAATACATGCCACATCTTCAGTAGAAAATATTAGAAATGTCAAGATAACTTTTTTGTGAGCTTTCTAGATATGATTCTTTTATTGCTAGCAAAGCTAAAGATAACACATGAAACTAACTCTGGACAATATTGCTAACTTAGCATCTCAAAATCAAGAATGATAGATTTCTGAGAAACTCTTATGATTTTAAAAAGTGATGTTAGGTAGCATTTTTCTCAATTTCTGCACACTATAAAGAAATAAATTTAATTGTCTGATTCTGCAAAAGGAATATCATTTAAATCCCTGACCACTGAAGATTTGATTTTAAATAAAAGATTTTGTTAAATTATAATATCATAAGGTTTGGGATTCACAAATCCCAAAGAGAATTTGTGAGTCTTTTTTTTAATAAAACGGCCAAAACACAATCCTAAAATCCTAAACACGAATCCTAAGAAATTTAGGATGTGTGTGTGCATGTGCAGACTAACAACAGTAGAAGAAAAGGAAACCAATATAAGAGTAGTGAGGTAGAAAAATAATGACCTTTCAGTGTAGTTTGGCTCTGTGGTGGGGGCGGGGTGGGGGCTGAGTATGTATTTAAGAGCACTAATAGGCCTGGGGATGGAGAATAATGATCTTCCTAGTTGTAGTAAGAAGGAGACCTGAGCAGCTCCAAATCACAAGGACATGGATAAGAACAGTAGCTATAGGACTTCCCTGATGGTCCAGTGGCTAAGACTCTGCACTCCCAATGCAAAGGGCCCAGGTTCAATCCCTAGTCAGGGAACTAGGTCCTACAAGCAACAAGGAACAGTTCACGTGACACAAAAAGAGATCCACATGCCATAACTAAGACCTCGTGTAGCCAAATAAATAAAATAAAATGAAGTATAATATTTAAAAAACAACAGTGGGATACTAGGAGTTCACCTGGGGAAAAAAATAACAGGAGGGTATTTAATCTATAAATTATGAATAAATTAGCTTTTTACTTAAACACATAAGTGGCAAAATCTTTAGTTATTAGTATTGAACAAGTGGTTATTATTTATAATCAGTATCTGAGGAAACTATAGACAAGCAGATGGGCTGATGACACATAGTTAAATATACTCAAAAGATGAAATTACATAGCAAATTGTCTGTAGCTAGCAATGTGATTGGAATAAGCGTTACATTTGTGCTTGGTAAGGTCAAAGTGAAAGTGAAAGTGATATTGGAGGAGGAAATGGCAACCCACTCCAGTGTTCTTGCCTGGAGAATCCCAGGGACAGTGGAGCCTGGTGGGCTGCCATCTATGGGGTTGCACAGAGTCGGACACGACTGAAGTGACTTAGCAGCAGCGGCGGCAACAGTGTTTACACTTGGGGTCCAACAGTTGCCAGATGTTTTTCTATTCACCCTTTCTTTTGGAGTCCTCATATCAAGAGGAGGATAAATAAGAGCCTTTAAAAAGAGAATAAATAATATTCTGGAAATTTTTTAAGGTTACAGATTAACAGGAGAGTTCTGAAAAGTCAGCCGAATTATCTACTTGCTCTTCAACTATAGCCTCTTATAAACTAGCATCTTACATATTTGCAGGGAACCAGCCTTAGTTTCCTGTAGCAGTTCATTTCTCAACCCTTTAACTATCTGAAATTTCAGATTTATTTTACTGGGTTGGGCATTGTCCTTGACTCCTTTTTCTAGTGAGCATTATTTGGTAAAAACAGTTCCAATCTTAGTGCTGAGAACCCATGTGGGTCTTAAACACAGCTCTACTTTGTGACCGTGAGCAGATTCTTAATCTTGTCTGAGCCTTAGTTTCTTCATGGAGAAAAATGAGTAATAATACTTCTTGAAATTTCACAATGTTCTGGTAAGAATCAACGGGATAACTGATTTATAATCATGTAATTAAAATGTATGTGAAAGTATTTGGTGACCTACATTCTGTTAGGCATACAGACATGATTACTGTATCTCATGCACAAAAGTAAAGAAACTTCTCAATTTTGTTCTTCGCTAATGGTATGTCCTAGATGAATGATTCTACTTCTTTTCAGTGTTTTCTTACCTGTCATGTTTGTTAACTTTGAAATAATTTGTTTTCTTCTGGGGCCTCTAGTGTTTATCATGGTTTTACTATTCCTTCAGGAAAACATTTTCAGCCCTTTTCTGGCTCAAGTATCTTTTAAATGCACTGTAGTCAGGAAACTATAGTTAGTTAATAGACCTTTCCTTATTGGAATTTGTGAAGTCTAAAGGACTTCATGACTTATAAATGGTCTATTTTACCCCTAAATAAACTAATTCAATAAATGGGATGAATAAAAGCCTCTTTAAGGTTACTTAAGACTTCATAGCCTGAGAAGGCAATGGCACCCCACTCCAGTACTCTTGCCTGGAAAATCCCATTGACGGAGGAACCTGGTAGGCTGCAGTCCATGGGGTCGCTAAGAGTCAGACAGGACTGAGAGACTTCACTTTCACTTTCATGCATTGGAGAAGGAAATGGCAACCCACTGCAGTGTTCTTGCCTGGAGAATCCCAGGGACGGGGGAGCCTGGTGGGCTGCCATCTGTGGGGTCGCAAAGAGTCAGACATGACTGAAGCGACTTAAAAAAAAGGTCAAAATTTTTGATGCTCAATATCTATCTGTTATCTCTAGATAAATAGAAAAATATTTTAAAAGATACTTACTTTTACATTTTATTATATATGTGGCAAAATGGAATTTTTTTTTTCTCAATTTTTTTCACTTAATGGTATACACACACATTCGCACATGTGTGCACACACACACACTCTTTTCCCAATGATCTCTTCAGGCTCTGGTCCATCCCCAAACAGAATAATCCAAAATGAAGTTTTAGACTTTGGCAAAACATAGAAAAGATTCAGAGACCCATATGAAAGTGCAAGTTGCTCAGTTGTGTCCAACTCTTTGCGAGTCCATGAGCTATACAGTCCATGGAATTCTCCAGGCCAGAATACTGGAGTGGGTAGCCTTTCCCTTCTCCAGGGGATCTTTCCAATCCAGGGATTGAACCCAGGTCTCCCACATTGCTGGCAGATTCTTTACCAGCTGAGCCACAAGGGAAGACCAAGACCCATATAGGTTATGCTAATGCTGCTGCTGCTGCTGCTGCTAAGTCACGTCAGTCATGTCCGACTCTGTGCGACCCCATAGACGGCAGCCCACCAGGCTCCCCCATCCCTGGGATTCTTCAAGCAAGAACACTGGAGTGGGTTGCCATTTCCTTCTCCAATGCATGAAAGTGAAAAGTGAAAGTGAAGTCGCTCAGTCTTGTCCAACTCTTCACAACCCCATGGACTGCAGCCTACCAGGCTGCTCCGTCCATGGGATTTTCCAGACAAGAGTACTGGAGTGCTATAAAAGCAGTCTATTAGTAAGAAAACCGTCTGTCTCACAAATATTTCTTTTTGAACACTAAAGGAATCAAAGCACTCCGCACTCAGAAATTAGCTAATTGAGAACAGAAGTCTGCTCACAGCATCTATGCTGTTAACAGCTACTCATGTGGATATTTGTTGCTGTTCAGTTGCTTAGTCGTTGTTGCTGTTCAGTTGCTTAGTCGTGTCCGACTCTTTAAGACCCCCTGGGCTGCAGCACACCAGGCTTCCCTGTCCTTCCCTATTTCCCGGAGCTTGCTCATGTAGATATAAATAAGTTATTTTGAAACGAAAGATGAGGAAAGCTTTGTCCATGTCGAACTGTGGTGCTTGCAGGCCATTTAGGAGATAAAGATAAATAGGTCAGCACTATAGAGTTTAAAGGGGGTTTAGATTTTGCTGTTGCTGTTCAGTCCCTCAGTCTTGTCTGTTTGGAAGTATCAAATCTGGAGTGCCAGAAGGTGAAAAGTGGAGGTAATTACCCAGTTAATTGGCTACAACGAGTGGATAAAGGGCCAAGGGTGAAGTTCTGGTGTGCCCCAGTGTCAGAGAAGAGCCCTGACACAGAGAAGGAGCACTTACTCATTTATTTGACAATTACTTGTGTGTCTGCTCTACCTGGCAGGAGCTTGGTAATGGAAAGACGAAGAAGACAAAGTCCATGCCCTTTAGGATACCAGTTATGAGCAGCCAAAATAAATTAAAGGAAAATAGGAGGAAGTAGTTAAGAGGAGACATGGGAAGCAAGAGTTTCAAGTGTCACAGTGTTTAAATAAGATAAAGACAGAAAAATACTCTCATGGAATTGGCAATTAAAAAGTCTTTACTAAAAATGTTTTTGTTTTTTTTTTTGCCATTGCTGCAGGGGAAAGCAAATTGCTTAAGGTGGCTAGCAAATGAGACATGAACTAATAAATACACAGTGAGGGTAAACTACTCTTTGAAGGGGCTTAAATATTACGAACCATGAGATATGATGGGACTGAGGAAGGGGAGGAGGGCAGTGAAATACATATGGAGGTTTCCACTTAAGATGAAGAATGCAATCATATTTATGAACTGAGAGAATATTTAATATGGAGATGGAATTTGAATGTACAGGGCAATAAATGCTAATGGATGGAGCGTATTTCCCTGGATGGAGAGAAAGATGAAATCCAGAGCACTAATATAAGAGATTAACCTTGTAAACCACTTAGGAAGAGTATTTTAACGAAAAAAGGTTGGTGGGGGGAGAGAAAGATAAGTACACATGCAAAAAAAAAAGATAGAATAAATATGGGGAGGAACATGCTGGGCTGTCTGATTGAGTCTTCTGTTTCCTGTTATGTTACAAGCAAGTTTCCCCACTGAGAGTGAAGGAATGGAGATATTCCAGACCCTGAGGGAATGCAGAGTGGCTGAGCAGCTCTGTATGGCTTTTGGTGTTTGGTTTAGAAAATACTTTCTTGACATTGACCCTCAATGAGAACAGTGAACCAAAAGTTTCCACACACCCTTTGATATCAGGATTTTCTAGGGTTCACAGTATACCTCCTTAAGAAAGTATTGATCAAAGTTGAAAAAGGAGCTGAATAACGGTAGAGAGCAGCAATGTGAATGCAGTGATACAATAAAGAGGTAACTATTTTTAGGAGGCTATTTTAAGAGGTAAATATTTCAGTAACCTAGGGTTTGCACTGTCCTCAAGTTCTCAACTCCAGTGTCTCATACTAACTTGCTATTAGTATCAAAGATCCAAAGTTTGACAATGGTGCACTGTTTAAAGTTCATCACTATGTAAACATCATTTCCACTCACTGGCTTTCCAGAAGTGTTTGGTTGAGTAGCAAAAAAAGGAGAGGATGTTAGAGTCAACATGAAGAGAATGGTGAATAACCGAAGTCCCTTTCTGTGCTGCCCTCATTAATGGGTGATTATCACTGTTGAACCTTTTACTGTTGCTGGATTATCAATTATTCAAAGTGCCTATTAGTTGTGATGTTGTAATCAGTTTTTTGTACTTTTTATTTTACACATGGATAAAATTTAATGGGGAAGGAAGCAAAGATAAATGAGGAAATTATGAGTGTTAGATCTACTTTGCAGCACACAAATGAGATTAATGCTCTGAACATTTCTGTTTGTAACAACAATTTTGATGATCAAATTAAGAGCAGACAAAATAAAGCACAGGTGAAAATTTCAATACCCTATGTAGGTTAATGATAATAAATCCTGTGTGTGGATATTTTAAATTGAGATAGAGCTTATGCCACAAAATTACCCTTTTTAGGTGCAAAATTCACTGCTTTTTAGTACATGCGCATGCTCAGTTATGTCCACCTCTTTGCAACCCCATGGACTGCAGCCTGCCAGGCTGCTCTTAAGAGTCCATGGAATTTTCCAGGCAAGAATACTGGAGTGGGCTGCCATTTCCTCCTCCAGAGGATCTTTTTGACCCAGGGATCAGACCTGCATCTCCTACGTCACCTGCCTGCCAGGCAGATTCTTTTATCACTGAGCCACCTGGGAAGCCTCAAGTATATTTTTACAAAATATTTGCACTATCTGAAGAAGAATTCCCAACTTATAAAGAGTCATTCCAGATATCGCTTTTATCTCAGTCCTGGGAAACCGGTAATCAACCTCCCTTCTCTATGAGTTGGCCTATTCTGGACATTTCGTATGAATGGAATGATGCAGTGTCCTCTCATTCAACTCTTGTTCTGGTAACTTAAGTCCTTTTTCTTTTTTGCTTGGTCAGTCTGGGGAAAGGTTTGGCAATTTTATTGATCTTTCTGAAAAACTAACTGATGGTTTGGTTGATACTTTCTATTCTCCATTTCCTTTATTTCTCCTATAAGTTCAGTCGCTCAGTCGTGTCCAACTCTTTGCGACCCCATGAATCGCAGCACGCCAGGCCTCCCTGTCCATCACCAACCCCCGGAGCTCACCCAGACTCACATCCATCGAGTCCATGATGCCATCCAGCCATCTCATCCTCTGTTGTCCCCTTCTTCTCCTGCCCCCAATCCCTCCCACCATCAAAGTCTTTTCCAATGAGTCAACTCTTCGCATGAGGTGGCCAAAGTACTGGAGTTTCAGCTTTAGCATCATTCCTTCCAAAGAAATCCCAGGGCTGATCTCCTTCAGAATGGACTGGTTGGATCTCCTTGCAGTTCAAGGGACTCTGAAGAGTATTCTCCAACACCACAGTCCAAAAGCATCAATTCTTTGGCACTCAGCTTTCTTCACAGTCCAACTCTCACATCCATACATGACCACAGGAAAAACCATAGCCTTGACTAGACGGACCTTAGTCGGCAAAGTAATGTCTCTGCTTTTGAATATACTATCTAGGTTGGTCATAACTTTCCTTCCAAGGAGTAAGCGTCTTTTAATTTCATGGCTGCAGTCACCATCGGCAGTGATTTTGGAGCCCCCCAAAATAAAGTCTGACACTGTTTCCACTGTTTCCCCATCTATTTCCCATGAAGTAATGGGACCGGATGCCATGATCTTCGTTTTCTGAACGCTGAGCTTTAAGCCAACTTTTTCACTAGAGTTTATTATTTCCTGTCTCCATTCGCTTGGAGTTTAGTTTGTTCTTTTTTTCTTACATTCTTAAGGTAGATGATTAGCTAATTGATTGAGATTTTTGAGATGTTTCTTTTTTGATGTAGACATTTATAAAGGTGTTTGTAGCACTGCTTTAGCTTCATCCTATTTCAGTATTTTTTTTTTTTCATTCACCTCAAATTATTTCCTAATTTTCCTTGTGACTTCTTATTTGATGCATTGGTTATTTAGGAGTGTGATGCTTAGTTTCACATATTTGTGACTTTCCCAAATTTCCTTCTATTATTGACATCCAATTTTATTCCTTGTGGTCAGAGATTATGTGTGATTTTAATCCTTTTAAATAAATTGTTTCATGTCTAAAATATGATCTGCTTTGGATTATTCTCCATGGGCACTTAAGAATTGTTATTCTGCCATTGTTAGATGAAATGTTTCATAGGTGTCTATTAGGTCTAATTGATTAATAGTATTTAATCAAGTTTTCTATATCGTTGATGATTTTCTGGGATGCTTGTTCTATCCATTATTGAATGTGAATTATTGAAGGTTTAACTATTATTGTTCAATGTCTAGTTTTCCTTTTAATTCTGACAGGTTTTGCTTTATATGTTTCCCTTATTAGATGCACATATGTTTATACTTGTCATATCTTCTTGATGGGTTGCTCATTTTATCATTATAAAATCTTTCTTCATATCTAGTGACACATTTCTATTAAAGTCTATTTTGTCTGATATGAGTAGAGTCACTCAACTCTTTTCTGATTATTGCTTTCAGGATATATCTTTTGCATTCTTTTTAATTTTTATTTAAAATTTTTATTGGAGTATAGTTGATTTCTAATGTTGTGTTAGTTTCAGGTATACAGCAAGAGAATCAGTTGTACATATACATATTAGTTCAGTTCAGTCAGTCTCTCAGTCGTGTCTGACTCTTTGCGACCCCATGAATCGAAGCATGCCAGGCCTCCCTGTTCATCACCATCTCCCGGAGTTCACTCAGACTCATGTCCATCGAGTCCTTGATGCCATCCAGCCATCTCATCCTCGGTCGTCCCTCTCTCCTCCTGCCCCCAATCCCTCCCAGCATCAGAGTCTTTTCCAATGAGTCAACTCTTTGCATGAGGTGGCCAAAGTACTGGAGTTTCAGCTTCAGCATCATCCCTTCCAAAGAAATCCCAGGGCTGATCTCCTTCAGAATGGACTGGTTGGATCTCCTTGCAGTCCAAGGGACTCTCAAGAGTCTTCTCCAACACCACAGTTCAAAAGCATCAATTCCTCAGTGCTCAGCCTTCTTCACAGTCCAACTCTCACAGCCATACATGACCACAGGAAAAACCATAGCCTTGACTAGATGGACCTTAGTCGGCAAAGTAATGTCTCTGCTTTTGAATATGCTGTCTAGGTTGGTCATAACTTTCCTTCCAAGGAGTAAGCGTCTTTTAATTTCATGGCTGCAGTCACCATCTGCACTGATTTTGGAGCCCCAAAAAATAAAGTCTGACACTCTTTCCACTGTTTCCCTGTCTATTTCCCATGAAGTGATGGGACTGGATAGCATGATCTTATTTTTCTGAATGTTGAGCTTTAAGCAAACTTTTTCACTCTCCTCTTTCACTTTCATCAAGAGGCTTTTTAGTTCCTCTTCACTTTCTGCCATAAGGGTGGTATCATCTGCATATCTGAGGTTTTGATATTTCTCCCGGCAATCTTGATTCCAGCTTGTGATTCTTCCAGTTCAGCATTTCTCATGATGTACTCTGCATATAAGTTAAATAAGCAGGGTGACAATATACAGCCTTGATGTACTCCTTTTCCTATTTGGAACCAGTCTGTTGTTCCATGTCCAGTTCTAACCGTTGCTTCCTGATCTGCATACAGATTTCTCAAGAGGCAGGTCAGGTGGTCTGGAATGCCCATCTCTTGAAGAATTTTCCACAGTTTATTGTGATCCACACAGTCAAAGGCTTCGGCATAGTCAATAAAGCAGAAATAGATGTTTTTCTGGAACTCTCTTGCTTTTTCCACGATCCAGCAGATGTTGGCAATTTGATCTCTGGTTCCTCTGCCTTTTCTAAAACCAGCTTGAACATCAGGGAGTTCACGGTTCACGTATTGCTGAAGCCTGGCTTGGAGAATTTTGAGCGTTACTTTACTAGCATGTGAGATGAGTGCAATTGTGCAGTAGTTTGAGCATTCTTTGGCACTGCCTTTCTTTGGGATTGGAACGAAAACTGACCTTTTCCAGTCCTGTGGCCACTGTTGAGTTTTCCAAATTTGCTGGCATAGTGAGTGCAGCACTTTCACAGCATCATCTTTCAGGATTTGAAACAGCTCAACTGGAATTCCATCACCTCCACTAGCTTTGTTCATAATGATGCTTTCTAAGGCCTACTTGACTTCACATTCCAAGATGTCTGGCTCTAGATCAGTGATCACATCATCATGATTATCTTGGTCGTGAAGATCTTTTTTGCATAGTTCTTCCGTGTATTCTTGCCACCTCTTCTTAATATCTTCTGCTTCTGTTAGGTCCATACCATTTCTGTCCTTTATCGAGCCCATCTTTGCATGAAATATTCCTTTGGTATCTCTAATTTTCTTGAAGAGATCTCTAGTCTTTCCCATTCTGTTGTTTTCCTCTATTTCTTTGCATTGATCGCTGAAGAAGGCTTTCTTATCTCTTCTTGCTGTTCTTTGGAACTCTGCATTCAGATGCTTATATCTTTCCTTTTCTCCTTTGCTTTTTGCCTCTCTCCTTTTCACAGCTATTTGTAAGTCCTCCCCAGGCAGCCATTTTGCTTTTGTGCATTTCTTTTCCATAGGGATGGTCTTGATCCCTGTCTCCTGTACAATGTCACGAACCTCATTCCATAGTTCATCAGGCACTCTATCTATCAGATCTAGGCCCTTAAATCTACTTCTCACTTCCACTGTATAATCATAAGGGATTTGATTTAGGTCATACCTGAATGGTCTAGTGGTTTTCCCTACATATACATATACATATACATATAATCTATTCTTTTTCCCATGAAGGCAATTACAAAGTATTAAGTAGAGTTCCCTGTGCTATACAGTAGGTCCTTATTAGTCATCTATTTTATATGTAGTAGTACATACATCCGGAGAAGGCAATGGCACCCCAATCCAGTACTCTTGCCTGGAAAATCTCATGGACGGAGGAGCCTGGTGAGCTGCAGTCCATGGGATTGTGAAGAGTCAGGCACGACTGAGCAACTTCACTTTCACCTTTCACTTTCATGCATTGGAGAAGGAAATGGCAACCCACTCCAGTGTTCTTGCCTGGAGAATCCCAGGGACAGGGGAGCCTGGTGGGCTGCCATCTATGGGGTCGCACAGAGTCGGACACGACTGAAGCGACTTAGTAGCAGCAGCAGCAGCAGCAGTACATTATGTCAATCCATCTCCCAATTTATCTCTCCTCCCACCACTTATTCCCTGGTAACCATAAGTTTGTTTTTGATATATGTGACTCTACTTCTGTTTTGTAAAAAAGCTCATCATTCTAAGATTTCATGTGATATCATATTTGTCTTTCTCTAGTTCACTCAGTATGACCATCTCTAGGTCCATCCATATTGCTGCAAATGGCATTGTCTTGTTCTTTTTTATGACTGAATAGTATTCCATTGTATATATGTACCACCTCATCTTTATCCATTCCTCTATTGATCAGCATTTAGATTGCTTCCATGCCCTGCCTACTGTAAACAGTGCTGGAATGAACATTAGGCTGCATGTATCTTTTGAATTATGGTTTTCTCCAGGTATATGCCTAGGAATGGGGGGGTCATATAGACCAGTGCAACAGGATAGAAAGTTCAGAGATAAAGGCCTATGAAAAGTGGTTAAGAAAAACAAAAAAGAACTTACAAGTTACTAATATTAGCAATGAGAGATAGGTGATGACTACAGATCCTGTAAACGTTAAAAGTATAAAAAGGAGTCCCTTTTCTACCACAATGCTCCCCTCCTGCTGCTGCTTCTCTGACCTGTGGAGCTATCCCCCTGCCCTTAGAAATCATGATGCTCTCCTCCATTTTGGAACTGGCTCTTAATTTTTGAATAGTGTGTAATATTTAGGGGATTTTGCTAGAAAAATCTAAAGAGGAAAGGCAGGACTACCAAATTGGAAATTTCCTGGGCATTTGTGGTAGATTTAAATGGCCAGATTCCCCATTTCTATACATACACTCATTTGCAACATGCCTTTGCTTCTTCTCCCACCCAGACACAGAACCTGTTTCTCCATCCGTTGCATCTGGGCTTAGCCATGTAGCTGCTTTGGGAAATGGGGCATTCACAGAGATGACAAGCAGCAGCTTGCACACTGGGGCTTACTCTCTTGTGTTCTTGCTACTGCCACATAAATAAGCCTGGGCTAGCCCGAGGGATGATGAGAGACATGTGGCCTAATGATCCCTACCACTCCAGCCAACAACCTGGCAACTGCCAGATATGTCTGTAACGCTGTCTTAGGTCACCTAACCTCTAGCTGACCCATCAGCTGACCGTGGATGCATATGCCAACCAGACAGAGATCAGCCAAGTTAGACCAGACCAAACCCAGTCAACTAATCATGAGTTAATCAAACTAGTTTCAAGCCATGAAGTTTTGGGGTGGCATGTTATGCAGCAAAAGCTAACTGCAGGTGCTCAGTTGTGTCTGACGCCTCATGAACCCTGTCAGGCCCCTCTGTCCATGGGATTTTCCAGGCAAGAATACTGGGAGTAGGGTGCCATTTCCTCCTCCAGGGGATCTTCCCAAAGCAGGGGACTGAATCTGTGTCTCTTGAGTCTCCTGCATTAGAGGGCAGATTCTTTACCACTAACAGCTAACTGAAATAGCATTAAAAATATTCAATTGTTTTTCATGATTAGTTCAGCAGACAACTACTGAATGCCTTCTGTGTGTAAGGCCTTCTGCTAGGGACAGGGATTCAAACCTAATTAAGACATGGTTTCTGCCTAGAGCGTACAGATAACAGCAAATGACAGTGCTGTGGGATGAATACTGAGAAAAAGGTATCATTTTTTTTTAAGTGGATGAGGACATAGATGAGGGCGACTCATTGGCTTGGGATGGTCTAGGAAAAAATAGGTGATACCAGAACTGGATCCTCACCAAGCATCTGAAGTTTACCAAAGAATTTGGAGGCCATCCTAGGCAAGACTTGCTTGGTGTCTCAGATAGTAATCTACCTGCAGTGCAGGAGACCTGGGTTCAGTCCCTAGGTCAGGAAGATCCTCTGGAGAAAGGAATGGAGAATTCTATGGACAGAGTCCATGGGGTCACAAAGAGTCAGAGAGCCAGACACACTGAGCAACTAACAATTTCCCTTTTCATTGTAGGCAAAAGAAGCATATGTAAAGGGTCAGAGATGTGAAAGGATATAAAGTGTTTGAGAAATGGTGCAGAAATGTAGCCTACAAGAGGACAGATTATGATGATTAAGTAATGATTAAGGAAATCTGGGTCAAATAACCTCTTTGATAAGAAGTCCTAGCTATTGTAGAAATATCACAAAATTGATAAATCATGAAAGTAAAAAATCACAACAAATTGAGTATGAATTATCACAATTATTTCCCTTCCTCCTAGTCTTTGACTGTGGGCCTCGCTGCAGGGTGTAAGTGAACCTATTGTGGTGTAAGTCTCCTTTTGTCTACCCCATTTATCTTAACAGCTTAGATCATACTGGCAGCCTCAGTCTATTTAGCTCATTTAATTATACTTACTGCTCAAGTTGGAGCACCCCTGTGCCTTAGTTGGCATATATACCCCCAATCATATGAGATGCAGTTATTTGCTAAGTAATTTAACTTTTTTAATATCAATTTTAATCAACACTTTTTCAGAGTCAGCTCTTTAGAACACAATGGAAAGTAATTGGCTTAAGGTAATCTAAACATACCTCCTTCCTAAAGTCATGAAAACAAATCTGTTAATAAATGCATTCCTCAAGTAGTAGACTCTTTGGAATCATGTATATTTTACTGTACTAAAGAATATGTCTTTCAAATTTGAGGAAGATATATATGAAGAACACTTAAAAGTGCCTGAAGTCTTTCCTTTTCTGGAACTTATCCATCTGTCCGTGTATCTGGCTTAGTTACCAGATACACAGTAATCATAGGAGGAGGAGGAGGAAGCAGGTAGTACGAATTCATGAGGCATGTCATAACCTTCCAGAATTCAGCCTATACAGTGCCTGGCATCAGCACTCAAGAAATTCTTGTTTAATGAACAAACACAGACAAACATTTCAATTTCTCCAAACACAAAGTGAGAAATTAAATCATCATTAAAGTCCCTACTAATCCCAAGATTCAGGTATTTTCCCACAAGACAATTCAAAATACAAAATGTATACACATCAGTTCAATTTATTAATTTAGTCTTATCTAATACATCAGTGTATTTGCTCTTTAAAAGGAAAACAAAATATAAAACTGTAAAAAATGACCATGAAAATTATACATTTTTTCAAAGCATGATTTTATATATGGATCTTTAAAAAAGTGTGATTGATTTGTGCCACAAAGAATCAATAGAAAATGTGAAATGTGAAAAATGAACATGGACACCAATACTCCCTGTTAACAGTTCTTTAAATACAAGAATAATTAAGATGAATTACAATTTTATTTCTGCTGCTGTCAGCAGTACTTCTGTGATGGAATTCATGAATTTCACCAGGACTTTAAACTGAATAAATATGTTACATTACTAACGCTCTTATTTAATTCTAAACCACAGCTTGAGCATGCACACTTGAGAACACTTTATGTTTTGGCTTTAGTAATGACTTGCAAACACTCCCTTTTTTTAAAAACACTGGGGTAAAATACACATAAATTTACCATTTTAAAATGAACAATTTAGTGGCATTTAATACATTCACAGCATTGTGCAATCCACACTGTTTTGTCCTAGAATATTTTTACTACTGAAAGGAAACCAGTACCAAATTAGGTAGTCACTTCCTACTATTCCCTCTGCACAACCCTTAATCTGATTTATCTCAATGGAATTGCCTATTCTGGATTATTTCATATAAATGGAATTGAATCATACAACATGGGGCCTTTTGTGTATAGCTTCTTTCACTTAGCATGTTTTTCAAGAAATACCATATCCTTTTGCAATTAAAATAAAGAAAATTATGTAAATCAGGAAGAAAAGAAGACACTTTGGAAACTAAATGACATCTGAGGTAAGTTAATGAGTCAGTGCAATTACCTCTCAGAATGCAATTCAAGTTTTCAGGATTGACTGGTAGTTAAACACCGCTCAGATAAACAATACATCTTTAACATTTTAAATGCAGCATAAAAGTCTTCAGAATTCATATCCAGTGATTTATTAATCATTTAGAGCAACATTTCATATGTCAGAGTTTTTAATCATAAAAGTACTGGAATGTTGTAGGCAATCAATACTATTCATTTCAAATCTCTAATATAGGTTAACAGCTTTTTAAAGTTATTGGTTGATATAAAAGACATCCCAGTTGACATATTCACTTGGTAATTTTACTCTTGAACAGATGTAGTAACCCATTATTGTTTCTATTTCTATGATTTGACTTCTTTTAATCAAATAATGTGATGAAACTTGAATACTGATAATTCTTCAACCCTACAAACTTGTGAGCTTTAAAAGACTTTAAAAGAAACTAAGTTACTTTATCAAATCTGAACTTTCTTGACCAAGTGACAAAATGTAGGCTGATCAGCAAAAGAAGTTTCTGAAAACTGTGTGTGCTTAATCTGGGTTTTTTGATCACCTGATCAGAAAATTGAAGTCATATGATAAAACAAGAAACAATGACAATTAATGTGGAAAGGAGGACTTCGATGGAAAAAAAAAAAAATGTAGGACAACAAAAGGCAGGATCTTTTTTCCACTTTAATCTTTTGAGCGAGAACAAATTATTGCTCCTGTTCTTGTATTAGACCACTGGATAATAATCTCTGACTGGAAGGGGTATAGAAAGCTATCTAACTCTAGTCAGTTCCTCCACCACAAGGATGAAACAACACATATATCTACCTATTTACCTGTTTGAAGATCTGAGTAAAAAATTCTAATAATTTATATTAGAAAAAAGGAAAAATTAAACCTGATAAATTTGCTTTTACTAAGAAAGGACAATTTGACCTGGTTAGTCGGTTAGTCTTAAAAGAGTTCAACAGAAATGCAGTTTTATTTCTTTCAAACAAACAATTAAACACCACTACTACAACTCAGGTATTGGAGGATCATTTCCTATCATATTTACAAGCGAACAGGTTAATAATACGATTTGGGGGATGCTTCAAATTCTACTGGTGTTACTGAAAAAGAAACAGATTTCCCTTGCTTCTGCTGTCAGTTTGCTTCCAAAATGCTTTTCTTCATAGTAAATAATAGATGCTTCAGTACAGCATGTCAAAAATAAAAAATTATAAAATAGGAGATTCATCAATGAATTTTATTGTATTTCTATAGAGCATGTTCATGCATCATCCTTGTATGTAACTCACTTCTATGTAGTTTATTAATGAAAAGTCACTCCCCACTTAACACACTGGAATGTCGAACATTCTGAATACAAAATGTCAGTTTTAAAATGTCCTAAGGTAAAATAGCACTTCAAGATGTATCTCCATTAGCATATCTCAACATGTTGTTTATTAAAATCTACTTGGCCAATTTATGGAGATTTCATATACAAATAAATATATGTATAAACAATACATTTACAGAATTTTACAAATCACAGATGCAGCAAAATACTGAAAACTCAGCAAAAGACTATTTCTGCAAAGGATTTTCAGAACAGCATTCTGTACTTGATTTCTATTAATACTTTGTTTCCTTTTGGTATTACCCAATAACTCATTCTAAAACACTTGTGAGGAATCAAATATTCTATGCAACAATATTTTCCAAAATAATTTCCCTACATCTGAATGACCCTTCTCTTTATGCATTTGTAAACAACTGTGTCAGAACACATTGCTCTCAAACACTCTAATACACTCATCAGTACCTAAACTTTGAATACCTAGTTTTTTTAATCCATACAATGGTAACTTAAAAGAAAGGTCTTAACTTTTGAACTTACTTAGTTCTTTTAAATCAAGGAAAAACAGTGTAAAAGATGACTTTAAAGGAAACCGTTCTTCCTCTTCCTTCATTTTACTTAAAAAGGAGTTTACTAGTTGGCCTTTACTTTGTACATCTTAAACTTTTTTGTTTGGAAATCAGATTTATATCAAATTCTCAAAAAAAATCACTGAATTATTTTAACCACAATGGATGAGTCACTGATAAACTAATTAAAGGCCTGACTTACACAGTCTTGCTTCCAAGGCCTCACAGGCTTGTCAAAACTGCTAAGAGCTACATTTAGATAACCAGCTAAATACACATCAGAGAAATTATTTCCATCAGAAGGCTCTGCCCAGCCTTTTGAAAGAATGAGGGATTTCTTTCTACTGTAATTCTTGACACTCACCTCTGCAGGTTCCAATTAATCACCTTCCAGTGTGATGTGTCATGCATGAAATATTTTTTAATGTTTCCAAAACTATCCCTTAGAAAATTTAAAAAATAAACCATTTTTTTAGACTGGGACGCAAAACATGAAATCATGTTTTGCTTCTAAACACCAACACTTACATACAAATTGCCAGAAATTAAAAATCTATTACCAGTGTAGTTGTATAAACTACCAAATCTGCAAGAACCCCAATCTTCAATGTTAAAGGATAGTTAAAAATAGTAACAATATTCTTGGGACATGTAGCACAGGGTCAAAGACCAAAAGAGAGTCAGTATTACTGATAAATCAGAAACCCAATCTTTAATACCTCTTATTGATAGCACTGAAAGAATTCCTACAGAATTCTTTTCAAATTTAATCTAGTATCTTTTTATTTCTACCCCATTTATCCTAGAAACCTAATATGTTCACATAACTCTACAACCACTAAACAAGAGAATGAATGATGATAAGCTAAATGTTAGTGCTAATAAACAATCTGCAATTTACTTTGACCAGAAGACACACTAGTGAAACACTAGTAATAAGAGTAAATTTAAAATACTAGTAAATACTAGCTTTTTAAAAAAATGTCCAACAATCATGGTACCCAATGTATTAATATTTGTCATACGGCTGTAAGATCAAGACAACATATATCATTAAATTTAATCATTTAAGTAATACTAATAAATTACTATTACTCTTAATTTTAGATTATACACGTAGGTACATACACACATGTATCTAACAACATATTATTCACGAGAAGACCGGGCACATCCCAGGCTTTCCTTACATTCTCACACATTACCATGCTTCAGAATCCTCTGGGGAGGCCTTTGTTAAAAGATTGCCAGTTCCCACACCAGAGTTTCAGATACTGTAAGTCTGTGAAGAGGTCCAAAAATCTGCATTTTGAACAAATTCCCAGGTGATGCTGACGGTCAAGGGACCACACTTTGGGAAACACTACTCTTAAGTGATCTGTGAACCTCAGAAGCTGGAGTGAGGGAGAGAGAAAGAGGGACAGAGAGTGGGGAAAGAGAGAGAGAGAGAGAAAGAGGCAAGGACGGAGGGAGAAAGGGGAAAAGAAAGGTTGAGATTAAGCTAATAGGCAGTTCTGGGGACAAAGGCAGAGGAGAAAAGTGAATTCAGGTATTTCCCTCCTTCTTAATACTTGCCTTTATCTTTCTGGCTAGCAAAGACTAAGGAATCAATAAAGACTTCTCAAATGACGACATACTTGGCCAACACACAAACCTTTTCATGCTTAAAAAGCTAGACAGATTGTTCCCACTACAAGTTTTAGAAAAATACTATTGCCAGAAACTCTTCAGCCGTTCAACAGCCCCAGGTGGGACTACTTTCAAGAAGACACTGAAGGGGCAGAGTAAAGCTAACTATTGAGTTTTCCGTATTAAATAAAAATAGTAATAATGTTCACCAGTAAAACATGGGTGAGCAATGATAATCATCAAGGAACTCCTATAACATGCAGAAAATCACACTATAGAAACAGCATGACTGTGTCTCAACTTTGTCAAACAAGGATAAATATTTTATTTAAATGAAGGTTTTTTTCAAGTTACTGAGCCATATAAAGGAAAATATTAATTTTATTAGAACTTGAACAAATACTACACAAAGAAAACATTTTAACAAAATAATATGGTGGCATAAAAAACAAAAAGAAAACAGCCAAAGATGTGTAAAAGAAAATAAAAGGTGAAAAATGGTAAATATCTCATGATCTAACGTGAAAATAAGGAGTCTAAACTTAAAAGAACAAGGATTTTTAAAAAGCACAACCATGAAACAAAAAGTTAATGTTTGTGCTATCCTAACCAGACATATTCTTCAGCAAAACTTCAAGAGGCAGAATTATACTTTACAGTATTTGATATCTTCTGACTTTTTCACAGAAAGAGACTGTTTATATAATTCAAATCTCACAGTTCAAAACAATAGTTTAAGCACTGAGAAATAAGTATTCTTCTAATTAAAATGACAGGTGAGGCAAAACAACTAATTAGTCTGCAATGCTGTATTTTTCAACTGTAATAAGGACTTGATCCAACCAAATCAGGTTTTAAGCAATTCAGAATTCTTTTCTAATGCCCAAAGAATGCCTCTTCCCAGCCCGATTGCCATATATGGGAATCAAGAATCTAGTTAACAATAGAGCACTCTTAGGGACAAATGTAGGAAGAGAAGACAAAACAGAGTTTTGAAATTTTATATATAACAAAGTAATTTGTAACCATTTCAGACTACCAAATGCCAGAAGTTACCTAAATTATTTAAGTACATGTCCCCATCTTTGCCATTTATTTCTTAATACTGATATATTCATTTTTTAAACTGACCATATCAGGTTAATGATAGCATAAATCAATTTGAAAACTGTAATAAAATACCTCAAGAATAGGTCTTTGAAGATATTTCTGTTAAATTTTGATTTATACATAAAGGTAAAATTCTTACTTTTTTGGTGCAGAAGTGTATGGAATATTAACCTGGAAAAGTTTTAAAGAGATTGTCAACCAAGACAGGCTTCTCTGCAGTTCATGATTGTCATCTTAAAAGGACAGCAAATGTCACATTTTTACATGTCTTAAAACAACATAATTGTGATTTTTATAAACACCAAAAGGCAAAAATTTTAAACACTTCTGAAAAAATTTAAGCCCTCTGTACTGTGAATATCTGGAATTTATTCACAAAACATGCCCAACTCAAACTTAAAATGGGGCATACAGTCAGTTGTCCCTCAGCGTCTGCAGAAGATTGGGTCCAGGAATCCCTGCAGTACCAAAATTCACAGATTTTCAACTGCTTCATATAAATGGCACAGCATCTGCACATAACCCATGCACACCTCCCATACACTTTATATCATCTCTAAACTATTAATAGTACCTAATGCAAAGATTGAAGGCAGGAGAAGGGGATGACAGAGCATGAGATGGTTAGATGGCATCACCGACTCGATGGACGTTGAGTTTTAGCAAGCTCCAGGAGTTGGTGATGGACAGGGAAGCCTGGCATGCACTGCAGTCTATAGGGTCGCATAGAATCAGACAAGACTGAGCGACTGAACTGAATGCAATGAAACCACCATGTAAACAATTGTAAATATAATGTAGTAGTAGTGTAATGTTAGTCGCTCAGTCATGTCTGACTCTTTGTGACCCCATGGACTGTAGCCCGCCAGGCTCCTCTGTCCATGCTCCTCTCCAAGCAAGAATACTGGAGTGGGTGGCCATTTCCTTCTCCAGGGGATCTTCCCGATCCATGGATCAAACCATGTCTCCTGCATTGCAGGCAGATTCTTTACTGTCTGAGCCACCAGGAAAGCCCAAATATAATGTAAGTGCTATGTAAATAGTTGAAGATGAGTGGCAAATTCAAGTTGTGGTTTTTGGAATTTCATGAAAATTTTTTTTTCAAAATATTTTCCATCCTTCGATTGAATCCATGGATATGCAGATATGAAGGGTCGACTGTATTTTTTTCTCTCCAAACATCAAATTCCTAGCAAATATATACAATTTCAAATTAAATTCACAGGCTTTTTTTTTGGTTTTGCTTTAACCTGTCACATAACATATTGCCATGAGTCTTTGGATGTGGCATCTAACCAAAAAAAGCTGCAAATGGTAACTCTCTGTATGAGAGGTGTAAATACAAAAGGAGACAACATTTTTGTGGACTATTGTTAAAACAAGACAAATGGCATTATCCACATCATTCACGATTTAAATATTATGTATACATTACAGATCATCTCCATATCAACAGTTATGTAAGGGGAACACTAGAAAATAAAAATTTTATAATGCTTTTATGCAGTGCTTAAGCAACTGAATGCTTTATCTGAAGAGCTTATGATATAAAAATCAGAATCAAAGTTTTGCTTTTTGAATGCATGGGTTGTAACCCACAGAAAATGAGAAATAAATTGTTTGGTCAGGATCTTGTTAGTTTAAGAAGCAAAAAATGTAAGAACCAAAATATGCACACCATTAAAAATACTAATTCTGAAAATTATGTAGCTAAAAATTAAATCACCCTGTCCAGCAAGTTCCAAAAAATTCACACACTTCAAATATTAAGGCAACTTTTTCCCAACTAACCAGTACTTTATAAAAATATATGTCACTTCAAAACATTATATACATAGTGACAATAAATTTAGCTAGTTGTAATCTTTAATACATTAATAAAGTGTCACATATTACAAAGAAATTATACTAGGAGCTTGCATGTATGTGCAAGTGGAATTTGACTTTTTAAAGTACAGGTTTTAAAACTGAGCGAAGTGAACGTCCCTCTTTAGTGAGTTCTCGCGTCACGCACATACACGGCAGTGGGATCGCTTCCTCCCGCTTCTCTACAATGTTGTAACTGCACTTCTTCAGGTGGTCAGCCATGCTCAGGATGTCAGCAAACTTCCATTCATCGACAGAACAAAATGCGGTACTGAATCGCCATACCTAGAAGAAAACTCTACTTCAGATTTAAACCAGTCAGTTTATAAGAATTAAAACATTCATTTCTGACTGTTGTGAGAAATAAGTTTCAAGTGGCTTGCTACAAAATTCATTTTGATACAAATCTTTTTATTAAGTATTTATAAGATAACTTCTATGACATTATTAAGAAATCTAATAACAAAAAAGAAAAAACTTAGCATTAAAAAATCACATCCAACCTGGCTTATTTAGTAATTTTTAATTTCTATAGAACATTTAGAGTCACTTCCTAAAATAATATACACTGTACTAGATTTTCATCCTACCCAAAGGACTATGTATATAGGAGGTATTGATAATACAAGTGTTTTTTTCTCCAAAAAAATTTCCATTACACCATATGAAGTATACTAAAAAACATTCTAGGATACTGTGCAGAGGAAACTTTTCTTTTCACTATTTATAAATAGTAATGGCATTTAGTAATACTGACGAATACAAGTACTTCTGCATATAAGTTGAATGTTTCTGGAAATCTTTATAGAACTTTTTGTAAAATGAACAGTTCTTATTCCCTATCAATAAACAATGCATTTCTGGGGAAAAATGCACCTAAGAACTTTAGGAGAAGGCTTTCTTGACAAGATAAGATCTGAGGAATAAGCAGGATATACCAAGGAGATGATGATCACAAGCTCCAGAAACAGGTTCCCAGGTCTGAATTCAAGGACATGTTATTTAACCAGTTTTTTTAATCCATAAATAGGGACAGTAGATTAAATAAATTAATAAAAGTGCACACTGTCTACACATTTCAAGCATTCAAATGGAGGTTTCAGGGACAGTGTACTCAAACACCTTAAGGCAAGAAGAAAACATTCAACAATTACTAGTAAATTCCATGGCTGGAATATAGAGGAAACTCAAGAGGCAAGTAAGGACAAAATTATGAAAACTCTTAAATGTTTCATTAAGGAATCTGCCCCTAACCCAGGGCAATGGACAGACATTTTAAAAGTTTTTAAGCACTACAGCATAAGAACTGTATTCAAGAAACTATTTACCACTCTACGTCTTCTACAGGCAATATGTTGGAGAGGGACTCAGTTGGAAAGAGAAGCCCAGTAAGGAAGTGGCTGCTACAGTAACCCAGAAGAGAGCCACAGGCGGGACCAGCCAGCGAAATAGCAGTAGAAAAGCTTGCGAGGCATGAAGAAGGGGGGCAACAGGACTGTGGGAACACCAGGAGAAGGAAACAAAGGGGGAAAAAAGGGGCTAACCTTAACTCCCAAATTCCTAGTTTAGGCAACTTAAGAGATGATAATGCAACTTTCTGAGATTAAGAGGGGTAGAGAAATGGAGTAGGCTGGATATACTGAAGATAATCAAATGGAGATGTCTCGTAGGTGCCTATATATAGTGACCTGGAATTCAGAGGAGAAAATGGCCAGGGATATACACATGTAAGTAATTTGTATAAATGATGGCAATTTAAACTCCACAAGTAGATGATACTTTCTGTAGTGACAGAATCCCCAGAAAATAATTCACCTCATAGATCAATACTAGTGGGCAAGGACAGAAAGGGACCATGCTCTGAGTGTCCCAGCCCAATGGCAGAAAAACACAAAATCATGTCGTAAATGAAGCCACACACATACTCACATATACACAGCAAGTAGGAAATTTTCCACATAAAATAATTAATGTGTGCATTTACTGGTCAAAGCTTCAGGAGAGCACAGAAGCAGATGCAAAATTCTCAAAAACTGGAGCAATGAAAAAAAAAAAACTGGAGCAATGAGTCAAAATAAGAGAAAACCTAAGGGTGGTAAAAACAAAGTACCCAGAAATATGACCCCTGTTCAACCAATATGAAGGTTATCACATTTTTTTGTACTTTATGAAAGTTTCATATTATAAATGTTCTAAAATGAAAAAACACTTTCAATCAAAGACAGTAATGCCTTCTAGTTTCTACTGGACAGTGCCTCAACAGAAGCTGGCAAAAATAAGATATCACACAAGGAAAATGGTGGAGCTAGGCTTTGTTCCCAGACCTGCCTAAATCTCCTGGTCAAACTTCCAATCTGCAACACACCCTTGTTCCGTGCTAAACCCACAGTCTGCACCAACAACAAATCCTACTGCCCTTATTTCACTTCAAGCCATCTCCACATCCATCCATTTTGTTTTCTATATCCCAAATTGATACTGTCAAACTGCGGTGATACAGAAGAAGACTCTTGAGAGTCCCTTTGACTGCAAGACGACCTAACTATTCAACCCTAAAGGGAATCAACCCTGAATACTCATTGGAAGGACTGATACCGAAGCCCCAATACTTTGGCCACTTGATGTGAAGAGACAACTCACTGGAAAAAATGCTGATGCTGGGAAAGACTGAAGGCAAAAGGAGAAGGGGGCAGCAGAGGATGAGATGGTTGGATGGCATCACAGACTCAATGGACATGAATTTGGGCAAACTCTGGGAGATAGTCAAGGACAGGGAAGCCTGGCCTGCTGCAGTCCATGGGGCTACAATGTGTCAGATGCAACTTAGGGACTGAACAACAATACCCCAAATACTCCACTGGTCACTTGCTAGTAGTAAACGTTTTTTTCATGTCTCCTTATTTAAGTTTTACTTGTAACAACCAAGTTCTAAGAAAGAAAGGTCTAAGAATGTACAGAAGCTGCCAACTGCAAGCAATTAAAAAGAAACCTCCTTGATTCCTCCATCATCCTACAGTGCAAATGTTTCAGATGTAGCCCAAATTAGAAAGGTAGTTAATATGGACTCGAGCAAAGGGAGTTGTTTCAGAAGAAGTAAGTAGGTACAGAACCCCTCAAATGAAGAACTACAAGCGGCCTGTCATACAACATTAGAAGGTTCTAGGATTAGAACTTTCTAGGAAAGTTCTAGGATGTCTGCAGTAAATATGTGATTATGACTAACAATTCTAACAATGTACTCACATTTTTATTATCTTTATAAAAAAGTCTGTCATCATATGAATTATTTTTAAGGATGGTCAGTTTCACAATGGGCTTCCCAGGTGGCATTAGTGGTAAAGAATCCACCTGTCAATGCAGGAAACATTAAGAGACATGGGTTTGATCCCTGGGTCGGAAGATCCCCTGGAGGAGGTCACAGCAACCCACTCCAGTATTCTTGCTTGGAGAATCCCATGGACAGAGGAGCCTGGCAGGCTATAGTCCATAGGGTTGCAAAGAGATGGACATGACTAAAGCAACTTAGCATGCACGCACGCAATTTCACAACAAGGATGATCAATTTCACAGCAACAACATTATTAAGTGCCTATTATATGTCAAATAAGGAGTTGATACAATTAAATGACACCAACCTTTTCTTTTATCTGCCATGACGAATTTCCTTCTGGATACTTCTTTTTCCCCCACTGAAGTATGACCATTCCACGAGACTGGAGAAGACTGCCACATACATCCCTCATTAACTTGGATACACATGAGAGCTGGCATAAGCTGAAGCCATCGAGAAACCCTGCAATATGTTGCAGGACTTCAAAAGGAAGACTACTTAGATGGTCACTATGTAAACCCAGCACACAGTTTCTAGCAGGCTCTACTAACACTGTAGATACAGACGGCTGAACTCCAAATGACCGCAAATGGTGGTCATGTATAATCTTTGCTCCTTGTGTTGACGGACAAAATCTACGCTGTGAATAGGTACAACCATAATATGCTAGAGGACACCTCTGTTCCATCCAGCCGTTGAGTCCAGCATGAATGTCACCATGCACATTCTTAAAATGCGATGAAAATTCTTTTCTTCTAAATAATTGTCCACAAACAAATGTAAACATTGGACGCTGCTTGGGCTGGTATCTAGCGACACATTCCAATACTAAGTCCAGCCCCAGTGTCTGAAAAGGGCTTGGATTTGAAAGCTGTGGGTTGGCGTGATCACAAGCTGAAGCTGAAGCTATTTCCCCAACCATAGTATTTGTAGCTAAAATGGCAGATGGAAGTGAGAAAGTCTGAGTCCCAAAGTCAACGTGATAAACATCAGCCATGCGACTATCAGATATACCCCTCCCACCTGGAGAATCTCCTAGACAAAACAGTAATGCTGCTGTGATTAGATCTATTCCTTGGAGACCCATTGGATCTTCCGCAGCTTCCAAATCTGATGTATCTACTGCTTTATCTTCCTTTGGTTTAGACCAACATGAATTCGAAAGAAATTTGAATGAAGGAGGGTGACTGAAAGATAAGACATCCACATTCCGTAGGTCCCCTAAGTCTACCTTTTTCCAACACAAGTCTTCATCATCATCTGGCAGGAGGATATGCTGAACTGTGCCATTAGGCAAAGCATTAGGTGGTATTACTTCCCTAACTTGTGCTGCTACTAAAAGTGAACTAGAAGGTTCTGAAGAGCCATCTGATGCTACACATCCTCCATTTGTTAAGTTACTTTGTTTTGAGTCAGTACGTAAATCCTGGTTCTGCTCAATGACCTGTGCACATATATCTTCCAAAGGAAGGCCATTACAAAGAGCAGGAGTGCCATAAGAACTGGCATCCAAGTCACACAATAAATCACTTGAGCCATTTTGTTCCAACTGGGCACTGTGGCTCGTGTCCTTATGGTCAATCCCACCTACTGCTCCCATCTCATCCTCATAAAGATGGTCCTGGTCTTTCGGGTTTCTATTCTGTAAGCTTTCTCTGGCATTTTGCTCTTCATTCATTTCATTTGGGGAAGCACAGAGACTCGTACTTAACATGCCAATGTCTCTTGTAGCAGTATTCAGAATATCTAAAGCAGCAGCCAAACTTCGGGTTGTTTCAACAGTAGCTTGATACAGTGCACCATAAGATTCCTCATCAACAGACACCAAACCATTAGTATGTGGGATTTCTGAGACACTTGGTTTAACTGAGATCTGTTCTCTAGGTTCTGACACTTTATCAGTTGCTTTTGACATCATGGTGGCTACTTTAAGAGATTCTAGGAGCATCCGTTGGTCTTGAAGGGCCAAGGCCATATCTAATTGTGCCACTTCATCAACATCTCTGCTTAGATTTTCATATGATTTCCGGTCTGCATAACTAACTGGCCATCGGTTCCATTCCATAGTGCAGCACACCACACTTGCAGGACACATTTCTAGATGTTCAGCAACTTTATTGCGAGCCATTGTAAATGGACATCCAAAGTCACTGTTTAAGCAAGGCACTCGTTCAAATGGACACAGAAGTCGATGCTCATCAGCCTTACAGGCGTGGAAAACTGCCCCACAAACCAATGGACAACCAGTCAGGTCGCAGGAAACCCCCGGCTCTGGCCTCGTCATGCACCGTCTGCTGACACAGTTAACGCAGTGCGCATGCTGCAGCTCTTCCTCCATGATGGCCAGTCCCGCTCTGGTTATTGAGATGGAAAAGAAATAAGATGTTAGGCAAAAAGTGGCTGATTTTTAAAACAATGTTTTAAGAATAAAAATCAAATCATGAAGGTATACTGGCTTCTATGAGAATGAAATATATAAAATAAACATATTTAAAGGGTTTATTTTACATGTAATTGATCCATCTTGAACCAACTTAAGAACATCAATTCAAAAAGTCAAAAATTCATTTTTACATAACATGGAACAATCTGCTCAAAAGGCCAAATGTTTCAAAATATAATACTTAAATTCTAGTATATTGTGTAGTGTATAAATTAATGCCAAAAACAAGTTAATGCATATTTAACTTTGAGATTTCAGAGAGCACTTGTATCTTTTTATACTTTAATTAAACTGATTATGATGTACCCCCACATTGCACAGACCTCATCATATTCCTGAAACAGAATAATTTGAATTTCATGAAAATAGTTAACTAGAATCTGAGTAGAAATTTTCTTTATATTCTTTCTAAATACATCAATTCACTTTAGATTTCAGCTACTGACCTCTCCTTCTACATATGCCTTAAGAAATTCTATAACAAATCAAGAGAGTAAGCCTTATTATTAATAAAACATAGAGGGCACTTAACCAAAAAATGTAAGTTCTAGCTCCAGTTCTGTGACAGTGGGCAAATCACTTACTTCTGAGGGCCACGGTTTCCATTCATTTATTCAACACTTATTTATTGTTTAACTGCCATGTACCAGACTCTGTGTTTGGTATGGCAATAATTAGGAGACACAGTGCCGCTTCTCAAGGAGCTACAGCACAAGATCAGAGATGAAAGTAAAATCATGCCACTTTTTAATATGATTAATATGACAGAGAAAATAATCAATATGGGAAGAGAGTAGAGAAGAATTCACAGCAGTCTTGAAAGATGAGAAGTCTTAATCATAGGAGGGTAGGGTTAGGAAGGAAGAAGGGTATTCAATGCTGAAGTAACAGCATAGGCAAATACAGAACGCAAAAACTGGCAAACACGCTGAGGGACCCTCAGGTTTCCCAGTGTTGTTGGCTCACAGGTGACATGCAAAGTACCTGTGAGAGGTGAGGCCAGACAGGAATAAGACAGATCATGGAAAGTGTACTGTATGTTATTCTAAGGAGTTCAGACTTCAAGTAGTTAGAAATCACTGAGGATTTTAAGCAAAGAAATAGCATCCATAAAATAACATGAAAGGATTACAGATAACTAATGGTCTTTCCTGCTTTTATCAAGAAAAGTTTTATACACAAAGAAGAGAAAGCACTGCCACAATGCACCAATTTAAATTATAATTACTAAGCCTGTTCAATGTCTTCTTTTCTATAAATCTTCAACTTCTTTAATGGCTTGTTTCTAGTAGCAGCAAAAACTTAGAAGGCTATTTCATCTTTAAACCCTAAGTAATAAAGCAGTATCTTCCTTTTGCTACTACTTTGTTCCTATTCACTCAAGCTTTCAAAAGAAAAACAACAAATAAACAAACCCTGTTAACGTCCCATGTACTCTTCAGCCCTCTAATGTGGCTTTATTTTTACAACCACTCACTAAAACCGCTGCATGAAGATTCTCAGTGCTAAATTCAAAGGGCATTTTTTCCAGACCTCATCTTTTTAGCCATTACATCATTTTGTTGACTAATTCCTCCTCCTTTCCGAACTACTATCTTTCTTTAGTTCTATGATCTCACATTTCCCTGCTTTTTCCCCTATCTCTAGTTATTCCTTAATCTTTTCTTCTAAAATATTTCTCTTCTTCAAGGATCCATGTTATTTCTGGTTCAATCTATACATTCTCCCAGGGAGCTCTCAATTTCTCAAAAGCTTCAATTGCCACTTATATGCTGAAAACTTATCTGTACCTCCTGCCCAGATCCCTCGTCCAAACTTCAGATCTCTACAGCTACTTACTTACTATATACTTCCACTTGCATATGGCACAGGTAACTCACCTCAAAATTCCCCAAATTAAATTAATAATTTTCTGGATAAGAAACCAATTTTTAGCCTATTTTCTTCACTTTAGTGCATAAGAGATTGCTAGCTCTTTCAATATTGTTTTCCATAAATTCAATCTTGCATCTAGGTGGCTAATGTAAAATAATTATTTCCCAGATTGCTATTTGTCTCTAGGACAGACTTAATTTTCCTCAAACTCAAATAGCAAAAGTCTACCATTGACAGAGTTTTGGTGATTAAGCAGCAAAGTTCTGAGGTGATATTACGGTATGCACTACTGCCAGGGACAGAAGAAAACGAGGCACACATTTATCAACAAAACTGCATTTTAAAGTGTTTTTTAAAATTACAAAGTATGAATACTTATGAATGTTTATCCCTATAAAATTTAAAGCCAAGGAAATGACCTATAAATTAAAGATATACTGCTAAAGGGATCAAAATAGAACAAATGACAGGCTAATGATGACATTTGTAACTTATGCAGAGAAACTTTAAGAAGACAAATTTTACTGAGTGATTAGATTGTGAAAACAGCTGCAGCTTTCTTATTTTGCAACAACTAGACTGAGTTCATCTCACATGCTGAAGGTTATAAACTTGACTGTTACTAAGAGAGAAACCTAAAAATACAAGCAGTTCCAACAGAAGTGACCAGTGCTCTCAGAACTCGCAGGAACACTTTATGTTACACGCACATCACATGACCACACCAGACAGAACACATCTCAAAACATCCCTTAATTCAGATGTGTTTAAAATAGCAACTGTTACAAACAACTGAGTTAACGCATAATAGCAACAACTTTAAAAGGCAGAAGTAGAAGGCTCTCAAGGCTCAAAATAAATAAACTCCTCCACACTATTCCTCCTTTGGACAAATGTTTAAAAAATAAATAAATAAAAGTATCCACAGCAATAAGTCCCTAACATTTATTATTTACTGAAGTAGGCTTAAAGGAAAAAGGAACATTAACTAGGTACTCTATCCTTCTTGGTATTAATATATACCATGTTAATGTCACTTAATCCTTGTAACAGCCCAGAGAAAACTGAGGTACAGAAAGGCTAAGTGACTTAGCCAAGGTCATCTACCTAGTAAGTGGCAGAGCTAGGACTGCAATCTGTATCTGATCAATATATGTGGACAAAAACAGATATGCTTACTTACAAAAGTTTAAGAAAATAACAAGCACTTCAGTAACCAGTGATGCAATTTTAAGATGTTATTTGAGGAATGGAGGTTACACAACTTTGCTTTGCTTGTAGTTTATCCCAGCACTTAATCACTCTTGTGGTCAAGAAAGTCTTTTTGGTCCTTTCTAATTATAATAGCACATTACTTTGCTTTGAACATTAGTGTTTTACTAAATTATTTTTTAAAAAACTTACATATGTAATGCTCAATATAAATGTACAAAACAGTACAAATTTACTGTTTATAAACTGAGCTGTTTACTCAAAACAGTTATACAAAGAAGCAATCAAGTTTGAGTCCATTTTACAATTAAATATATTAAGAAATAAGATTTTTAAGAATGTACTAGACAATATCCAAAGAGTATTCTCGGGTATTCTTTCAGAATTTAAAACTTTCAGATCCATCCTCTTTCAAAATCGCTATTATCAAATTAAATATGCCTCCTAAAAGTATTTCACAATTGCTCAGGAATTCTATGAAACAAGTTTAAAATGCCGATCCCTGATTTATCAGTTGAACAGTGACACAGCAGGTCCGGCAGAAAACATATTGCTACAACCGAGCTTCAAGCTCAAGATGAGCTTAATTTAAAACTCCTCAATATTAAGTTTTTTAAAAACTCTAAAACAGAATTTTAATCTTCCAAATAACATATCTATTTACACTTAAAGTTGAATGACTGAAAAAAGTTTCATTAGATTGCAAAATATTGCAAATGATTAAATGCTTTACAATAGTTTCAAATTTTCTCCAACAGAAATTCTAGGCCAACTCATAATCCAAGTGGCTGACAAGTAATCCATAAAAACAATTTTAAGACATGGCATTTGCCCATACAATGAAATGAGATCTTGTTATTTAAGGCTATTTCTAGACATAAAGATACTGCCTTCAAAAAAGAATTATTTTTCCAAATTCATGACAATACATAAGGCAATAGATAAAGAAAGAACTGCAAATTAGCATTATTTTAAAATATGCTAAATCAAGTCATCCAAATATTCAACACAACATGCTGCCTCAGGCTGATCTTAAGGTCTGCCTCTGACTCAAAGACAGACAGACACAGACACAGACACAGACACACAGACACACACACACACACACACACACACACACTCTCTCTCTCTCTCTCTCTCTCTCTCTCTCTCTTCCCCCTTTCCTGTTGTCTCAAATCTTTATCAGCTTAAATGGTACTTTTCCACATAACCAAAGGCAAGGTATGACACGGATTCCATATACTCATGTGTTCATTACACACTGCATTTTTCCTTGGTAATACTAGTCATGCTGCGCTTGCTGTTTAGTCACTAAGTCATGCCTGACTCTTTTGTGACCCCATGGACTGTAGTCCGCCACACTCCACTGTCCATGGGATTTCCCAGGCAAGAATGCTGGAGTGGGTTTCCATTTCCTTCTCCAGGGGATCTCCAGTGTTCCTTGTATTCAAGATTGTGCCTTGTTTAGAGCCTTGTTTATTAATATGAGTGAAAAAATTATAGTACAAGAAATAACCAATGGATTCCAAAACAATTCTTGATCCATGGAAAGCTACATACATCATAAAAACATACTTTATAAGTCTACTATTAGTCAACCAGATTGAGTCAAAATTAAAAATTACCTCATTGTACCTTCTATAAAAAGTCAAAAGAATTCAAATATTTACTGAGTATCTAGGGCATATGTTCCAGGCATTATATGTGGAATAAGCTAAATTGTCCATCAAAAAAAGCAATTCAAAGGGAAAAATAAATCAAAGAAAATTAATTTCAATCTTCCATTGTTTAAAATAATAATAATAATACAAGGCACAGAAGGAAATGTTTAACTGTATATTTTCTTTAACTTTTTAATGAATCCTGCAGTCTGGTTACAGGTTACTGACTACAGAGGGATGCAATTCAAAAAGAATAGCAGAGATTGAGGTGTCCACATGTGTGCAGATGACTGAGTACGTAGAGGGTGAGGAAAGGAAGTGGCATCAGTCTACTTCCTTAATATTACAATCAATATGATATTAGACCTTTACTGACAAAGATCCGTATAGTTAAAGCTATGGTTTTTCCAGTAGTCATGTATGGATGCGAGAGTTGGACCATAAAGAAAGCTGAGTACCAAAGAATTGATGCTTTTGAACTGTGGTGTTGGAGAAGACTCTTGAGAGTCCCTTGGACTGCAAGGAGATCCGACCAGTCCATCCTAAAGGAAAGCAGTCCTGAATATTTACTGGAAGGTCTGATGCTGAAGTTCCAATACTCTGGCCACCTGATGTGAAGAACTGACTCATTGGAAAAGACTCTGATGCTGGGAAAAACTGAATGCAGGAGGAGAAGGGAATGACAGAGGATGAGATGGTTGGATGGCATCACCAACTCAATGGACATGAGTTTGAGCAAGCTCTGGGAGTTAGTGATGGGCAGGGAATAATGGCGTGCTGCAGTCCATGGGATTGCGAAGAGTCGGACATGTCTGAGTGACTGAACTGAATGATATTAGATTAAAAAAATTCCACTGAGACAATAAAATGTTGCTTCAATGAAAGGCTGAAATAGAACTATAGACAGACTTATTCATTAGTTCACCAGTAGGCCTATGACTGAAATTTCATATTTAGCAATCAGTTCTGACTCCTCCAGAGAGAGTCTCATGCTTATTGCATAGTCAGAGGTGCTGCTGCACAATAAATACAAACACTGCTGCTGATTTACTCATCAGGTGCGCTCAGTTTTAAAGGCCATAATAAAAATATAACCTCAATTGGTTATTTTATTTTACTGGTATAAAAAAGGGGGCTGGGATGACTAGCCAAGACTGAAAAATCCAAGATCATTAAACTCCCATCTCAAACTACCTGGCCTACTGATGAGTTCAAAATGGCTCAACTGGTTACGCAGTATACATTCTTTTATTAAATTTTGGTTCTGACTTTTTTAAAAAATAGAATGATGACCTAATTATGTGGAATTTTGTTTTCAAGTTTTTACCCTTTTAGTTATGATATAATCAAAACACAAATCTTGCATTTCTAAACACGGCCATAGGTAACTGATCTCAAAGTGAAAGTCCTAACTACTTGAAATTGTTCTCCACTAAATAAACAAAAGAAATTACTATAGACTTACATCAGAAATTAAAGTAAGAAATATTAATATTTAATATTCATACCAGAATCTATTTGAGTTGATACTCAGATAAAAATAATCCACCAGAATGGTGGAACTCAACTTATTACAACGGGCAGCATGGCACAGGGGACGGGCTTCCAAGGACTCAGCTTTGTGACCGTGATGCAATTACTCTACTGTGGAAACAACCTAGTACTCTACAAAGGTTGGATATAATTATTAGCGTGTCCAGTAAAACACAAACATGTATTGCTCAGAAGACAGATGCACTTCACTTTACACAACAGACACACACACATGCACAAAATTTTATCTATCTATATATTTCCGTATCAGGTCATTTATAAAGTTTTTTAAAAACAATCATATGAGGATCTAATGCTAACATTATTCACTCTTAAAAAATAAGACAAACCTTTTTGGAAAAAGATTTTCAAAGACTGGGTTGTATTTGAGGCATGCTTATCTTGTATTTAATTATTGAGCTACCTATAGTGTAAAAACCACTAGTCCAAAGCCAATCTCACTTATTTCATCAAAAATAAATTTGAAATTAAATAATATTTTATAGCCTTTTGACTGAAGACTTGAATATTAATAAATTCTACAAATACCGTGTCATTTCACAGCATGTGCTAACTTCTTTTAATGAAACAAACAGTCATGGTAACTTAGTTACAAGAATTACCAAAACCACCCCAATAGCATAAGGCTTATGCCATTAAAAGCCACATTTTAGTAACATAGTCTATCAAATAGTAAACACACATGAAACAAGACCTATTTCGGTGACCTTAAAGCACCTCTCTAACTATATACAGTATCTCAAAATATGTATTATATTTAATAGCATATTAGGACATTTTATTAAAAAAAAAATCTCCAATGCTAGCCACACAAAAGTACTGGATTGAAATTAAATACCTAGTACACTTGGAATGCATAAAAGTTTGCCTATATCCGAAACTTCAGTTCTCTGATAACACTCTCAAAACTCCACCCACTAACATTTCCAGAATCACACATACACAAAGAGCTATGTCACCGCATTAAAATACTAAATAAAAAGAAATTAGCAATTTAAAAAGTTAGCAAAACATCATGTTATCCTCAATTAAACTTCTGTAGTAAGAAACAGTGACTAAGCATAAATAACATGATTCAGCGAAAACTGTAAACTGAAAACCTCAACCCTTAAGAAAACCTTCATCTTATATTTTATGCTACTCTCTTCCCTCTTGGCCGTCAACAACTCTGGAAAAGCTTAAAAAATATGAGGAAACGCAAAATGTGTTAATAGAATTTCTAGGACTCTAAAGGACACAAAAATGGATTGAACTGCAGCAGACAGAACTTAAAAGCTTAGAAAGCTTGGGGTTTTGTATGTAAAGTTTTAAGTTAATCTACACTGAAACCAGAATGCCCATAAATAACTTCATCTTGGATCCGAGTCAACAAAGCAATTATGGAATAAAAGGTCAATTCCTTCCCAAGCATCTTTTATCCAAAACTTACGACATGGCTCAGAAACAAAAACAAGACACAGGCAGAGCGGGGAATGGAGTACTAGAACCATGATAAACAATACGTTGTTCTGGCTCTATTCTCTAAATACACGCGTAAAAAAACGCGCTCAAATGAGATTACTTTGAATTCAACGTGCACGCTGTGCTCCCTTCCCAGCAAGGCACTTCCAGGAGACAGGACACAAACAACTTGGAAATGGTCATATCCCTCAGACCTATAAAATCAGGATATTTCTCTTTAACGAGGGCTGAGGCTAATACTAAGATCCTCTCACTTCCATGAATGGAAAAGTTACCAAGTTCACTCATCCCGTGGAGACAGTCGGCGATGCCTCTCAGTATTACTTTAACCCGTCTGTCCCCAAACAAAGCAAGTTTCTAATCTGCAAAAGGGAAGAGAAGCCGGGTTTTCGAGGATCTCAGGGCTTCCTAAGTTTAACTCTGGCTTCTCCCCCACCTACCCTCACCCACAGACCCGCGAGCCCGGGTGGCACCGAGGGATCGGCCCACGGGGTCTGAGGCGCCATTTGCCGGCAGCCTCCAGGGCCGGCCGGGCAGCGGGCTGGGCGCGGAGGCCAAGCCGCCGCCGCCGCCCTCTCGCCGCCAGGACCCGGCCTGGGACTCGCGGGGTCCCCGCGAGGCCGTGTTTACTCCGCCCCAGGCCCGGCCGGGCCCGCCCGCCGCAACGGCGCCTCCGGCTCGGCCGCCGCCTCTGCCCCCCAGCACAGCCCGGGCCGCGCCAGCCTCCCGGGCAGGCTGCCCCCGACACTCACCGGCCGGCCCGGCCGAACCGCGGCCCAAATCCCAGCTGCCGCGGCCGCCGTGCTCAGCTGCTCCCCGCTGTCCCGGCGCCGCTCGGCGCCCCACACCCCCGTGCAACCCGCCTCCTGCTCGCCCCTCTGCCCCACCGGGCGGCCGGCTTTTCTCTCCCCCTCGGCGTCCTCTCCCGGCGCCGGTCCTCTCCGCGGGCCCCGCCCCGCTCCGCTCTTCTCCGCTGTGCCCCGCCCACCCGGCCCAGACTCCGGATCTGTGGCAAGTCGGGCGGAGACGCGCGCGCCGAGCCAGCCGGGGGCGCGCACGCTGAGCTCCCACCGTCACTCGCTCTCCTCCCCGGAAGGGACGTGGCAAGAGGGTGTGGTCTGGAGTCAGAAATCGCTGGGTTCCGCGCGTTCAGTTTGGGGGTGTTCCAGCTGGGCTACACGTGACTTCTGCCCCGCAAGTCTACCAAATCCTGTTCGATTTTAGAAACTTGTATTCCTGAACGGAATCCTAGGCACGCAGTTTTGGAATTCAGGAAACAGACCCAATTTAAAGTGACTACTTTAATTGTAGGATAAGCAACCCAGATCCCTTAATTCTGGGTGCAGCAGTCTTCCCCTTAGGTCATATTTAGAAAATGGGGCAGCTGTCACTGAATCTGGTGAGCAGGCCTTCCTGCCGGCTGATAGGGCCCAGTTCAGTTCAGTCGCCCAGTCGTGTCCCGACTCTGTGACCCCAGGGACTGCAGAACGCGAGGCTTCCCTGTCCATGACTAACTCCCAGAGTTTACTCCAACTCATGTCCATTGAGTTGGTGAGGCCATCCAACCATCTCATCCCCTGTCAGCACCTTCTCCTGCTTTCAATCTTTCCTAGCATCAAGGTCTTTTCAAATGTCAGTTCTTTGCATCAGGTGGCTAAAGTATTGTTACTTCAGCTTCAGCATCAGTCCTTCCAGTGAATATTCAGGACTGATTTCCTTTAGGATGGACTGGTTGGATCTCCTGGCGGTCCAAGGGACTCTCAAGAGTCTTTTCCAACACCACAGTTCAAAAGCATCAATTCTTTGGCGCTTTGCTTTCTTTTTAGTGGGATTCTCACATCTGTATATGACTAATGGAAAAGCCATAACTTTGACTCTACAGACCTTTGTTGACAAAGTAATGTCTTTGCTTTTTAATATGCTATCTAGGTTGGTCATAGCTTTTCTTCTGAGGAGCAAGCATCTTTTAATTTCATGGCTGCAGTCACCATCTGCAGTGATTTTGGAGCCCAAGAAAATAGTCTCTCACTTTTTCCATTGTTTTCCCCATCTATTTGCCATAAAGTGATAGGACCGGATGCTATGATCTTAATTCTTTAAATGTTGAGTTTTAAGCCAGCTTTTTCATTCTCCTGTTTCACTTTCATCGGGAGGTTCTTTAGTTCCTCTTTGTTTTCTGCCATAAGGGTGACGTCATCTGCATATCTGAGATGGTTGATATTTCTCCTGGCAATCTTCATTCCGGCTTATGCTTCATCCAACCCAGCATTTCACATGATGTAATCTGCATATAGGTTAAATAAGAAGGATGACAATATACAGCCTTTCCCAATTTGGAACCAGTCCATTGTTCCATGTCAGGTTCCAACTGTTTGTTGCCTCTTGACCTGCATACAGATTTCTTAGGAAGCAGGTAAGGTGGTCTGGTACTCCCATTTCTTAAAGAATTTTCCACAGTTTGTTGTGATCCACACAAAGGCTTTGGTGTAGTCAATAAAGCAAAAATAGATGTTTTTCTGGGATTCTCTTTCTTTTTTGACAATCCAACGGATGTTGGCAATTTGATCCCTGGTTCCTCTGCCTTTTCTAAATCCAGCTTGAACATCTGGACTTAGAACATCTGAAAGTTCTCGGTTCACATACTGTTGAAACTTAGCTTGGAGAATTTTGAGGATTACTTTGCTAGCATGTGAGATGAGTGCAATTGTGCAATAATTTGAACATTCTCTGGCATTGCCTTTCTTTGGGTTTGGGATGAAAACACCTTTTCTAGTCCTGTGACACTGCTAAGTTTTCCTAATTTGCCAGCATATTGAGTGCAGCACTTTAACAGCATCATCTTTTAAGACTTGAAATAGCTCAGCTGGAATTCCATCACCTCTACTAGCTTTGTTTGTAGTGAAGCTTTCTAAGGCCCACTTGACTTTGGCTCCAGATGAGTGATCATACCGTCATGGTTATCTGGGTCATGAAGGTCTTTTTTGTACAGTTCTTCTGTGTATTCTTGCTACCTCTTTTTAATATCTTCTGCTTCTGTTAGGTCCATACCATTTCTGACCTTTATTGTGCCCATATTTGCATGAAATGTTCCCTTGGTGTCTCTAATTTTCTTGAAGAGATCTCTAGTCTTTCCCATTCTATTGATTTCCTCTATTTCTTTCTATTGATCACTTAGGAAGTCTTTCTTATCTCTCCTTGCTATTCTTTGGAACTCTGCATTCAAATGGGTTTATCTTTCCTTTTCTCCTTTGCCTTTCACTTTTCTTCTTCTCTCAGTCATTTGGAAGTCCTCCTCAGACAACTATTTTGACTTTTTGCATTTCTTTTTCTTGGGGTGTCCAGATTCTTGTAAGTTCTGCTTCCCCTGGGACCAAGATCAGCCCAGCAGGATTCAGGCAGCTGTCGCAAAGCCCTGATGGAGCAGCCCACCAAAGTCTGCTTCTGTGAGGGACTGTGATCCTCCACACAGACCATAGCAGTGAGGTTGACTTTGTGGGAAAGACAATGTGATCTAATGAAAAGGCGGCTAGAAGCTGCTTTTGCAGGTTACTTTGCAAATGACTAAGGGATGACATCAAATGACATCAGGGCTTCCCTGATGGCTCCCACAGTAAAGCGTCTGCCCACAATGCGGGAGACCCGCATTTGATTCCTGGGTCGGGAAAGTCCCCTGGAGAAGGAAATGGCAATCCACTCCAGCACTCTTGCCTGGAAAATCCCATGGACGGAGGAGCCTGATAGGCTATAGTCCATGGGGTCGCAAAGAGTCCGATACAACTGAGCGACTTCACTTCACTTCACTTCAAGTGATGAAGAAATATCACAGAGCCATATCAAAGAACTGGGGTCCATTTCCTATGACTACTGCCATGCCTTGGTCTAAGGCCAAGGGACAGGGAGTAAAAGTGCCCGGTAGTAGTTATCCCTCATATCCCCTCATGGGCTTCTCTTGTGGCTCAGCTGGTAGAGAATCCACCTGCAATACAGGAGACCTGGGTTCAATCCCTGGTTTGGGAGGAAACCTGAAGAAGGGAAAGGCTACCCACTCCAGTATTCTGGCCTGGAGAGTTCCATGGACTGTATAGTCATAGGGTTGCAAAGAGTCGGACACGACCGAGTGACTTTCACTTCACATCCCCTTACCTCTACCCCAGTGTCCAGCCTGAGGGCTCCTGCCCAGGCCTAAGGGAAGAGAAGGATAAAGAGATGATGACTAACAGTATATAAAAGCTAGTGTTCAAAAAGACGGGAAAAATTGTACATGCATATCAGTGCCTCATTTCCTAAATGAAAGGGGGTTGTAACACCACCTATTAAACAAGGACGTAATCCCTTAATAAAGGTTAGTTCCTTAAATAAATGAATTTAGCTTTTTGAAAAACTTAGTCTATTTTTATTTTGTCTATTAATAATTTGGCAGTAGATGGGCCCTGGTCCTCAGTCCCGAGTTTGAGAGCTATTGTCGTGAGAACTAGACAGAATGAATGGTGAAGCAGGCAGGATGGCCCTGTGGAAAAAGATGTGGGCAGCCGTCTACATGGGCTGCTACGCTGGCCCTCCTTTGCTCCTCGGTTTTCCTACACTTGCTCACTGCCCTGGATTGAGTGACACGTCTGCCCTGTGCTTCAGCTCTCCTCCTATCAAATGAAGGGGCTAGAATAGATGAACTCTGAAGCCCTTTGTAGCTTTCAAATCTCTTGATTCCATGTTTATATTTATTGAAATCTGGGGTTTTCCTCTTTACTAAATCACCTAGCTGACACTGGGGTCACTCTCAACCACTCTCAAGCTGAGTCATTTCGGGGGTAGACCTCACAGTCTTCTTTGCCCCCTCCATCTCAATAATTTCCTATATGCAGGCATTAAAAAAAAAAATCCTTTCTTCCCATCCTGTTCATTTCTTCCTGTTACCATCCTAAGCACATTCGACTTCTGCTATTGTCTGATCTGCCTTTCCTCCTCCAGTGCTTCCCACCTCAAAACCACCACCAACTTCATTCTTCCTATGACATCCATTTCATTTTGTCATTTCTCTGTTCAGATGTCTATGATGACTATCTAATGCTCATGGGGTAAGTCTCAGTTCCTATCTTCAACTGCCTGAGGTAAATCTTTCATTCTAGCCTGATCGGTTTCCTTCTTGTCTCCATCAGACACAATTCCAAGTCCAATTCCACGTCATCTGTGCTCATGTAGTAATAGTAACTTCTTCCCTCTTAGCTCTGAAGCTCTGACCCCATGTCCTCCGTGAGGCGCTTCTGTAGTACATCCTGCTTGTGTGCAGCACTTTGACCTCTGCCTCACTCCACTGTCACCTGCTTCACCAGTGTGTATCAGCCTACAGTATCTCCAGCCTCAAGGAAGCATGTTTTGCATTGTCTTCCTATCTCCCTTCAGTATCTACTATTCAGTTCAGTCGCTCAGTCGTGTCTAACTCTTTGCGACCCTGTGAACCACAGCACGCCAGGCTTCTCTGTCGATCACCAACTCCCGGAGTCTACCCAAACTCATGTCCATTGAGTCGTGATGCCATCCAACCATCTCATCCTCTGTTGTCCCCTTCTCCTCCTGCCCCTAATCTTTTCCAGTATCAAGGTCTTTTCAAATAAGTCAGCTCTTCACATCAGGTGTCCAAAGTACTGGAGTTTCAGCTTCAATCTCAGTCCTTCCAATGAACACCCAGGACTGATCTCCTTTAGGATGGGCTGGTTGGATCTCCTTGCAGTCCAAGGGACTCTCAAGAGTCTTCTCCAACACCACAGTTCAAAAACATCAATTCTTCGGCGCTCAGCTTTCTTTAGTGTCCAACTCTCACATCCATACATGACTACTGGAAAAACCATAGCCTCGACTACCTCCTGTATAATGTAGATGCTTAACGTTTGTTTGTCACTTCCAAAACAAATAAAACATATGCTTCTCTCATTTTATCCTATCCCCATTTCCACTTTCTGTCCTATGGTCTCATTCCTCAGGAAACTTTCTCTTGGTAACTTTTTAAGAAAATAGGTCTTAAATTTTTGTTTCAAGTGGAGAGAATGCCAGGAATCACAGATTTCCTTATGTAAGTTCTCTTCTCTACCTGTATGAAACTTGGACTTCTAGAACAAAGCTATCATCTATATGACTTAACCACTGAGAGAAGTGACAGCAACCCTGACATTTTAAAATAAAAAAAGGAAGAAAGGGTAGTATTTTGTTTGCTTCACTTCTGCCCTCAAAAAGGAGGGCCTTGCATCTCCTCAAATCACACTCTGCAGGCTGTCTCTCACAGGCTTAGCTCTTAGTGGCTTTTTTAAGAGGCCATTTTCAAGTTGGAGAAGGTTTAAGAACCATAAGAATGAAATAACAGCAGAAATATAGGTACAAATCTTAGACATGAGACTAAATTGTAAGAGAGAGAAGTTCTCAGCAAATGCAAATGCAGTAGAAACTCAACAACCAGAAAAATTACTCCCTCCCTTTTTCAGTGTCAGGCAAATAGCATCACTGTTAAAGTAGGTTTTCTTTCCCAATTAGATGAGCCTGCACTCAGGTAACCCAGGGACAAAAGCAACAGACAAATCAGGACTCAAGTTTGTCATGTACTAATTAAAGAAAGCATCACTGGCCTGAGACAAGTGTGAAAGGGTGGGGGCCGAATTGCAGCTGTGAAATCATGGGACAATCAGAATTGCCAGCTGGGGCTGCGGTGGGGGATACCATTCCTCTTTTATGATATGTGCCTAAGGAATTATAAGAGAGAGAGAGCCAGTTTGAATCACCTAATTGCCAGAATTTAGAACCTAATAGCTGTAATTATATTTCTTATATAGTTTATTTGAAGTACGGAGAATGTGACAAATAACATACAATTATATGGTAATTTAGAAACAGCTTGCCAAGGATAATGTTCATAACCCCAAATCAACCTTGCAATTTTATTTAAATAAACAAGGGAATTTGAGTCTTCCCAGGTGACACAGTAGTAAAGAATATGCCTGCAATGCGGGAGACACTTTTTCACATGGGTTCAATCCCTGGGTCAGAAAGATTCCCTGGAGAGGAAAATGGCAACCCACTCCAGTACTCTTGCCTGGGACACCCCATGGACAGAGAAGGCTGGGTCCATGGGGTCACAAGAGTTGGACACCACTGGGCAACTAAGCCACTACCACTGAGGGAATTTGAACCAAGGCAGCTTGGAATTTTGGGAAAGTAGAAGACCAGATGCTGAAGCTGAAGCTGAAGCTGAAGCTGAAGCTCCAATACTTTGGTTACCTGATGCTGAGAAAAATTGAGGGCATGAGGAAAAGGGGACGACAGAGGACGAGACGGTTGGATGGCACCACTGACTTGATGGACATGAATTTGAGCAAGCTCTGGGAGATAGTGAAGAACAGGGAAGCCTGGTATGCTGCAGTCCATGGAGTCGCAAAGAGTCAGACATGACTGAGCAACTGAACAAGGACCCACGTATTGTTTCTGCATACCACAGACTTGGTATAGGACACTGTTGATATTATCAATCAGCTGCATTTCAGTGTTTCACAATTTTAGTTATTATAATTAGACCTATTAGTATAGTTACTAGCATACAGACCATAGGGTCGCAAAGAGTTGGACATAACTGAAGTGACTTAGCACTCCTTAGCATACAAAATATATGTTTACTGATCAAATAAAGGAACAAATGAATAATTCTATTTCCCAAAAGGTTTTTGAGTGCCTCTAAGGTGTTGCATTTATATTTCCAGTAGCTACCACTAGGTAGAATAGTTTGTGCATGAGCAGATAAGCAGGTAGCCTTCTCGCAGGTGGGGGTAATAATGACATTGTCTTATATCAATGGTCTACAAATAAATATGTGTAACTTTGTTAAGGTGACATCACATCTTAAGGGTGATATTTAATTTATATGTATAAATACCATATTGTTCAAAGAAACTTGATATAGGTTAAATATAAGGGAGAAACTAATTTTAAGTTACCCCATAAATAGGCTCACTATTCAGTGTTCAGGCCTACTGTGCCCTCTACTCAATTTTAATGGTAGCAAAGTCAAACACCTACAGTCAAAGGGCATGCTAGTAACAAGAAATGGGCTCAGAGGGAGTTGGAATCAGACAAACACATTGTTACTGTTACTTAGCTGTAAACAATAGTTGTTGCAACCTGAAAATGAAGGAAACAGACTTACCACATCTTCTGATTATTATTTTTTTAAAGCTCCTGGCAGTCTAGGTAGGTTTTTGAGCTAGCACAGTGGTAAAGAATCTACCTGCAATACAGGATATATAGGTTTGATCCCTAGGTCAGGAAGATCCCCTGGAGGAGGAAATAGCAACCCACTACAATATTCTTGCCTGGAAAATTCCATGGAGGAGTCTAGTGGGCACTCAGAGTCGGCCACTACTGAGCACCCATGAACCCATGGGAATCTAGATAATTGTGTTTAAGTCATATAGTGTCATATAGTGTTGTTTTCATGTTTTTTGAAAACCTGTAAGGGGGAAAAAATCAATAATCACAAAAAAGCTTCCATCTTCAGCAACTTTTATTTTAGTGACTCATTCCAAGGATGATAAAAGAGAAATAATACATCCTTGTTCTGAGTGTAGCCTAATTTACAGTCCATTTGAACTTCACTATCCTTTGGAGCTGGTTTTCCTGTACTCAAATGCTGACTTAATTGTCTATTAGTTGTTAATTCTTGGGTAAGTGCAGTAGATGGAATGTCTGTGGCTTTTACCCAAATTCATATCCTGAAACCCAATCCCCAAGGTGATGGTATTAGGTGGTAGGGCCTGTAAGATGTGATTAAGTCATGGGGGCAGAGCTGTCATAAATAAAATCAGTGTTCTTACAAAATAGTCCCTACAGCAGTCTTTGTGCTCCTTCCACCAAGTGAGGGTACAGTGAAGGGCTCTTACCAGGCACTGAATCTGCTGGTGCCATGGTCTTGCACTTTGCAGTCTCCAGAACCGGAAGAAATAAATGCCTGTTATTTGTAAGTCACTTTAATCTGTGATATTTTGTTATAGCTGTCCCAAAGGGATAAGAGAGTAAGTTACTTAACCTCTCTGCGTGTGGCATACATAGAGGCCCCCAATGGCCCCCAAATGGCCCCCAATGACTCATGTCTCCTTGTATGTATGGACACTTATGTAATCTTCTTCCTATGAGTGTGGGCAGGAGCTGTGACTTGCTTCTAACCAATGGAATATGTCAAAGGAGTTGGGCTATCACTTCTACAATTAGGCTACAAATACTGTGACTTTTATCTTCTTGGCAGACTTTCCCTTGCTTGCTTTGATGAAATAATTCACCCAGTTGGGAAGGCCCACATGGCAGGGAACTGAGGGTGTCCACAGGACAACAGCCAGCTAAGAACTAAGGCCCTCAGTTCAATGTCCCAAAGGAAGTGAATCTTGCCAATAGCTATGTACATGAGATCAGAAACAGATCCTTTCCCAGTGAAGACTTCAGATGAGACCTGAACCTTAGCCAACACCTTGATTGCAGCCATATGAGAGACCCTGAAGCAGAGGCACCAGTTAAGTTATGCACTGACCCATAGAAAATGTGACATACGTATCTGTTGTTTTAAACCGCTAAATTTGTGGTCAATAGTTGTGTACCAGTAGATAACTAACATACTATACCTTATTTTCCCCATCTTTAAGATGGAAAAGCTAATAGCACAGACCACAGCTACTCCCAACATAGGCTAGCGTGAGGTTTAAATGAGTTCATCCACATAAAGTGCTTAGAACACTGCCTGGCACATATGAGCACTCAGTAATGTTGGGCATCTTATCCTCTGGCAGATTCTAGAAGTGAAGTCAGCCATCTTAGCCAGGAAGATGTAGTAGAAGAAGCTGGAAGAGCTATTTCTGTGCTGCTTCCAGCCCAGTTGTGATATTGTGTTGAGTAGAGGAAAATTTGTTCCCACTGTGTACAACCATGGAGAAACTGCTGAAGAGCCTGACAGAATGACAGGGGTACCTATGGAAACAAGGGGTAAGAGTGTGTCCTCACAGAAGGCACTGGGCCTTGAAGAAGAGCCAATGCAGATCATCAGTGGGTTTATTCTTGAGCACATGTGTCAGACTCCCTGGGAAAACCCAGAAACAACTGAGCCAGCCTGTGAGATGAGCCTGTGAAAGGTGGCGAGTCCTACCATCAAGATTTATAACTTAATGCTTCTATTAAGCCTTGGAGTACCAATCTAATAAGCCCAAATGACCTAGAGTCAGGGTTTATTGTCTGCCTTGCTTATTTGCCTAGAACACAGGGAATTATGATATAGATGATGTTAAATAAATGTTTGTTAAAAGACATTTGTGTTGCCCCAATAATAGTAAATTATTATTATTTTGTACTTTGAGATGGCAGCAAGTTTTCACAGACTTTTCTCTTGCCAGACCTTACACGCTGAGAATAAAGGAAAGAGAGTGCATAATAACATTAGGCTAGCCCTTCACCTGTCCACAGTTACCTCGACATATTTCTAGGAGCAGAGGCAAGCTGATCTTCAGGATCAATGGATTATTTCCCACTTCAGTGAAATATCTGAAGTGACAAGCTTGGTTACTTTGTCTTGCTTAGACAGAGCATTTCCTGAATAAATAAATTAACCAGCATTACTTTCATTTCTCTTTTGGGCTTCCTAGGTGACACTAGTGGTAAAGAACCCTCCTGCCAATGCAGGAGACATAAGAGATGGTGGGTTTGATCCCTGGGTCAGGAAGATCCCCTGGAGGAGGACAGAGCAACCCACTGCAGTATTCTTGCCTGGAGAATCCCATGGACAGAGAAGCCTGGTGGGCTATAGTCCATGGGGTTGTAAAGAGTCAGACACAACCAAAGCAACTTAGCTTGCATACACACACACTTTCATTTCTTTCTAGGTAGACGAACAGTTCAGTATGTGTTCAGAATTTAGAAGATGGGGCTGGAGGGAAAATATAGATGATGGGGCTGGAAGAAAGAAGTTTGTTTGTTTTTGTTTTTTTGGCTGGCCATGTAGCATGTGGGATCCTATTTCCCCAACCAGGAGTGGAACCCAAGCCCCATGCAGTGGAAACACAAAGTCTTAACCATTGGACCACTAGGGAGGTCCAATAAGTGTGAGCTGATACTAGCGATCATTCTAGCAGGTCAGCAGGAATGTAGGAAAGGCTTGCAATAGAAACGTTCTGTCACATCAGGACTGAAAGCCAAAATGCGAACTTAGGGGCGTTTTCCCAGTAAAAGAAAAATTAGGTGTCTTTCAGAGTGTAGATGAGAGTGGGCCTTTCTAATTCTCTCCTTCAGAATTCAAAGGATTAAAGAGTGAGAGCTTTCTCCATTCCTATCAGCTTATTCAGCTGAAGCTACTCTCTGGGAAATGGCCTCCTGGTTTCTCTCTGGACCAACTTTCCTTGAAGAAAACAACATTCTAGCAGAGAATGTGTCTTGTCTTCTTCAAGGTTGGGAAATCAGAGGTCTACAGAGCTATGTGAAAGACAAGTCCTCTGGGTGGGACACCAATTTATCAATGTGTTTCTTTGATGACTGTGAGGTCTTCTAGGATCACCTATTAAAAGACAGATAACCCTTGACGCAGTACTTTATTTAGAAGGATTATGGACAGTTGAAAGTCTGAAGATCTCAAATGTAGGGCTCAGGATGGTGAGAAGATTAAAAGGAGAAATGGAAGCTTCCAAATTTAGCTCTGGAAGTTTACATCCATATCTTATTTGTTTCACCTATGGACTCTGGAGAGAGTCTCAGTGATCCCAGGTCTGGGTCTGCCAGGAATCAGAGGGGGTGGATGGTTTAAATTGCATGGATCCACTGGTGTGCAGATTTTTCTTTCAACAAATACAGTAGAATAGGACCTGAGGTCGGTCGGTTTAATCTAGGGCAGATGGAGAGCTACCTATTTATTTTCATACAATTTGCACATTGATGGTAGTTTAGTTGCTAAGTCATGTCCTAAGCTTGCAATTCCCTGGACTCTAGCTCACCAGGCTCCTCTGTCCCTGGGATTTCCCAGGCAAGAATACTGGAGTAGGTTGCCATTTTCTTCTCCAGGGGATCTTCCCAACCTAAGGGTTGGACCCAGGTCTCCTGCATTGGCAGGCAGATTCTTTACAGTTTGAGCCACGAGGGAAGCCCCAATTTGTACACTAAGGTGTAGTATAATCAGAATTGCATGGGATATGATTCTGACATCCTCATCGTCAATTTTCCTTGATACTGCTGGGCAAGTTTTGATCCATGTAGAAGTTTTACCAAATTTTTGGACACAAAGCAAGGCCAACATGAATTCCCCTTAGTATCCTTTTCATGGAAATCCTGGAACTAACTTTACTGTCATTTTATGTTACCCAAGGCATTACAGATTTTCATATCATCCATATTTGTGAGTAGAAGGGACAGCAAAATCAATTTGTGATCCAGGATTCGAGTCGAGGACCTGACTACCATACACTGTGATTTAATTAACAAGATATTGAAAACAAACACATATAAAAAAATTAAATTAACCATAAATGGACTTGCAGTTTACTTATCAGAAGCTTAATTTCATTTCCAACCAGAAATGGAGAGGTCTAGAGTGAGCCCACTTAGGTCATTCATTAAAGCCTATGTCACCACAATTCAAATGCCTCGTCATCTTTTTGGGGGGCCTAATCTGTGTCCAGAGTTAAAGCAGCCAGTCACACCCTGATTCTGCTCACTCACTGCTCAGCATACTTTATACAGAGAAAACATTACAAACAACATTATCTCTTCCCTTCCTAGTGAGGTCACACAATAATGTTCCTTGACATTATAGAAATAGAACTGACTGATGCCTCAGCACTAGAATAACTTTCAATTGCTTCCCATATTTGGTTAAATGCTTTTCATGTTTGTTAAAGAACATATGCATTTGTAAAATAGAGGAAAGCAGACTTTGGAAAGAAAAGAAAAATACAGTTGACTGTTGCACAACATGGGTTTAAATTGCATGGATCCACTGGTGTGCAGATTTTTATTTCAACAAATACAGTAGAATAGGACCTGAGGTCGGTCGGTTTAATCTAGGGCAGATGGAGAGCTACCAGGTATGGCATGCCAACTCTAGAATTTGAGCATCCTCGAATTTTCGGTATCCACAGAGAGTCCTGGAACTAATGCCCCACTGATAGCAAAGGACTACTCTAGTACTTTTCAAGATTGGCCTTGATGCAAAGTACATCAAAGTAAATGCACCTAATCTAACTGTTGTACAAACTCATGGTTTACGAGGCCCCTGACCTGGAATGATATAAACAGCAACATTAAAGCACCCTTGAGTTTGACCTCAGTTCAGTTCAGTTCAATCACTCAGTCGTGTCTGACTCTTTGTGACCCCATGAATGGCAGCACGCCAGGCCTCCCTGTCCATCACCAACTCCCTGAGTTCACTCAGACTCACGTCCATCAAGTCAGTGATGCCATCCAGCCATCTCATCCTCTGTCGTCCCCTTCTCCTCCTGCCCCCAATCCCTCCCAGCATCAGAGTCTTTTCCAATGAGTCAACTCTTCACATGAGGTGGGCCTAAAAAGATAAGGACCTCAGGATAAGGAATCAGAGGTGGTGGATGGTAAAAAAACTGACTGAAGGGGGAAGTGGTAAAGAAGTCCTCTTTATTCCCTATGGGTCCCTGTGCATGCTCCATCCAGTATTCTTGCTTGGAGAATTCCATGGACAGAGGAGCCTGGCGGGCTACAGTCCATGGTGTTGCAAAGAGTCAGCCACAGCTGAGCAACTGAGCACAATTTTAAGTGGAGAGTCCCTTACATTTGTATAATACATTATATTATAATAAATTATTTCAAGTTGTTTATATAACCAATTATCGTAACTTCACTATTGATCTCACAAGTTAGTCAAGTTATCCCTACTTAGCACTTGAGGAAATAGGGGCAAGCAGCATGCAAGCGAGTTTGACCTCCAGGTCTCACAACACAGAACCACAGAACAGAAAGCAGAGCTTGGGTCCACCGATTTTGTATTTTCCTTCTTTCAGGAATAAGATGAGCAAATAAGTTGGACCTTAGAGATGATTAACCCATCATTTTATAAATAAAGACACTAAATGCAGACACTGAATACTTGTACAAGGTCATGGTGTTAACTGCAGAATCAGAACAGCTGAAACTCAGCAAACTAATTGTCTGACACACTTAAAAAAATTTATTGGAGTTATTGATTTACAATGTCTTGTTAGTTTCAGATATACAGCAAAGTGAGCCAGTTATGCATATACATATACCTACTCTTCTGAGATTTTTTTCCCATAGAGGCCATTAGAGCTCTATACTATATGCTGCTGCTGCTGCTAAGTCGCTTCAGTCGTGTCTGACTCTGTGCGACCCCATAGATGGCAGCCCACCAGGCTCCCCCGTCCCTGGGACTCTCCAGGCAAGAACACTGGAGTGGGTTACCATTTCTTTCTCCAATGCATGAAAGTGAAAAGTGAAAGTGAAGTCGCTCAGTCGTGTCCAACCCTCAGCGACCCCATGAACTGCAGCCCGCCAGGCTCCTCCATCCACGGGATTTTCCAGGCAAGAGTACTGGAGTGGGGTGCCATTGCCTTCTCCATCTATGCTATATAGTAGGTCCTTATTAATTATCTATTCTATATACTGCAGTGTGTATATGTCAGTCCCAATCTCCCAATTTATCCCTCCTCCCCTTTCCCCTCTGGTAACCATAAGTTTGCTTTCTATATCTGTGACTCTGTTTCTGTTTTGTAAATAAGTTCACTTGTACCACTTTGAGGCCCCACTTCACATTAAAAAGAGCAACATATTGTGTGGAACTGATGCCTCCTTTTTCAGAGTGTTTATAAGAGTTTCTTTCTGTAGTTATACAGCTCACAACCAGCACTTCCTAATGAGGCCACCAGTATGCTCTATCTGGGTATAGCCACTACACATTATATACTACAGAGGCTAATGAAAGATTGAGCTTCTTTATTTGTAAGTGATATTATGCCTTCTCAGGGTGGCAATGAAATTATCATTTATAATGTTATTTCTTCATACATGGAGAGAAGAGGAAAAGGAATTATCTATTTGGGAAGCTTTGGTGGTGAGAAGATTAGGAACTAGGTCCTGAACCCATTCTATAGGCATTAAGGATTTGTGGGTTAATGACCAGGGAGTTCAGTGGAACAAGAAAGATACCTATGATTGTAGGGATCAGTAGTTCCTGGAAGGGAAACAAACCACTTTCTTCATATTTTGTTTTAGTGATGCCCAGATTGAAGTCAGTTAAAAAGGTAGTTTAGTTTCTAATTTTAGACTAAAAGACACCTCAAAAAGTCATCTATATCATAATAGTGTTTTGTTATATTTGTGATTTAGAGAACCATAGATTTAAGTGTCTTATTTCATTCATAATTCCATTTAAATAAAGTATTTCATAAAATGTTCTACTATAAACCACACAGGAAAAAAAATACTATGTTTTAATACAAGAAACAAATCATGTTTGGAAATGAAGCATTTAAACTTAAAAAACAAAAACAAAAACAAAAAAAACCCCGCGTATCTCATAGAAGTCAGAGTCCAAATTGCTTACTGATAGTTTCTGCAATTTGCCCTGATTAACGTTGGTTAAATATTTGATTAATATTAACTGCAACCTTAGATTCAGAATGAGGTGCTGAAGGGGCAAAAACTAAGGAATTTACTGTCATTCAGAAATGCAGGAGACAGGCGAGAACAGCAAGGCACCTGGAGTCAGTGCCTGAAATACAACCACTTCACAAATGCCTGCTGTCCCGTGAGCTCCGAGAGGCCTTGCTCGGCTCTGACCTCCCCCAACCTGTTTACCTCTGGCTGCATGATCCGGACACCCATGCCAAGTTCTTGCTGGCCTGGCTGCTGCTGGCTGCTTCCTGCTGTGGCCTAAGCCAGGCTGGCCTTGGTCCACGGGTTTGATGGTGTTCTTCTGCCTGTGGCCCTGACTCTCCTGCTCCGACTCTTGTCGTCTGTGACTTCATTAGGAATGAAGAACAGAGGCGTACTAAAAACCTGAAGACTATATACACCGGGAGGACTTTTTAAAAACAGAAGTGATTCCATCGTAAGAGGACCTACTCCAACTATTGAGTACTCTGTAATAAGACCCTATATATCTGTCTGTTATCTTCCCCTATGAATACATTTGCATTTTCCAGAGTCTGAAGCAGGGTTCCATGAAGTAAAATTTGTACAATTGGTATGAAAAGTGAAAGTGAAAGTTGCTCAGTCATGTCTGACTCTTTGCGACCCCATGGACTGTCCATGGAATTCTCTACGCCAGAACACTGGAGTGGGTAGCCTTTCCCATCTCTTATAGTCATTCTAACTAGGAGAGAAAGCACTCTAAAATCAGAAAGCAGAGAACATTTCCAAGAACAGACAGCAACAATGAGAGAAATATACAGAGGTCTACGGTTTGTACTGAACACTAAAATATTTTAGGTTAATGTAAGACAAATCTGTGATAATAATGTCTCAGAAGCTCAGGACTTCATGAAAGTGAAAGTGAAAGTGAAGTCGCTCAGTCGTGTCCGAATCTTTGCGACCTGGGGACTGTAGCCCACCAAGCTCTTCCATCCATGGGATTCTCCAGGCAAGAATACTGGAGTGGATTGCTATTTCCTTCTCAAGTGGATCTGCCCGACCCAGGGATCGAACCCAGGTCTCCCACATTGCAGGCAGACATATCTTAGGATCAAACTAGAACTAGCTTAGAGGTGGAGTAAGTATCTGGAAATAAGAACTGATGCCAGGCATGATGGATTTCCAGTGGAGATTGGTACCATCTGGGAATTTAAAAAGCAACTCACACTTTAAATTTCTATATTTGCCTTGGCTTTCCTGGCAGAGATTTATTTTTCTCTCTATATATATATTTAAAAAAAATTTATAGAGTGAAGAGTCCTATTTTTTAAATTATTGTCCATTCTTTTAAAAGTGTCACTGGATATCTCATATAAGTGAAATTGTGCAGTACTTGCTCTGAAATAGGCTCATTTCACTTAAATAATGTCCTCTGGGGTCATTCATGTTGCTGCACATGGCAACAATTCCTTCTTTGTAAAGCTGAAAATTATTCCATTGTATATATCTACCACATTTTTAATCTAATCATCTGTCAATGGACATTAGGTTGTTTCCAGATCTTGGCTATTATGAATAATGTAATAATGAACATGGGAATGTTGATATCTCTTTAATATCCTGATTCTAACTATTTTGAATGTATAATATGTAAACCCAGAAGTGGCTGCCAGGGTCGGGGGAGGGGGAATTGGGTACTGTTATTTACCATGTATAAAGCTTCAGTTATACTGGAGGAATAAATTCTAGAAATCTGCTCTACATGTAAAAGATTACACAATTTTTATTTTTTAAATCTTCTCACTTTAGGGAGCAGTACTCAGAGTTTGGGCCAAAAGACCATAGTAAGAACTATAAAGATGGTGGATTAAATTGTTACTCAATATTTAGTAAAAATTTTTCATTACAAAAAGTAGTGCAACTTCAGTTTGGTTCAGTCCAGTCAGTCAGTCATGTCTAACTCTGCGACACCAGGGACTGCAGCATGCCAGGGTTACCTGTCCATCACCAGCTCCCAAAGCCTGTTCAAACTCATGTCCATCTCATAGGTGATGCCATCCAACCACCTCTGTTGTCCCCTTCTTCTCCAGCCTTCAATCTTTCCCAGCATCAGGGTCTTTTCCAATGAGTCCGTTCTTCACATCAGGTGGCCAAAGTGTGTTTAAATAAGTATGTTTACTTATGTTAAACAATATACAGTGTGTTGCACTATTAAGAATTATTATTAGGTTAGTTGCTATAATAAAACAAGCTTCATGATAAAAAAAGATAAATAAATGCTGTATTAGAGAAAATTGCAAACACATTTAAAGTAGAGAGATTCATTTATGTTGATTATGTAATTAGTAATTTCTCCCTTTTTTTTGCTGAGTACTATTCCCTTGTATGGAAGAAGGAAATGGCAACCTACTCCAGTATTCTTGCCTGGAGAATCCCGTGGACAGAGGAGCCTTGGTGGACTGCTGTCTATGGGGTTGCACAGAGTCAGACACAACTGAAGTGACCTAGCAGCAGCAGCAGCATTCCATTGTATGGATATACCACAGTTTGTTTAATCATCCATATGTGGGTTTTTTCAGTTCTGATATATTATGATTAAAGCCTCTATAAGCATTCACATATAGATTTTTGTGTGAACACACATTTCTAAGTAAATTTAGCTAAATACCTAAGAGTATGACTGCTGACTCACAAGTGTAGTTTAACTTTGCAAGGAACTGCCAAACTATTTTCTAGGATAACCATTTTGCAAGCTCAGCAGCAGTGTATGAGTTTCAATTGCTTTGCATCTGCCCCAGTATTTGATATTGTCAGGTTTTTTTTTCTCCTTTAGTTTTAGCCATTCTAATCGTAGGTCCTAATTCACATTTCCCTAGTGAGTTAGGATGTTGAGCATTTTTCATCTGCTTATTTGCCACCCATGTCGTTTTGATGAAGTATCTGTTCATTTGTCCATTTTTTAAACTGGCACCTTCAAATTAATTTCCTTTCTTAAGTGTTGAGAATTCATTTTATATTCTAGATAAAAGTCCTTTATTACATGTGTTTTGCGGATGTCTTTTCCTTCCCTTAAGATGTCTTTTAAGTAACAAATATTGTAAATGCTGGGCTCTCCCTGTCTCTTTTTAACTCCTAAAAAGGATTTATTGAATAAACTGGGTCTATGCCATACATTTGCAATTGATTTGTGTACCTCTTAAATTGCTTTAAACCTCCAGTTTCCTCCTCCATCTTTTTTCCCTCTCTTTATTTTATTCCTTGAAGTTTCTTTATTAAAGAAATGAGGTCATTTGTCCTAGAGGGTTTCCCTTAGTCTAGAATTTACTGATGGCCCTCCAGCTTTGTAAATATTTCCTGTACATCAGTCACTATATCTAGACACTTGATGAGAGTCAAGTTCTATTTTTTGGCAAGAATACTTGCCAAGAATAAGTATACTGTGACCAGAAGGCACATAATATATGCAATCTGACTTTGGAAAATATTAGCAACCCCTGAGAATTGTGGCTATTAATATTTTTATCAAGCAACAGAAGTTGCAATCAAATATCAAGTTTGTTCTTGAGAATTTTATTCATGTGTTACTATAACTTGACCATGAAAACTTATCACAATGCCCTACTGTTCAAGGAACACTTTCAGTAGCGCCTTTAGATGGACTCTCCCGACAACTTATTTGGGAGGCATTATCCTTATATCTGTTTTTCACATGAGGTAACTGGCATTCTGAGATATTAAGTGACTAAATGCTTCAGAAATTGTATGTAGCCAGGAAATGATGTCCTTTGTATCAGAAAATGTAGCCTCCTTATTATTTAAATGTCTTTGACTGTGTCTTTTGAAAAATCAGACCTGTGTATCATTTATTGTCTTCTTTTGATTTAACAGAGATCCACAGGCCAAGCTTGATCATTTCAATATAAATAACAGACTTTCAATGTAGATTTAGACACTTTACCACAAGACTACCTGTAAAAATAAGAGTAGATAAGAACTGGTAGGTTAATTTCATTCATAAACAGAGCCAGTAAATAGGCTCAATGCTTGTATTAATTAGATGCATGCTCTCTCAACAAGTCAAGTAAAAAGAGTTATACCCTTATAGAATTACAAGTAGTTTCATAAATCAGCTTAACCTATTGACTGGTAGTGCTAAAATTATAGTAATAAGAGTAATAATAATATATAGTCAGTGCTATTGAACTCTGTTTTGAGGAATGATTTAACATTAGCAACATAGAGAGTTCTCTGGGATACCTGTTTTGTGGATACCAGGCAGGTCTATCTAGATACAGTCTGCTCAAAAAAGAGCTAGTCCAGTAAATCTTTGTTGCACATCTATCCTATGGATAGTAATTTGTATCTGTTAATTGAATCACTATGCTGTACACCTGAAACTAACACAATATTGTTAATCAACTATACTTCAGTTTTAACAAGGGAGAGCTAGTCCACAAGTCTGTACTACAGATTTCTGGAAAGTACTTTTATAGACATATCTGGTACAATTTTGTAAACATAATGTAGGACCTTTAACAGGCAATTGACTTAATTATTGCCTCCCTTCCAAAAAAATAAAGTGAAAGTAAAAGTCGTTCAGTCGTTTCTAACTCTTTGGGACCAGGCTTGAATATTGGAATGGGTAGCCATTCCCTTCTCCAGTGGATATTCTCAACCTAGAAATTGAACTGGGGTCTCCTGCGTTGCAGATGGATTCCTTATCAGCTGAGATACGAGGGGAGCCCCCCAAAGTAGAACTTCAAAATTATTCTTTGGTGGCTAACTCTCAGTCTTCATTATTAATATTCAATGTCTTGTCTGTTTATCTGGATGTATATTTGACAAATATTCCCTCTTGGAGGCTAGGTGTCAGAGAGTAGTTAAAAACTTGGTGCTCTTGAGTGTTTTATAGGGACCTTAGTATGTTGAGATTGGCGTTCAAATATACTTATACTGCCTTACAATTTTTTTTTTTGGTCAACTTTTTAAAATAATTGTCAAATTATCTGGTGGAGAAAGTTGGAGCCTTTATAACAGTCATCATTTTCTAAGAAAGATCTTGGCTCTGCCTACAAAAATTCCCTCACCTCCAGGAGGAAGTGGAATGGCTTCAGGGAAAATGTCTTTGGTAAATTCTTTGTTCTTCACAAGTTATCTATTCTAATCCTAACTCTTCCCTGCAGGAGCCATATGATTGTGTCCTTAATTGGCAAAATAGAATGTTGCTAGCCACTTGGCAGAGATTACATTTTTTAAAAAAATTTTATTTATTTATTAATTTTTGGTTGCAGGGAACTTCGTTGCTATGCGCCTGCTTTCTCTAGTTGCTACAAGTGAGACCTGCCCTCTAGCTGAGGTGGATGGCTTCTCTCTCTCCGGCGTCTTCTCTTATTGCAGGCTCTAGGCACTCAGGCTTCAGTAGTTGCTGTACATGGGCTTTGTTGCTCCCTAGAATGTGAAATCTTCCTGGACCAGGAATTGAACCCCTGTCCCGTGTGCTGGCAGATGGGTTCTCATCCACTGTGCCACCCCAGGAAGTCTGAGAGTATATTTTTTAACTCTTTGTTATTCATGTTATTTTTTGTTGTTGTTATTAAAAGCTCAACCAAGAGAAGCAATGTCCAAGAATGATTTAGGAAAGATGCACATTCCATTTGTTCCTTCATATTTTGTTCCCATTATATTTCCAACATCCATGTTTGGCAATTAGTAGGTACACAATACTTGTTCACTGAGTAAATGCATGAAATCTATCTAGAACAGACTGTTATATCCCCTGCAGAATTGTTGTTCTTGAATTGTACTAGGTATGGAGCCCTGGGTTTGTATTGAGAGTTTTTCTATTAATTCTCTTATGGACCTTGTGTTCTTGGAATACACTTTCTCTACTTTATGAAGCAGCTCAGGAACATATCTTTTTTGGACCTACCATAAGGACTAGTCCTGGTCATTTTGAGAAATAGACTTGTTTTTATTTTATGGGTACCATGAATTGTCTTATCATTCCCTTTTATAGAGCAAAATTTGTAGCTCAAAATAAACAGTATGATTGCACTTTTCAACTAATTAATTTCTACTTCTACTTTTGCCTCCATGTTTGTTTTAACTTTTTGACTCTCATATAATTTGTAGCTTATGACTTACTGTCATATATTATTGGTAACTGGTTTATTTTATAAACGATCTTGAATGTCTTTTGCAATAAGAGTATTAACAAATGAAATTTTTAATCCATCAGTTAAAAAACTATTATTTTATTATACAGAAATATTTCACTGTTGCTAATCTCTGTTTTTAAAAGTCACTGACACAAGACAATCTTATGGAATATACTTACTGTTTGTTTTACCAATCACCTTCTGACTTCTGGAAAAGCAACTCTTCTGGAAATTGCTCTTCTTTCTACTACAATCATGCAGTTCTCTAAGCAACTCTGCTTCCTGAAAGTGTTGAGTACTCCACAGTTGGGCAACCAAACCAAGATGTTCTACTTGGGTTGTTTGTTTCTTGGGGAGGGAGAAGTAGTTTGTATGAGACAGCCCTACCCTATGATGGAATTGAGATGTAAAACTCGGGAACTGTGTGTGATCATATTTCCTGCCACATGGAGAAAGCCTAACTCAGTGCAAGAACTTGGCACAGAGAAAGAGACAGCAAATGAGAGAGAGAAAAGAGATCTGGTGGGAAATTCTTTTGACTCATGGGGCACAGTCTCTACCTTTCAGGTGGTTTGGATGTTCACCCTTCCCTTGATTTTGTAAGATCACTAATCCTTTTTCTATATTGATTTAAATTGGATTTCTGTCACTTTCAAGTGAGAGTCTTTACTGATGTATGTTGCTTTTAAGCTTTATTGTGTAGAATCTGGTGCGCTAACCTGCTTAGGAAGAAAAGCTTTGGCCCTAACCATAATCAGCCCCACAGTCTAGCCTTGCAGGAAGATAGGATTTAGTCCTCACCTTGAAAAGTGTATACCTGGCTAAACCTTCATTTAAAAGAAATTTTGCTATGCTTCTTAGAGACCCAGTGTATAAAACATTTAAATTTTCTTTTGCAAAATATCCGCTTTACAGATTTTTGTCAGCAATCTTAAACTCAGATGGTTTGCTCTTCTGACTGTGTCAAAGTGGATTTAGACAACAGTTATTGGAGATATAAGGACATGATGATTAGCACTTTCCAGGTTGTTCTACTTCTGTCTCATCAAATCAACAGAATTCTACATGCTTTGGTGGGTAGAGGGGAAAGAACATAGACTTTAGATCAGGCAGACACAGATCCATATCTTAGCTTTACAACTTAGCCAAATTCCTTGGTCTCTAAGTTCCTTTCTAAGTAACTTGTGGAAGAACATCTATTTCATATCATTATCAGAGAAATAGCATCTATCTTACAACATTATCAGAGAAAATACACATAAAGCCCTAGTACAGTATCAACATATAATAAATGGGAGATATTATCATTATGTTGGCTCCCTATGGAAGGACCTTTTGGAAGCTTTCACAATTTGCTTTTAGCTTTCATAACACACACACACACACACACACACCCATACCACACCCATACCACACACACACACACACACACACACACACACACACCATACATACACATACATACACAGAGCATATATCCTCATCCTTTGCATAAATATTGCTTACATAATTCCCTTTGTAGAGACATTTTTACACTATTCCTCTCTTAGGGATTCTGCCCTAGAGGAAGAGTAAAGACATTTCTGAATTGCTAACTTTCTTTTCTATCTAATGATAAAAGTAATGTGAGTGCCATCTTGCTCACCCTTTCCCATCTTCTTTTTTTCTTTCCTTTTCCCCCCTTGACTATCAGTGTACGAATAGAGGTAAATTTAATGCTCACTTGCAGCAAACTAGGTTAAAATACTCACTACCTCCTCAATTACTTAACATGTATTATTTTTTCAATGACCATATCATATGGATATCTTTATGAAAAGGAAGTGTACCCAAATTCTTTCTGGAAGTAGGCAGCAGAGTATGAACAATAAATGTTGATAAGTAAATGCACACAGACTATTTCACACCTCTCAAATGGAGGATGGTTGAGACAGGAGAATGGGGGTAATAGCCCTCATGTTTGACAGATGTTGGAAGATGTGCTCTGAGTTTCCTAAAGATTGTGCTTCAGTCAGCAGCTTCTCATTGAAGCTTCGGTTCTGACTTGTAATCAAGCTTTGTGAGAAGTGCCCTCTTTCAGATCCCATGTTCCATGAGGCCCACTTGAAGAGCCATGAGGTCAACACATCTTTAACTTGGTTCAGGGTCTCCATTGCTGAGGGATTAACACCAGGCAAAAGAAGGTAACGACATCTAGTGCTCGGCACACAGCACACATTTAGAGAATTTACATATTTCTTATTGGCTGACATTGTCATAACCTCTTCTCTCTGAATAAGGCTCATCCCTCCTCCCCTGTGTCTTTGTTCCTCTATTTTCATGACACATACCCTTGGTGCTTACCTGCCTGCTCCCCCTAGCCTGCTAGCACTGGAGTTCTTTGAGGTTACAAGCTGAGTCTTACTCCTTGACTGATCTCCGGCATATCTCACAATGCCAGCACACAGCTTTCAAAATATGTTGAAGAAGCAAAATGAATGAACAATTATCTTTATAGAGAATATTCTCTATAACAAGAGAGTATAACAGGATGAAAAGATCATTGAATATTTCACACTTTTCATTGACCTAAATCTTAAGTGGTAAAAATAATTATTTACTACCAGGGATAAAACACAAGTAGAAATCATTCTCTACAAACAATATTTTGTTCTCATTTCCAGGAGTCAATGCTACTTCTTTTATAAAGAACAGTTCATCTCAGGGTGATGTCTTACATTTATGGGGAGATAACTTATATTAAGTTCACTATGTAAGTGTCTTAGTCTATTTTTGAAAAATATCTTTCACAGCCTACTTTTCTCTGAAAGAAAAATAAACACTGGGATGGTTTTCTGGGACAGTAGGTTTCAAGTTTCTATTTAAAGTATCTGTGCTATTGACAGCCCCACATGTCAGCCCAGGGGCCTCTGTTTGGGGTTCAGGTATTCCAGCATCTAGAGAACCTCTTGGGACAGTCACTGCTGGGTCACCATTCCACTCCAAGACTGTCCTAGGGGCTGTGCAGAGTAACTACTACACACTAAGAAACTATCCTTGATTAAAAATAGAAGGGCTGTTCTGGTGGTGAAACACATTTCCATATCATTTCAAGTATGCTTTATTAAAAAAAACCTTTTGCATTTCCAAGTTAAAAACACAGTTTCCTGACAATGTTCTAAGATAAATCAACTGCATATTCTTTTATTTAGGTCAGAAGCAGCAAGTCTGAATGAATCAATGTAACCTTCTGTATTTATCTACATCTTATTATTGTGTTTCTCAGTTGCAAAGACTGAATCGGCATGATCATTTTCCTGGAGGTGGTATCCTTCACAATATAGTTCAGGAAACCTGGACAAAATCAAGGAAATTAATTTCTTTATTGTATTTTGTACTAAATTAGGAAAGAACTCTGCTCCATGTTACTAATTGCAAATAATTTTCTATTAGGTGTCTTATTTTTATTTATGTTACAAATATAATCCCTTTGACTATTAAGTGGGCTTTGAAGGTGTGACCAAGACTAAGGTAGCATCACACTGGGGACACTGATTGTGATGGTTAATTTCATGTATCCATTTGGTGAGGATACGCTATCCTGACACTTGGTCAAACATTATTCTAGACATTTCTGTGAGTGTTTTTTTTAAGTGAGAATAACATTTAAATCAGTAGACTTCGGGTAAAGCAGATTACTCTCTTTAATGTAAGTAGGCCTCATCCAACAAGTTGAAGGCTTTAATCGAAAAAGACTGAATGAAGTCTTAGGAAGAAAGGCAATTCAGCCAGCAGAGAGCCAGTGGCCTTGAATTGCAGTTCCTGCCTAGGTCTGCATTTTCTGGCCTACATTGCAGATTTTGGACTTGCCAGCCTCCACAACAGCATGAGGCAATTCCTTTAAATGAATCTCTCTCTCTTGTTCTCTTATATAGATCAGAAGAGATAAAAAACAGAAGAGGTAATATATATAGTGTAAATATCTATATACATATAGATCTAATTTGTATGGTAAATTATATACATAATGATCTATATTAGATAAACTTTTAATATATTTTTATACAAAAATTTTAATATATCTCTTATTGGTTTGATTTCTCTGGAGAGTCCTAATACAAGTGACTCTTTCCCCTATTTCATCAGTGAAAACTGGATAGTCTCAAGGAGTAATGCAAAGCAGACATCTTTGCTTTGCTGATCTGTTTTCATAATGTGCTACAATATATCAAACACCAGGGGAAACCGTTTGTTTAAAACCAGGAATAAATTTCAATTTATTTATTTAAAAATTAGGCATTTCTGCTGTGGAGCAAGTATTTGCGCATATACTGACCAATATTCTTTTCTTTAAGTTGACTAGTGTTTATTCACTGCAGTTTTTCTTTCCTCCCTGCAGTTCCAGCGATGATTATGGTTGTAAACGTTCTCGCAGTTTGAGTTGCAACTATGAGTGTCCCAACTGCAGTTTAGATAATAGAACAGACCCACTGACGATGCCATCCTTCTACCAGGAACTTGTTTCCCAAGTGGTTGTCCTCTTCATGCTTGCACCGTAACTTCCCTTTTACAGTTGGAAGTAAACAAATGCAGGGAGGATGGGGGGGTGGCCATGAGGGGCAGTTCATCCTGGACAGTTGGTGTGATGTTGGGCAGAGTATATTCTAAACTTGATGGTGGCAATACAAGCACTTTTAACTTAATATAAGCGTGTTTTTTTTAAACTTCCTCACCTCTTGCCACAAGTTGAGATAAAACAGACAGGAGCAGAACCAGGCAGAGGCAACATATGATTTCCTATTACCCCTTCCCTCCCCTCCAGACTCATCATTTTGTAATGACTTCCATGTTTAAAAACATGTGAGTTCCTTCCCAGGGCTCATATTCTCCCAGTGCCCCTGGTTGGTGCAAGCCTTTCCCCTGCTTCCCAGACAGCCCTGTCTTCTTTGCGTACCTGTGTGCTCACTGTCTATTGTTCAGGGCTCAGCAGGACTGACAGGCAGGTTCAGTGGAAAATCTAGAACTGAACAAGATAATGGATCACTAACAGGCACACCCCAGAGATATTGCAGGTTTGGTTCCAGACCATTAATTGAATATTGCAATGAAGTGAGTCACAAGAATGTTTTGGTTTCCCAGTGTATACAAAAGTCATGTTTACACTATACTGTTAAGTGTGCAATAGCATTATGTCTAAAAATACAATATACATACTTTAACTTAAAAATACTTTATTGCTAACCATCATCTGTGCCTTTGGTGGGTTGTATTCTTTTCACTGTTGGAAAATCTCACCTCCGTGTTGATGGCCTCTGATCAGGGCGGTGGTTGTTGAAGCATGGAGTGACTATGTGAATTTCTTAAAATAAGAAAAAAAATGAAGTTGGTTACATTGACTCCTGCTTTCATGAACGATTTCTCTGTAGAAGGTAATGTTCTTTGATACCATTTTCCCATAGTGGAGTTTCTTTCATAATTACTCAATCCTCTCCAAGAACCTACCTGCTAATGCAGGAGACAGGAGAGATGCAGCTTCAATCCCTTGGTTGGGAAGATCCCCTGGAGAAGGGAATGGCTACCCTCTCCAGTATTCTTGCCTGGAGAATCCCATGGACAGAGGAGCCTGGTGGGGCTACAGTCCATAGGGTCACAAAGAATCAGACACAACTGAAGCAACTTAGCACACACACACTCAAACCCCATGCTCCTTTGTCAACTGATTTCATGTAATATTTTAAATCCTTTGTTGTCATTTCAACGATCTTCTCAGCATCTTCACCAGGAGTAGTTTCCTCCTCAAGAGTCCACTTTGCACGCAGAGCAGCCCACTCATTATTTCTTTGGAATGCATCACCACAAAGTTTCAGTTTGTAAAAAAATGCAGTATCTGTAAAAGGATAATAAAGTGAATGGCTGTGATATGTTTTCAGACTTCTGATGATTGCAATTACCCTAATCACTTATTGTCAAGGAGCTCTTGTGTGTATCACAGTATATATCCATGTCCACAGACTGCAAGGGTATCTTTAAAAATATCTCTAGGGTTGTTTTAGAGTGATCTTATATTTTTTCATCCACACCAGAACTTTTTCGAGAGTAAAAGGAGGCATTATTAATAATTATTTGAGACAAACCAGCTTGTGCAGACATCTGGTTACCAGGCACTAAATTTTCCTGCTTTCTCCACCACTGGGCAAATTGCTCTTAATAATATCATAAGCTGCTCTGCGAGAAGGAGGTGTGTAGGTGTATGTGTTAGGCCCTCAGTCATGTCCGAGTCTTTGAGATCCCATGGACTGTAGCCTACCAGGTTCCTCTGTCCATGGAATTCTCCAGGTCAGAATATTGGAATGGGTAGCCATTCCCTTCTCCAGGGGATCTTCCTGACCCAGGGATCAAACCCAAATCTCCTGCATTGCAGGTGGACTCTTTACTGTCTGAGCTACCAGGAAAGCCTGAGAAAGAGGTACTGTGGTTTTTTATATCTAAGCACCTAACCATCTTATGCTTAGAACTGTTCAAATAAAAGATAAATTGTGATTTCAAAGCCTGTATGTGCAAAACATGGACCTTAGTAGTATTCACAGAGCAGGGTTCTGACCCAGAAACCAGTCTTTACCTAGAAAAAGCTCAGGCAGGGTGAAATTATACTTAAATATAGTTCGGTGCCCAGTGGAGAAATGGAGGGTGGATGGGAAAGCCCACCACGCGCCGTGCCTGTAAAGGTCAGCTCCTTCCCAGGCAGCTTTCATCTGCCAGCTCTATGGCCTCACTTTCTGCTTGCGAAGAGCTCACTGTGTAGCCCAAGCAAATTAAAAGGTGGAATAAACTGTGTTTAAAATAAAATTACCTTTCATTTCATGAGGAATAGATAGTATCTCACCCTTCTAGAAGAAATGAGGGGTTGGAGAGCATGTCAGGGAATCAAACTCAAGATGAGATTGAGATTCAGCCTCAAAGACACTAGGAATTTGTCTTAACAATACAGAGAGAGAGGAGAGACCGCTTCCTTTTTTGGTTTCTGGTTTCTTTCACAACCTTGATGGTTAGGGGATTGTTTACCTTGTGAAATGCCTTTTGTATAATCTGCTCTGGAAGGCGTTTTGTTTATGGTCTGATACTGTCCCAGCTTTTTCACAGTCAGTCTTGCTTTTATTTTTTTCTTGTTTTGTTTTTCTTCTCTTCTTTCCTCTCGCTCTGTCTCTCTTTCTTTCTTTCTGTCTAACATAAAACACTGGCTGTTTTCTCTCTGTAGCCTTTTCTCTCTCCCTACTCCACCCCTCCTTCTCTCCTGTCTCCACTCTCAAAATTGATTTCAATAGCAATAGATTAAGAGTAGGCATCTATTTTGGGCTTCTCGGGTAGCACTAGCGGTAAAGAACCTGTCTGCCGGTGCAGGAGAGGTAAGAGACACAGGTTCGATCCCTGGGTTGAGGAGATCCCCGGCAGGAGGAAATGGAAACCCACTCCAGGGCTTCCCTCATAGCTCAGTTGGTAAAGAGTCTGCCTGCAATGTAGGAGACCCCAGCTCAATTCCTGGGTTGGGAAGATCCCCTGGAGAAGAGAAAGGCCACCCACTCCAGTATTCTTACCTAGAGAATCCCATGGACAGAGGAACTTGGTAGGCTATAGTTCCTAGGGTCACACAGTCAGACATGAATGAAGTGACTTAGCATGTACGCAAGCATCTATTTAGGGCTTCCCTGGTGGCTCAGTGGTGAAGAGTAATCTGCCTGCCAATGCGGAAGGCACACGTTCAATCCCTGGGTCAGGAAGATGGCAATGGCAACCCACTCCAGTGTACTTGCTGGGAGAACCCCATGGGCAGAGGAGCCTGGTGAGCTATAGTCCATGGGGTTGCAAAAATGTCAGACATGACTTAGTGACTAAACAGCAATAAAGCATCCTTTTATTTAACAGTAATGGAATAAAGATCAACCCCTCTAAGTTATGTATAAAGATATGTTTGTCAATATTTTATTTAAAGTATCTTATACAAAGAAAATTTTGAAGGACCCTAAGAATTTTCATCAAGAACCTAGTGGGTTTTGGTTGTATAGCACAATGAATAAGTTTCAGAAGTAGACCAAACTTTCAGTCAGTTCCCAAAATGTCATTCTGATTCTTTTTCTTTGCCTGATATGTGAGCCAATTAACTTCCATTAAGACATATTCTGAGCAAAGTGTTTTTGTTTCCACTGGAAATAATATGTCTATTGATAGTCATTTGAATTTAAATACACTATTTTAAAACATGTTTTAATATAGTGTCCTGGGAAATTTTTTGTGATCTTAAATAATCCTTTTTGGTAGAAGAGACAAATAATTTTTCCTTCTAAACAGTATTATAACATATTCTTGTGAAGTAAGGACAGAACCGTGGAAAATTATTTTCTAAAGATGCTTATATATTTTAGCTGTTGATAAAGAAACTTTTTCTTTATTTGATTGCCTGTCTAGAAGGTGATGGACAGGGAAGCCTAGCATACTACAGTCCATGGGGTCGCGAAGAGTCAGACACGACGGAGCGACTAAACTGAACTGAACTAGAAGATAGCTGCAACCTATTTTTTTCTTTTTGTTTTCTTTTTGTTGTTCACTCTGTACTTCTTCTTTCTGGAGACCCAACCCATTACCCACTCCTCATTCATCCACGGTCAATGTAGCAGTTACCTATGCCAGATCAGTCAAGACTCCTTCATTCCCTTGCACACAGCAAACAGTTCAAGGGTGGGCAAGGAATTCTAATTGTCAAGAGGAGAGGTGCTCTCTTTCACTGGGACCTACAGCCATAGAGATAATGGAATCTAGAGTGGCGTGGTGCTGTCTTTGCCAGCTCTTTGGAAGAGCCTGAGAATGAGGACAACACAGCTGAGGTGGAGAACGGAGCCTGACGACAATGCATGTTCCCCTGAACCTGTTCACAGCTGACCCACGATGGCCTGTCTGGTTACTTAAAACAATAAATTCTGCCCCATCCACCCCAAAGCTTAAAGTGGTTTACAGTAGATTTCCAACCTAATTTTGAGAAAGTTCCAATATACCCATTAATTTTTAATTGGAATGTGAAGTCACACAGTCATATTTGTTTTAAGAGAGAACATACTTTTTATTTCTTTTTGCATCCCTAACCCCAAAGGGAAGCTTGCCAGTTTGCCAAGAGCAGAACTGTGATATAGTTCAACTGTGATATGGAGTACAGATAACTATAAGAAACCCCAACAGACCTAAATATCTGGACTTGTTTCCTAGATAATTTTCTTCATTATTTTTAACAGTTTTATTCTTCCCAACTTAAAGGCAACGAGAAGACCTAAAGTCAAAGATTATACTTGCTCAAAGGACAGAAATCCTGCTGTTGCCACATGTTAATTTATTACATATTATGTATTAATACATATTACATATTAATTTATTAATACAATGTTTTAGGCATTGTTTTATAAGGACCTCAGCAAGGACCCTTGAAAAATGAGCAATAAGTGCAATATAAAATAATGCTAATTTTATATTACTTAAAACCCTCTTTTATCTTGATTTGCTTATAATCTGTCAGCCTGGTGACCAGTCACTTTTATAGAGAGGACAGTCAGGTCACCACATTACTCGACTATTGTACAAGCTTTGTTCTAACCTTGCCAAGTAGTTGTGACTATGCAATTTACACTCCAGGGAAGTTTTGGTTTGTCATTCTTACTCAGTTAACTTACCCATGAAGTTTGTCATTATAACTTGGATTCTCTGGATCTAATACCTTTAAAAATAGAAGCAAGAATCTCAGGGTCCTAATTCTGTCGAATGAGTCACTTTTTATTTTGGCCAAAGACCCCCCTTGGGAATCAGTCTAAGGTCTAATCCTATAAGAGTCATGGATGAATTTCCTAATGGGTTGTGCAGAAGGGTGTGGAAATCTGTGGCTTGGGAACAACTTGTGAGCTGCATAGAGAAAGGCAACATTCCTTCTGGCTCTCAACATTCCTTCCTCAACCACCTGTCACTTTCATATCAAAGGGATTGTCTCATGCCCAGAGTACAGAGTACCTCTATGAAATAAATGTAGCACATCACTTTCCACTGAGCCAATTTAATTTCTTTCATAAAAATGACAATACACTTTCTAAGCATGTTTATCTTGGGGAATAAATGAGGAGTCAGCATACATGTGATTTAGCAATTAAGTTTAAAGGTGAAGGCTCCATGAATGCGTCCTTCTTTGCGGATCTGGTCCTATTTGCATCTCTAATCTTACCTTTCAGCATCACCTGCCCTCATTCTTCCAAACGCTATGAAAAGTGTAGTTAGTCACTTAGTCGTGTCAAACTCTGTGATTCCATGGATTGTAGCCCACAGGGCTCCTCTGTCTTCGGGATTCTCCAGCTGAGAATACTGGGGTGTGTAGCAGTTCCGTTCTCTAGGGGATCTTCCTGACTCAGGGATCAAACAAGGGTCACCTGCATTTCAGGCAGATTCTTTACCATCTGAGCAATCAGAGAAGCCCTCCAAACTCTATACTTAACCTTAAACGCTATCCAGTCTCTTTTGCTTCAGGGAAATTTGAAAATGCTATTTTTTCTAACTCAGCATTTTCCCCTTTCCCCAAACCTTGCTGAAATCTTGCTAGTCCTTGGTCACTTTTCAGGTTCCAGTTTTTGTCTTACTCTCCCCAAACTGGATTTAGCTCTTTCTTCTACTACAGAGCTTCCTATATGGTATGGTACTTGTCTGTTTAGTTATTTGTTCTACGAGTAGGGTTTTGCCTATCAAACCTGGCATTATGTGAAGGATAGCTCAGCAGTTTTCAAACTGGATAATTACAGGCCTAAAATCTGACTAAAAGAAGTAAATGAATACGATATGAAAAGTTTGATGTTGAATTCTTCATAAATAATGATCCACATCCTCAACTTTTTCTTATATAACACTCTGAACCCAGCTGAAGAATTGAACTTGAAAATAAGGAACATTACTGAGTAGAGGTCACAACTACCACATTAGTAATGTTCCTTCCTGATTAGAAAGGGAATAATTTCTCAGGCTTTTGGCTAAGATCTAGTTTCTGATTAAAAGGAAATGTTATTGCATATGGCCTTGAAAACTCAAAATTTTCCACCTTATCTTTTTGAAACAATGTCTGAGAAGATAACAGTTGTTTCTAGTCAAATAAACTAAATTTATTTGATCGACACATGCATAAAAGTGTGCTTGGGTGGGGGAAGCCAAGATTTCTTTTGTAATCTGTAAGGGCTTTAATGACCTGTCGGGGAGGCTGGGAACCCGGTATGCTAAAGAATAGATCAACAACTGACAAAAACCCAAAGAATCCTTTTTTTTTTTTTTTTTTTTTTTGGCTTTTACTTCCACAGGATCCAACCATTAACTGCACATTCAGATTTTATGCCTTTTTGGTTGCAGCTCGACTGTTAATTTTCTCTAAATCAACCTTCTGGGTGGTATGAAAAAAACTGATGAGGTTTGTTTTTCAGGTGTGCTTGTGTGGTGATTTGACATTTGCATCCATTATGAAATGATCACCACAGTAATTCTAGTAACCATCTGTCCTCATACGAAGTTATTCAAATATTATTGACCATATTCCTTATGCTATATATTCCATCCTGATGGCTTATTCATTTTCTAACTGGAAGTTTGTGCCTCTTAATCCTTTGTATCTATTTTGTCCTCTCCCACCTTCCCCTCCCCTCTGGTTATTTTTCCTCATCTGAGTCTGTTTTCATTTTATTTTGGGCCAACCCAAAAGGGAGCTCTGGTGGAAAGATTGACTGAAGAGGAGTTCTGCATTGGAGAGAGATGGCAGGGCTCCTGTAAGCCATGCCCAAGCAGTGCCTGGGAGCTGTCTAGGCTCCTGAAGGTACCGAAGCTGGAGGATGTCAGCTCACTGCATCCACTCAATGGGCAAGTTCTTTGTATCTGAGTGGTGAATCTCAGCTGTCCTTTAGTAATGAGAAGTATCTTAGAGGACTCTTTCCAAAGTGCCCTGCAAGATTTGTTTTGTAGTCTGCACTATTCTTACCAACTCTAGGAACACCATGAACATATTGAATAGTAACAGAGTAAAGACTCCCGAACTCTACCCTTCATGAGAATCGTATCCAAGTGTCCTGGGGCACCATCGTGTTCTACTGGAAAGCCCCAAACTGGCAATTCTATGCTCCACATGAGATGACGGGGTACATTTATGACACAAACTCGTATTTCTCAACTGAAGGAACTATAGCAACCCTGTTCAAAATAGCAATATGCACTAAACCATCTTGCAGATAACTGAGGCAGAGCTGAGTTTATCACAAAAAGATGTTTGATGTGGTACCAGGGACACTTCATGCCCCTCTGCAGTTCTGTGGTATTGATTTGGATTTGGATATTCTTGCCTCCTGTCTCTTTCCCTGCTACTCCATCCATTCTCTGTGTATGACTTGATAGATACTCCATTTTATATCACCTTTACCTAGCAACACTAGAATAAGGGACCCTGTCCACGGGAACAAGGGGAGCAAGAAAGAGAAGATGACTTTTCGAGAATGAAAGAGACATTTGCAAGGCAAAGGGGGAGGGACATGCTAGGCAGGTAAAACCACAGCTGTAAAGTCTGGGCAACACAGAAGTCTAAGATATACTCAGGAAATAGCTATTCATCTAGTACGACAGTGAGAGAGAAAGAGAGAGAGTGTGTGTGTGTATGTACTGTCTGGAGGGGGAGGGGGAAAAGAGTGGCTAAAATGAAATCCTAGAGAGAAGCTGGAGCCTTTATTTGGTTCTCATAGATTTGAATTAATATCTTACAAATGCTTTTTTATGCTACCCCATGGGTGAGAAATGGAAACCTCTTTGAGACAGATCTGCACTGCTCAATACAGCAACCTCTAGCCATATGCAGAGGTTTATTTTAAATTTAAATTAACCCATACTAAAACAAATGAAAAATATTGTTCCCAAGTCACATTAGCCACACTTTAAGCATTCAATAGCCGCATGTGGCAGGTAGATAGTCCATTGGCTGGTGCAAATATAAAACATTTAGATCATCACAGAACTTTCTATTGCACAGCACTGAGTGGACAATTCACAACTCAGCTTTCTGCAGTATTACTTCTGTCCTGAAAAAGACAAAGAACTTTGGCAAAGGAACTTAATGAGGAAGTAACAGGGCTATGCCCAGTAACTGGACATAAGCACTGCTGCAAAAGACTGAAAGATTTGCTTTTCATCTTCTAAATAAAAGCAGATTTCTCCCATGCAGAAAGCAGTGACAATCCATGGCTTTAATTTTGAAAATGAAATCAAAGGCTAATTAGGAGAAAGTATTACAAGAAAAAGACTCCAGAGTCTCACTGCTGAGCTCAAAGATGATTTTGCCTCTTACTTCTACTAGAGATCAGTGGAGAAATAACTTCAGAAAGAATGAAGAGACTGAGCCAAAGCAAAAACAACACCCAGATGTGGATGTGACTGGTGATGGAAGTAAAGTCTGATGCTGTAAGAGCAATACTGCAAAGAGCAATACTAGAATGTTAGGTCCATGAATCAAGGCAAATTGGAAGCAGTTAAACAGGAGATGGCAAGAGTGAGAATTGACATTTTAGGAATCAGTGAACTAAAATGGACTGGAATGGGTGAATTTAACTCAGATAACCATTATATCTACTACTGTGGCCAACAATCCTTAAGAAGAAATGGAGTAGACATCATAGTCAACAAAAGAATCTGAAATGCAGTACATGGATGCAATCTCAAAAACAACAGAATGATCTCTCTTCATTTCCAAGGCAAATCATTCAATATCAGAATAATCCAAGTCTAATGCCCCAACCAATTATGCTGAAGAAGCTAAAGTTTATTGGTTCTATGGAGAGCTACAAGACCTTCTAAAACTAACACCCCAGAAAGATATCCTTTCATTATAAAGGACTGGAATGCAAAATTAGAAGTCAAGAAATACTGAAGTAATAGGCAAATTTGGCCTTGGAGTACAGAATGAAGCAGGGCAAAGGCTAATAGAGCTTTGCCAAGAGAAAGCACTGGTCATAGCAAACACCCTCTTCCAACAAATCAAGAGAAGACTCTACACATGGACATCAACAGATGGTCAATACCGAAATCAGACTGATTATATTCTTTGCAGCCAAAGATGGAGAAGCTCTATACAGTCAGCAAAAAACAAGACCAGGAGCTGACTGTGGCTCAGATCATGAACTCCTTATTGCCAAATTCAGACTGAAATTGAAGTAAGGAAAATCACTAGATCATTCAGGTATGACCTAAATCAAATCCCTTATGATTATACAGTGGAAGTGACAAATATATTCAAGGGATTAGATCTGATAGACAGAATGCCTGAAAAACTATGGACAGAGGTTCATGACATTGTATAGGAGGCAGTGATCAAGACCATTCCCAAGAAAAAGAAATGCAAAAAGGCAAAATGGTTGTCTGAGGAGGCCTTAAAAATAGCTGAGAAAAGAAGAAAAGTAAAAGGCAAATGAGAAAAGGAAAGATATACCCATTTGAATGCAGAGTTCCAAAGAATAACAAGGCGAGACAAGAAAGCCTTCCTCAGTGATCAATGCAAAGAAATAGAGGAAAACAACAGAATGTGAAATAGTAGAGATCTCTTCATGAAAATCAGAGATACCAAGGGAACATTTCATGCAAAGATGGGCACAATAAAGGACAAAAATGGTATGAACCTAACAGAGCAGAAGATATTAAAAAGAGGTGGCAAGAATACACGGAAGAACTCTACAAAAAAGACCTTCATGACCCAGATACCCATGATGGTGTGATCACTCACCTAGAGCCAGACATTCTAGAATGTGAAGTCAAGTGAGCCTTAGGAAGTATCACTACAAACAAAGCTAATGGAGGTGATGGAATTCCAGTTGAGCTGTTTCAAATCCTGAAAGATGATGCTGTGAAAGTGCTGCACTCAATATGCCAGCAAATTTGGAAAACTCAGCAGTGGCCACAGGACTGGAAAAGGTCAGTTTTCATTCCAATCCCAAAGAAAGGCAATGCCAAAGAATGCTCAAATTACCGCACAATTGTACTGATCTCACATGCTAGCAAAGTAATGCTCAAAATGCTCAAAAGCCAGGCTTCAACAGTATGTGAACTGTGGACTTCCAGATGTTCAAGCTGGTTTTAGAAAAGGCAGAGGAACCAGAGATCAAATTGCCAACATCTGCTGGATCATCGAAAAAGAAAGAGTTCCAGAAAAACGTCTTTTTCTGCTTTATTGACTATGCCAAAGCCTTTGACTGTGTGGATCACAATCAACTGAAAAATTCTGAAAGAGATGGGAATACCAGACCACCGGACCTGCCTATTGGGAAACCTGTATGCAGGTCAGGAAGCAACAGTTAGAACTGGACATGGAACAACAGACTGGTTCCAAATAGGGAAAGGAGTACATCAAGGCTGTTACTGTCACCCTGCTTATTTAACTTCTATGCAGAGTACATCATGAGAAATGCTGGGCTGGATGAAGCACAAGCTGGAATCCAGATTGTCAGGAGAAATATCAGTAACCTCAGATATGCAGATGATACCACCCTTATGGCAGGAAGTGAAGAAGAACTAAAGAGCCTCCTGATGAAAGTGAAGGAGGGGAGTGAAAAAGTTGGCTTACAACTCAACATTCAGAAAACTAAGATCATGGTATCCAGTCCCATCACTTCATGGCAAATAGATGGGGAAACAGTGGAAACAGGGACAGAATTTTTTTTGTGGAGAGGGCTCCAAAATCACTGCAGATGGTGACTACTGCCATGAAATTAAAAGATGCTTGCTCCTTGGAAGAAAACCTAGACAGCATATTAAAAAGCAGAGACATTACTTTGCCAACAAAGTCTAGTCAAAAGAATTGATGCTTTTGAACTGTGGTGTTGGAGAAGACTCTTGAGAGTCCCTTGGACTGCAAGGAGATCCAACCAGTCCATCCTAAAGAAAATTTGTCCTGAATATTCATGGGAAGGACTGATGGTGAAGCTGAGACTCCAATACTTTGGCAACCTGATGCGAAGAACTGACACCTTGGGAAAGATTCTGATGCTGGGAAAGATTGAAGGCAGGAGGAGAAGGGGACAACAGAGGATGAGATGGTTGGATGGCATCACTGACTTGATGGACATGAGTTTGAGTAAACTCCGGGAGTTGGCGATGGACAGGGAGGACTGTCTTGCTGCAGTCTGCAAGGTCACAAAGAGTTGGACACAACTGAGTAACTGCACTGGACTAACATTTTGTCAAGGAGAGACTCTTTGTCAATATAACAATACCTTCCCATAGGACTGTTATGAAGGTGCTATAATTCCTGGCGCTGAGAAATGCTGAAGGCAAAAGAAGAGGGTGGCAGAGGATGAGATTGTTAGATAGCATCACTGACTCAATGGACATGAATTTGAGCAAACTCAGGGAGATGGTAAAGGACAGGAAGGCCTGGCGTGCTGCAGTCCATGTGTTGCAAAGAATTGGACGTGACTTAGTGAATGAACAAGAAGAAAAAATTGCAATATTGCTTGTGGATAATACAAGTTTTTAGTGCTCATTAATATTATTAATCAGCTCATCTTTTTGCCAAATTAGCATGAGACTGCACTGGCTTTGAAAGGAGACCCTAGACAGAGCTGGCTTTATATGTGTGAACATGTCCTATTAGATAGTAAGCTTTCAATATCCATTTATTACTGTTGTTGTTACCTTTCAAATGGCTGTATTACCAGAAACAATTGTGTTTGCAAAAGGTGGGAAAGTTAGTTTATGGAATGCAATTTTTTTAAATATAGAAACTAATGGTACTGGAAACCTATAATCCCACGAATTGCATAGTGTCCTTTGATTTTTTTCCCCTTCTTTTTGAACTTCAAGTGCTTACATTCTAGAAGGAAAGTCAACTCTAGACTAGCATCCCTCTTAAGGACAAGTTTGGTGAAGCAGAGGTCCTGGGTTGCTACTTTCTGGTGTCCCCTGAGAGTGGATGCAAAGAACTGATGCTGTCTGATGTCATTCACTCTTTTGGTCACTGTACAATACATGCTAAGTACAAGAATACTATGTTAGGTATGTTTCAAAACCTAGAAAGGGATAAATAAGCCTCAACAACAATCCTTTTTTCCTGCAAAACTCTGACAGGGACTCCTGCTCTTTGGCAAGACAAAAGGACAAGGGCAGGATTTATGCTCTTGTTATGAAACAAACAAACGATAAAATTGAATATATAAAACAATGGTTTTCTAGACCTCAGGCAATGCAGGATAGAGATTCTTTTGAGACAAAAATGGATAGGGTGAGAACTATGATTGCCTCTGTCACTGATACATGTAACAATATGGATAAATCTTCAAAAAATTATGCTTAAGGGAAGAAGCCTTGCAAAAAAAGATGTGCAGTCTGTTTGATTTCATTCATTCAGAAGTCTAGAAAATGTGATGAATCTCTAGTGACAGAAAGCAGATCTATTGAGGGGATTTGGTTGGGGGGCGGATAGATGATAAAGATAAATGAAGAAACTTTTTGTGATGATGGAGATACTCATGGTTTTGACTGTAGTGATAGTTTCATGAGGATATTTTTATGTTAAAATTTATGAAGCTGAAAATTTAATTGTGTGCTGTTTATTATGTGAATATACACGTCAATAAAAAACTGTTAAAGAACAGAGCAATTCTCTTCTTTCCTGCCTCTACAATATTCAACAAATGCATCACAGAACTACAGAAAATCTAAAGTTTGAAACACTAACGCTGGAAGACAGAACATCCTGCCTATCTACTGCTGGCACTGAGACCTGCAGCGTTCTGTGGTTTGGATTTCACGGCTCCTCACGATGGGGCTGACAAACATGAATTTACTTGTGGTCTACGCTGACTTTGCTCTTCTCATTTGCCTGTCAGTTTAGTTCAGGCACTCAGTCGTGTCTGACTCTTTGCGACCACGGACTGCAGCACGCCAGGCCTCCCTGTCCGTCACCAACTCCCAGAGTTTACCCAAACTCATGTCCATTGAGTCGGTGATGCCATCCAACCATCTCATCCTCTGTCGTCCCCTTCTCCCGCCTTCAATCATTCCCAGCATCAGGGTCTTTTCAAATGAGTCATTTGCCTGTATGTCTATATAATTCATGGCTATAATTCTGGTGGCTCAGTGGTAAAGAATCTGCCTGCCAATGGAGGAGACACGAGTTCAGTCCCTGATCCAGGAAATTGTTGGGGAGACGGAACTGGCAACCTACTCCAGTATTCTTGCCTGGGAAATCCCATAGACAGAGAAACCTGGGTGGCTATAGTCTATGGGGTCATAAAGAGTCGGACATCACTTGGTGACTTACTAACCAATTATATAATTCATAGCAGAATAGCAAGCAAATCTAATATCAACCATTGTGTTTGTGATTGTTATGGATCTTATATTTTGGTGGTATAAAATATACAGCGTGGGCATCTTCAGAAACATGAAAAGCAGGCCAAAATTTCTGCTCAGGCAGCTTTTGTATGTGCGTGTACTTACAGATGGGTCTCCCAGGTGGTGCTAGTGGTAAAGACCCATCTGGAGATGTAAGAGAAGTGGGTTTGATCCCTGGGTCAGGAAGATCCCCTGGAGAAGGGAATGACTACCCACTCCAGTATTCTTCCCTGGAGAATCTCATGGAAAGAGGAGCCTGGCAGGCTATGGTCCATGGGGCTGCAAAGAATCGGACACAATTGAAGACACTTAGCACGCACGCATGTACTTTTAGATAAGAGCAGATGTAAGTGAAACGTAGGTCCAATCGCTTTTGAAGAAGTGAATCCTGACTTGGAATTCAGCAAAAGACCAACAAGTTCATCTCACCTAATTAGCCTGTCATATGAAATGCAATTTTCTCTTGATGGTTAGTTTTGGCATTTTTATAATTGATCCATATGGAGTTTAGAAAAATGACATTGTTCAAATGATATACTACTTATTTTTATTTAGTATGACATTTGACATTACTTATAGAATTTGGGCATGGGGCTTCTGGTTGGGAACTCTATTGTAACATTGTTTCTATGGGAAAATCAAAATAAATTTTAAACATTTCAACTTAATGTACTCTTTTCAGTGCTGTTCTTTCTATGAATATAGTATTTACTTGTACTATAAAGTATACATCATTATTATTCAGAATAACTTACCCATCTGGTCAAATCAATGCCTGGAGATAATAATACCAATTTGGGTACAAAATTGTCTGTGTTCCAGAAAGCAATATGGGAGCGCCTTTTCAAATGACAAATGAACGACACTTGTAATAGAAGTACAAAAACAAAGAAACGAAAAGTCAACATAGTAAGGTCACCAACTAAGCAGTAACAAGATGCCAGTTGCAACAAGGACATGTTAGTGGCCATTAGAGAATTGGTTTCTAATTGATGTTTCTGATTCCAAACTAATATAAAAAACTGTGGAAGTTTTGCTGACAATGGCCAGTCAGCTTTGCAGGCTGTGATCACCATAATTAGAAGAACAGAAAAAAAGAAAGACAAGCAGCATGTGTCGGAATGGCAGGAAGAGTATAAACTGCTTTTGAACCTTAAGCTGAATTCTATCTCTGTTCCTTCTGAACGATAAAATGTATTTTGCAGTCTCATTAGTGTTATTGAAAGTAGATTTTTGTTGGACCATTGTTAATCTCCAAACACCATTTAGCCTTTTGCAACCTAAATTTAAATTGTATGCTAATAGAAACCTCTACACTGCTAAAATTATTTTCAACACAGGTACTTATCATCGGTGAGTGCAATGTGTACTTAAAGACAGGTATTGTGTCTGATGTTCATACTCAAAATATCTAAAGTACAGTTACCAGTTGCATGAAAGTGAAAAGTGAAAGTGAAAAGTAAAATTGAAGTCGCTCAGTCGTGTCCGACTCTTTGTGACCCCATGGACTGAAGCCCACCAGGCTCCTCCACTGGAGTGGGTTGCCATTTCCTTTTCCAGGGGATCTTCCTGACCCAAGGATCGAACCCAGGTCTCCTGCATGGCAGGCAGATACTTTAACCTCTGAGCCACCAGGGAAGCCCAGTCACATAGACAATGTTAAACAACTACTTTCATGTTCTGAGTGTCAAACTCTATGTTCCGACTGTATGAGATGTGGCATTTCTCTCTGAAACAGAGATTTTATGCCTGTATAAGAGTACTGAAGAAGAACAGAAAATTTGTCTTTGTTTTCCATCAAACTATTTCCATGAGTGTCTTAGAAAACCCTCTCTCACATGCAACCAAATTTCCTGGATTATAGAGCTAGGAGGGATGAAGTCTTAGTCTCAGGATTTTCAGCTTCTGGCACAAATAGGTACCTGGAATGTGCTAAGTGCTCAGTTAATTTTGGTTGGGTGCATGAATGAGTGAGTAAGATCAAACTCTGCCTAGTGTTAAATCTCATTAGACTGGAGCTTGGCTCTAAGGACATCAGGCGTTGAACAATAACTGTGTCTGACTCTGTAATAATGAATAGGATATAAAGGTACACATGGAACACCCACCCAGCCTGAAGGAGGCGGCTGTGTAAGCTGATCAAATACCGCAGTGCATCACTAAATACACTGTGCTATCACTAATGTGCAAAAGAAAACCCAAGGAAGCACAGGTAAAGGGGTGAGGGGTTTTTAGATGAAGCACTACTTATGTTGGGGCTTGAAAATAACAAAAATGAATGCAGAAATTTTGACTAAAGTTTAACCAAAGGAGAAATTTTCAGAATAACACACTTACTATAACTGAGAGTAGCCATAAAAAGTGGACATATATAAGACCAGATTTCCAAAGAAATGCATGGATAAATGCTCATATGTTGTAATATATTGCCCAAGTTTAAGTGGTATAAGTGAACTCGCTCAATCGTGTCCGACTCTTTGCAACTCCATGGACTGTAGCCCAACCAGGCTCCTCCATCCATGGGATTCTCCAGGCAAGAATACTGGAGTGGGTTTCCATTTCCTTCTCCAGGAGATCTTCCTGACCCAGGGATTGAACCCAGGTCCCCCGCATTGCAGGCAGATGCTTTAACCTCTAAGCCACCAGGGAAGCCCAGGTGGTATAGCCCCTTTCAATAAGCAACAAATATTTTAAGTCATTTGGATGAAAATGACATTGGTGAGCTGCCATTTTGCAACGTGCATGTATGGAAAGCTGCTTCAGTTGCGTCTGATTCTTTGCAAGCCTGTGGACCGTAGCCTGCCAGGCTCCTTTGTCCATGGGATTCTCCAGGCAAGAATACTGGAGGGGATTGCCATGACCTCTTCCAGGGGACCTTCCCTACCCAGGGATTGAACCTGTGTGTCCTGCATTGCTGGCGGTCTCCTGCATTGCAGGTAGATTCTTTACCAGCTGAGCCACCAGGGAATACTCCATCACACCGGGGGTTCATCATATGAATTTGGGGAGTGGGGAACAATACAGCTCATAGCAGTGGCTGAGATGGGAACAGACATGTGGTGCTGGGCCAGCTAATAAAGGACAGTTGTGCCCTATTCAGGGGTTTGGGACATTTCCATTGTCAACAAGGAGCTGGAATAAGTATTAAGTAGGGAAATGACGTGATCTAAGTATTTTTAGAAAGGTAACTTTGACAAGCAGCATCTTCTGGCTGCTGCTTCCTGCTGCTTTTAGTGACTCATTAAGTGGCTAGTTGTCAGGCAGCAGGACCTATGCTCGTAGGATACAGGGGGTTGAAGACTTTCTCGTGATGTATTATTGAGGTTGTTGTTGTGTTGTGCTCAGTTGCTCAGTCCTGTCTGACTCTTTCTGACCCCATGGATTGTAGCCTGCCAGGCTCCTCTGTCCATGGAATTTTCCAGGCAAGAATACTGGAGTGGGTTGCCATTTCCTCCTCCAGGGGATTATTGGGATATTGCTGCTAAGTAGATTGTGTTAAAATCTTACACGATAATCTTTTTTACTTATTATTTATCCACATGAGTAATTTGAATCATTAGGGTGGCAGTGGTTTCATGAAGCCACAAAATATTTCTCAGTATGAGTGGTTTATTCTCATATCTTGTTGACAAATTAGTTCACCTCTTCTCCTCTTGTCTGTGACTCTAATTTAAGGCAAAACTCTCAGGGCTGAAGCCTGTAGCATCATCTTCTTGCTTCATTATTTTTCATCTTTTTACCTTTTCTTGCTTTGGACCTTTGATTCGGGGGTCTTCACATTTATTCCTTAAAGACACTTAATACTGAATAACCCTCACTATCAGAGAAGGCAATGGCACCCCACTCCAGTACTCTTGCCTGGAAAATCCCATGGACAGAGGACCCTGGTAGGCTGCAGTCCATGGGGTTGCTGAGGGTCAGACACGACTGAACGATTTCACTTTCACTTTTCACTTTCATGCATTGGAGAAAGAAATGGTAACCCACTCCAGTGTTCTTGCCTGGAGAATCCCAGGGACAGGGGAGCCTGGTGGGCTGCCGTCTATGAGGTCGCACAGAGTCGGACACGACTGAATGACTTAGCAACCCTCACTATTTTTATTTACCCCAAATATATTTAATTAAGAAAAATGCTTGAAAAAGAAATGGAATATTTTTTGAAAAATAAAAATAGCAATTACAGTAAAAACAAAACAAAAAACAGAACAAACAATAAAGCCTCTTATAACAAGGCAACACTTTGCTATCTGGTTCAAAGATAAAGTTATTTTAAAAGTCATTTAGCTTATGAATGAGATTTTAAAAGGCTTGGTGGATAAAGACAACTTTAAGAAAAGGCACATCATTCCAAGTGAAAAGCCCAAAGGGACTAAGGCTTGATGATGTCCCAGATTTCTGAGACAGTTTACGCTGAAATGATTATTTGTTTCTTTTTCAGTTGCCACATATCTAGGTCTTTAGCAGTTGGCAAAGTTGTTACTGGCACTAGCTTTTTCTGTTAATGTCCTTTTTTTTCTTTTTAAGTCCAGTAACTCTAAAGCATGAAATAAATAAAATTCAAAACAGAAACAGATAATTTGAGATGTGGTGCTTTTCCATTTATTTCTAGCATGGGATGTTCAGAACCATAAACTGCACATTTTCATAAACTGCTATAGTTTCATTATTCTGGACTATTTTCTTCCCTATAGTTATGATCATCCCTGACTTCAGCCCCTTTTGGAGTTCACATTTTAGCACCTTGACCCCTCTAATGCTCTCCCCATATGCATTTGGAAGGAAATAAGTGGTTACTTTTCATTCCAGTTCAAGCTGCCATCCCAACCACAGTGAGAAGCGATGGGTGTCAGAGTAAATTCCAGAACCGGCTTCTCTCAGGGAGCTGTGTCCTGAAGGAGGAGAGTCTGGGCGGTCTCTCCAAGAGTTGGGTTCAGCTGCATCTTGCTTTATCTGCTTCAGCGAGCTTTCAAGACAAAGTAGGAGTGATTGTATAGAGCGGGGGTCTCTAAATTTGGTTCCAGGGAGTTTAAGACTCACATGCCGGCCCCATATGGGAAACCCTGTGTATTGTCTACACATGCTCTGTCCCTCAGTCGTGTCCGACTCTTTGCGGCCCCATGGACTGTAGCCTGCAAGACTCCTCTGTCCATGGGGTTCTCCAGGCAGGCATGCTGGAGGCGATTACCATTCCCTTCTCCGGGGATATTCCTGACCTAGGGATTGAACCCTTATCTCCTGTGTCTTCTGCATTAGCAGGTGGATTCTTTACCACTGAGCCAACCAGGGAAGCCAGGAGGTATTATTATTATCAGACATTATTGGCAGCATCCCCAGGAGTTAGCAACTTCTGACCTCATTTTGAAAGTGGCAGAGGGTTCATCTCAGGTAGCATTCGAGGAGCCAAAGGTGCAGTGCTCATGTGCTGGGAAAATGGGGACACAGATGCACCTCATATTTTCCATGAAAGGAAGAGGCTGCCAGTGGCAGAAAAGGGTTAAAGGAGACTCTGAGTTGCCACTTCCTATCTGAGCCCTTGGCCACCAGGGATTCAGAAGTCAGAAGTGCTGTTCCCACACAAACATCAGCTACTATAACACGCAGTAACCTGTCATTTCTCTCAGGTGGAAGGATGGACAGAGGGCAGAAATCAGGATTCTGGTACGTGAAGTTCTAAAGTGAATGGCAAAACTGGGCACAACACTTAAGGATTGCCTACACTTATTGGCTGGATCCATATCCTTCTTTTACATCCAAAATACTTATTTCCTCTCCAGAATATAAACCCTAAAACTTTAAAATAGGATGCTAACGCTCAAAATGGAAGTCCCTATAGAGATGCCCTGTGATGGATTTGCAGTCTCAGTCTTGTCTTTTCCACTCCTCTTCTCTCCCTGATCTCAACATGAGGAGGTACACTGAACGTCTTGTTCATTCAGCACTGCTAACACCAGCATCACAGGAAGGAAGCTTGTGTTCTCTCAGGATGGATCTGAATGCGTCCCCCTATCAGGCTGAATCACGGCTCCCGACAATGTCTGGTGCTAGTCCCTGGAATCCGTAACTGGTAGCTTATATGGAAAGGGTCTTTATAAAAGTGACTAAGTGGGCTGGAAGAAGCACAAGCTGGAGTCAAGACTGCTGGGAGAAATATCAATAACCTCAGATATGCAGATGACACCACCCTTATGGCAGAAAGTGAAGAGGAACTAAAAAGCCTCTTGATGAAAGAGAAAGAGGAGAGTGAAAAAGTTGGCTTAAAGCTCAACATTCAGAAAACGAAGATCATGGCATCTGGTCCCATCACTTCATGGGAAATAGATGGGGAAACAGTGGAAACAGTGTCAGACTTTATTTTGGGGGGCTCCAAAATCACTGCAGATGGTGACTGCAGCCATGAAATTAAAAGACACATACTCCTTGGAAGGAAAGTTATGACCAACCTAGATAGCATATGGAAAAGCAGAGACATTACTTTGCCATCAAAGGTCCATCTAGTCAAGGCTATGGTTTTTCCTGTGGTCATGTATGGATGTGAGAGTTGGACTGTGAAGAAAGCTGAGAGCCGAAGAATTGATGCTTTTGAACTGTGGTGTTGGAGAAGACTCTTGAGAGTCCCTTGGACTGCAAAGAGATCCAACCAGTCCATTCTAAAGGAGGTCAACCCTGGGTGTTCTTTGGAAGGAATGATGCTAAAGCTGAAACTCCAGTACTTTGGCCACCTCATGCGAAGAATTGACTCATTGGAAAAGACTCTGATGCTGGCAGGGATTGGGGGCAGTAGGAAAAGGGGACGACAGAGGATGAGATGGCTGGATGGCGTCACTGACTCGATGGACGTTGAGTCTGAGTGAACTCCGGGAGCTGGTGATGGACAGGGAGGCCTGGCATGTTGTGATTCATGGGGTCCCAAAGAGTCGGACATACTGAGCGACTGAACTGACCTGAACTGAACTGAAGTGAAGGGTCTCAATGAGGAAGATCATCTGGATTAACCTGGTGGGCCCCGAATGCAATCACAAGTGTCAGTCTAAATGAGAGGCAGAGGGAAGACACAGACAGAAGAGAGAGGTAAAGGGACATGATGGTGGAGGCAGAGCTTGGAGAGATGCAGCCATAAGCCAAGGAATGTCAGAGCCCCAGAAGCTGGGAGAGACAAGGAAGGGACATCCCCCCAGAGCTTCCCGAGGGAGTGCAGCCCTACCACCATCTTGATTCTACTCCAATGAGACAGATTGCAAACTTCTGGCTTCCAGGCCTAGAAAGAACCCGTTTCTATCATTTTAAGCCTCCGAATTTGTGGTCAGACTGGTAAATTAAACAATGTGATTTTATTTTCTCACTGCTTTGGAGACTAGAAGTTCAAGATAAACGTGTCAGCGAGGCTGACTTCTTCAGGGGCCTTTCTCCTTAGCTTATAGATACGTCTCCCCCCTGTCTTCTCCTCACCTTCCTTCTGTGCAAGCTTGTGTCTGTGTCCCAATCCCTCTTCTTTTAAGGATGCTGAGCATATCAAATTATGACCAACACATATGACCTCAGTTCAGTCGCTCAGTCATGTCTGACTATTTGCAACATTATACCTAAATTACCTCTCTAATGATCCTGTCTGCAAATACAGTCACATTCTGAGATACTGGGGGTTAGGAATCTCAACATATGAATTTTGATGCGGACACAATTCTGAGTATAAAATCAAGTAACATCATTATCTTTATTTCTATTTTTCAGGAAATATTAAAGTCCAGAACTTTTGTTTAATATCATACAGCTGAGGAATCCAGGAGCTTAGATTTTTGCTCTGAATCCATTACTCAGTTCTTAAAAACAACAACAACAAAACTACAGATTCAAAGGGAGATAATGTAGTTGTCTTAGAAGAGTCTTGTTTTTACATCTCACCGCTCTTGTGTCTGGTTCAGTAGCTGAAGAAGAACCTATAGCCTAGACATATATATATAATATATATAACAAATATTTCTATAAATACATATAAGTATATATAATATATACTATATATATACTTATATATATATATTTAAGTCTACTATAAAACAATTACCCTTACAGCTGATTTCTTGAAATATCACTTTGGAAACAAACAGGCATCTACAAAGAATTATCAAAGTTATCTTTAGGAGAAAGTTAGAAATCTTGCATCATAAGAGTTTGTTTTCATTCTTCTTCAATAATAATGCCTCTCCTGTGTGTTTCATGAGACACTATCCTTTTTCTTAATAAAGAATTTGATTAAGTTCTAAAAATGTTGTTTGTTAACGGGGAAGAACTTCCAAACATAACATCATTCGTCGAACAAATATTGTTTGAAGATGTTCTGCCAAATATTTTTCTAAATATTGGGAATAAAGTACAAAAAATACCCCACAGAAAAATCCTGAATGAAACCTACAGTTTAGTGGAATAAAGCAGATAGCAAACAATTACCTGCCAGAGGTTAAATCCAGGGTACATATCAGCTGTGCCTTAAAGTGACTGCATCCACAGCCTGTAGGACACAGCCTCATGAGAGTGGTTTCCAAACTCATGATCCACAGAAATCATGAGAGCTATAAATTAATTATAATTTTTAAAGTCATTAAATCTTGAAGTGATTTGTTATTCACCATTAGACAACTAATAAGTTGCTTGCAACACTAATTCAATTCAAGTATCTGCTTAGTACCTATTTTGCAAAGCGTGTGTTCATTCATGTCCGACTCTGTGACCTCATGGACTGTAGCCTGCCAGGCTCCTCTGCTCATGGAATTCTCCAGGCAAGAATATTGGAGTGGATTGCCATTCCCTTCTCCAGGGGGTCTTCCCGACCCAGGGATCGAACCCTCATCACCTGTGTCTCCAGCATTGCAGACAGATACTTTTATCGCTGAACCATCAGGTAATAGCTTTGTGCTTTAAATTGTTTGCATGATTATTTTATGCTAAGCATTATGGAACAGCGAGAAATATATATTTTCCTCCAGGCAGTGTTTGGAAAGCAGTTGTTAATATTAGTTGTCATCTGATATTTCTGAGATGCTACTGAGATCACTAAATGATCAGACTCTTTCAAAATAATGTGAATTTCTATCCAGAGAACCGAATTTTCTATGCTGCTTGTTGAAAAGAGGTCTTCTAGGTAATTATAACACCGGCAAGGTGCTTGAAATGTCCCAACAGATATTAAAAAAGAATATTTATCTGTTCCCCTCACTTTATTTTTTACTGGTTAATTCTAATTTTCAATCAATGAAACTAATGTTGACTTTAGTATATTTTTATGTAGACAATAAATGTATCTGTTCTCTGTTTTCCAAGTCATTAACTGACTTGAAGGAAGTTTAACAATGCACAGTATATGTACTTGGTTGACCATAAAATGATTGGACTTCTGCGGATGGCCGTGATTCCACCTGTTAAAGTGGTAGCCTCTACCACCTGCGGAAAGAATGGGGCATATTGCCCTTTCAGTCCAGGATATCTATACAAGGAGGAACCCCCCTCCCCCACTTTTATGTATTTCAAATAAATCCATATTAATAAAGCTGGAAATCCTTTGTAAAAACAACAACAACAAAAACATCTCAGAATTGCCACCTGAATCAAATCTTTGGAAGAGGTGATGATTTCACGGATTTCTGCATAAAACAATGTTGCGTGTCAAAATATAATCTGCTGTAGTGTGTGTTATTTAGCTGCTGATCTTAAGAGAAATCTTTATACAAATTCCTACAGCAGAGCTAATCTGCAGGGATGTTTGAAGATTCAATGCCATCCTTTTCTTTTTACTGGGCTATGAAGGCACTTGTATTATGGCTTTTTGACACAACTAGACCAACATTCACTCAGGGTTTCTCAAGGGAAACCCCCATTTAAATGGTAAATGTATTTGCCCTGAGGCATATGACAGTTCCTTACTTTACTTCTTACACTATATTTAAAGTTGGTTCTTCAGACACTTTGAAGTGGTACTTGTTTCATTCAATGGTGATGTATTGAACCTTTTAAGTGGATGGCAGACAAATGTAGCTTTTCTTCTATTTCAATTTATCATGTAACATCATAGAAGACTGGAAAGTTGCCACATGGTAATTCTGACCAACCTAAGGTCTTTATAATTAAAAAGGAGACACACCATTGAGGCATTTCTGTAGGCATTGAACACACTGAACAGCAGTTCTCAAAGAGTGAGACCATTGGCCGTGTGAGTACGCTGCTGTGCTAAGCTGCTTCAGTTGTGTCCAACTCTTTTGCTACTCCATGGACTGTAGCCCACCAGGCTCCTCTGTCCATGGGATTCTCCAGGCAAGAATACTGGAGTGGGTTGCCATGCCCTCCTCCAGAGGATCTTCCCAACCCAGAGATCGAACCCAGGTCTCCCACACTGTAGGTGGACTCTTTACCGTCTGAGCTACCAGGGAAGCTAGGGCCATGCTTGTACCTGGAGGAGAAGCATTGCAGACAGAGGGAACAGCCATTTCAAAGGCCCCGAGAAAGCACATTTGGTATGTTCCAGGTACAGAAAGCACTCTGAGGATGAAACAGGCTGACAGGGTGTGTGGGAGACGAGAACAGGGAGGTGACAGGGACAGATGGGACGGGGCCTGCCAGCCTTCATGAAGATTAGGCTTCCTTCTGAGTGACTTGAATAACCAAGATAATTTTGCATAGAGCTGGGACATTATCTGTCATTTATTTTCAAAGCATCACATTGGTGGCAGTGTTGGGAAAAGGTTCTAAGAACCTGTCAATAACTCAGTTAAGAGTGAGTATGGTGGGGCTGGTGGCAGCTTTGGAGGTGCAGAAAAGTGGTTGGGGTCCAGATGTAGGATGAAGGTGGACTGATGAGTTAGATGTGAAGGATGAGAGCAGAGAAAGGGATTAAGATGACTCTGAGATTTTTGGCTTGAGTAAGGGAAAGACGGAGTGCCATTTACTGAGATACAGAAAATAGCCAGTCGTTTTATTTTATGTCATTAGTTAACAAAACTTCCCATTAACAACTTCATGTAGTTTTTTGAAAGTTTGGGGAAAACACTTTCCTTCTGTAAGTTTGTATTCCTTTGTGTTGCTCAGTCACTCAGTTGGGTTCGACTTTTTTTGTGATGCTGGGGCTGTAGCCTGCCAGGCTCCTTTGTCCATGGGATTTTCCAGGCAAGAATACTAGAGTGGGTTGCCATTTCCTGCTCTCGTGGATCTTCCTGACCCAGGGGTCAAACCCTCGCTGGGTCAAACCCTCGTCTCTTGCATCTCTTACATTGGCAGGCAGAGTTTTCATCACTGAGCCACCTGGGAACATTTGTAGCCAATAATTTGGACTTGAACTCTGGGGAAGATTCCTGGTAAAGCCTCACATTCTACTTATAAGAGAGGCTAGCTTGTCCATGGTTTCCTGTAGGATAATTGCAAGAGTGGGTGAGGATGTTAGCTTTAGTGGCTCAGTGATGCTCATAAAAGGAAGGAGAGAGGGAGGAAGGAAGGAAAGCAGGAAGGAAGGGAGAAGGAAAGGAGGAAGGAAAGAAAGGAATCATTTAACCCCAGAGACTTCAGGTATATGTATGGTCCTCTTGAGGTAGGTGAAGACTTTTTAGTGGGAAAACCAACATCACAGTGATAGTACATTGATATGACATACTTAAATGTGTGAGCAGATGTCATCCACACTATAGTTTCAGAATGCAGTAAATTCACATTTAAAACTCTTGAAGTACAATGTATCAGAACTTACACGATTATATCCTTCTTTCTTAGATGATTTATGCTAGAAGGACAATGAGGTGATTTCTGCCATGCCAAGTTGGTGCCCATAATGATAAAGACATTGAGTGTATTTTCAAATTCTCTGTCAGTGGACAGCAAATCTTTTACTATACAACAAAGTAGATTATACAATTACATTTCAATTGCTTTGAAATGTTTCCATTTATAAGTGTCCAAAGGTGTCCAAGGGCAGTCTTTTACTATAATACAAATATAAGTTTTTTTTTTTCCTGTGGCTCCATGTTGGTATTTCAGCATCAGATTCAGATTTTAGAGCAAACTATGACAATATTACTCAGCCGTTAAAAAGAATACATTTGAATCAGTTCTGATGAGATGGATGAAACTGGAGCCAATTATACAGAGTGAAGTAAGCCAGAAAGAAAAACACCAATACAGTATACTAACACATATATATGGAATTTAGAAAGATGGCAATGATGACCCTGTATGCAGGACAGCAAAAAAGACACAGATGTGTATAACGGACTTTTGGACTCAGTGGGAGAGGGAGAGGGTGAGATGACTTGGGAGAATGGTATTGAAACATGTATAATATCATGTAAGAATCGAATTGCCAGTCTATGTCCGATGCAGGATATGGCACGCTTGGGGCTGGTATGCGGGGATGACAGAGAGAGATGTCGTGGGGAGGGGGTGTGGGAGGGGGGTTCAGGTTTGGGAATGCATGTACACCCGTGGTGGATTCATGTCAATGTATGGCAAAACCAATACAGAATTGTAAAGTAAAAAAAAAAAAAAAATCTTCCAAAGAAACTTGGCAAAGAATATGGTCACTTACATACACAATATTCTGAATATTTCAAACCGGCTGAGCTTACACTAGTGAAGTAAAAGTCCAATATATGGAATTTTCCTTTTAATATATGGTCTATGTTATTACCATGGAAAATGATAAGTCTTTCTAGATTTGCCAGTGGTTCTAAATTTTGCACCCCAAGGAGATACTTGGTTATGTCTGGAAACATTTTTGGTTGTCATCATTTTGGGGGGTGGGGTGGGCTAATAGCATCTAGTGAGTAGAGACTAGGGATATGACTAAACAGATTATGGTGCACAGGATAGTCAGCCCAGGAAAGAATCATTCAGTCCAAAATGTCAGTAATGCTGAGGTTGAGAATCCCTGGCTTATGCCATTGCTCATAGCTCATTCCATAGCTCACAACACAATTGCAGCCCTTTAGCTGAGCCTTACACTTCTATTGTTCAGCTCAATGTTTGGCACTATGTCTGCCAAGTGCCATTGGCATTATGTTGCATTTCTCGGATGGGAAGAACACACTGCTTTGAGGTTACATGGTTTACAGTCATTAGCTGAGTTGAAAGACCATTTGATTTTTCATTAGAAACTGGCAAGTGCACCAGATTAGGGCTTTACCAAGAAAATCATGGGGCTTCCCAGGTTCAGTGGTAAAGAATCTGCCTGCAGTATAGGAGATGAGATGTGGGTTTGATTCTTGGGTTGGGAGGATCCCCTGGAGAAGGAAATGGCAACCCACTTCAGTACTCTTGCCTGGGAAATCCCATGGACAGAGGGGCCTGGCGGGCTATAGTTCACGGGGTCACAGAGAGTAGGACGTGATGCAGGGACTAAAGCGACAGAAGAGTATCATGAGGGTTAAAGAGATTTTGAAAGATAATAGTCACCTTTCAGTTCAGTTCAGTTCAGTTCAGTCGCTCAGTCATGTCCGACTCTTTGCGACCCCGTGAATCGCAGCACACCAGGCCTCCCTGTCCATCACCAACTCCCGGAGTTCACTCAGACTCACGTCCATCGAGTCAGTGATGCCATCCAGCCATCTCATCCTCTGTCGTCCCCTTCTCCTCCTGCCCCCAATCCCTCCCAGCATCAGAGTCTTTTCCAATGAGTCAACTCTTCGCATGAGGTGGCCAAAGTACTGGAGTTTCAGCTTTAGCATCATTCCTTCCAAAGAAATCCCAGGGCTGATCTCCTTCAGAATGGACTGGTTGGATCTCCTTGCAGTCCAAGGGACTCTCAAGAGTCTTCTCCAACACCACAGTTCAAAAGCATCAATTCTTTGGCTCTCAGCTTTCTTCACAGTCCAACTCTCACATCCATACATGACCACAGGAAAAACCATAGCCTTGACTAGATGGACCTTTGATGGCAAAGTAATGTCTCTGCTTTTCAATATGTTATCTAGGTTGGTCATAACTTTTCTTCCAAGGAGTGTCTTTTAATTTCATGGCTGCAGTCACCATCTGCAGTGATTTTGGAGCCACCAAAAATAAAGTCTGACACTATTTCCACTGTTTCCCCATCTATTTCCCATGGAGTGATGGGACCAGATGCCATGATCTTTGTTTTCTGAATGTTAAGCTTTAAGCCAACTTTTTCATGCTCCTCTTTCACTTTCATCAAGAGGCTTTTTAGTTCCTCTTCAATTTCTGCCATAAGGGTGGTGTCATCTGCATATCTGAGGTTATTGATATTTCTCCCGGCAATCTTGATTCCAGCTTGTGTTTCTTCCAGTCCAGCGTTTCTCATGATGTACTCTGCATAAAAGTTAAATAAGCAGGGTGACAATATACAGCCTTGACGTACTCCTTTTCCTATTTGGAACCAGTCTGTTGTTCCATGTTCAGTTCTAACTGTTGCTTCCTGACATGCATACAGGTTTCTCAAGAGGCAGGTCAGGTGGTCTGGTATTCCCATCTCTCTCAGAATTTTCCACAGTTGATTGTGATCCACACAGTCAAAGGCTTTGGCATAGTCAATAAAGCAGAAATAGATGTTTTTCTGGTCCCCTTTATTTCACTTCTAAGAACTTTATCTATGCCTTTGTTAGCCATTCTAGTCCCAAGGCTATCTCTTCACTTGAGTGTCAATTACAGCTAACAATTTGAGATGCTACACACACACATACACACACACACGATTTTAACTGCGGCTGCCAGATATCAATGAGACTTACAGGCCCCTGGTACAATATTCTTGACAATGTGTGCCTGATATTTTGAAGACCATCTGTCTCATTTTAATTGAGAATACACTCTGCCAAAGGTTTTGCATGCCAAATGACTTTAAAAAAAAATCTTGCGCTGTTAAAAAATGTTTTAAAATATTTTTATTGAGGTAAAATTCACACACCATAAAACCCAGCCATTTAAAGTGTACTATTCAATTTTTAAAGTACATTCAAAGAATCGTGCAACTATCACTACAATCTAAGTTTAAAACTTAGAATCTTCATCCTCCCATAAAGAAACCTCATAACTATTAGCAATCACTCCACATACCCCAGCACCCTCAGACCTAGGCAACCAGAAATTAATTTTTTAATTCTATATTTGGGCTATTCTAGACATTTCATATAAATAGAAGCACATAGTATTTTACTACTGGTTTCTTTCACTAAGAATGTTTTCAAGATTCATCCTTTAATGGTATGTATCAGGGATTTTTTTCTTGAGTCTAAATTATGTTCCATTGTATATTTACAACATTTTGTTTATCCATTTGTCATTTGATAGGTATCTGTATTGTTTCTACTTTTTATTGTAAATAATGCAGACATGAACAAGTTTTAGGGTGGGACCATGATTCAACATGACTTTGTCCTTATGAAGAGAGACACCAAGGGTAAATGAGTGGGTTTCCCAGTTGGCTCAGTGGTAAAGAATCTGCCTACAAATTCAGGAGCTGTGGGAGATGTGGGTTCAATCCCTGGGTGGGGAAGATCCCCTGGAGAAGGAAATAAAAACCCACTCCAGTATTTTTGCCTGGAGAATCCCATGGACAGAGGAGCCTGGTGGGCTACAATCTTTGGGGTTGCAAAGAGGCGGACATGACTCAATGACATGCATGCACACAGGGTGTATATACACAGAGGAGAGACCATGGGAGGATACCTTGATCTTCCAACTTCTAGCCTCCAGAACTGTGAGAAATAAATTTATGTGTTTTAAGGCAACCCGTCTGTGGTATTTTGTTATGGAAGCCCTAGATGACAAATATGCTTAGGGGTTTAATTGCTGGTCATGTGGTAACTCTATGTTTAACAATGTGCAGAACTGCCAAATTATCCACAAACAGGTCTTCATATGTAAGTGTTTTCTTTTTAGTAACCACATAGGAGTGGCAGAGCTGAAAGTATTATGTTTAACTTTTTAAGAAACGGACAAACGGTTTTCCAAAGAGACTGTGCCATTTTACATTCCCACCAGCAGTGTGTGCAAGTTCCAACTTTCCATTTCCTTGCCCAAACTTGTCATTGTCTGTTTTGATTATAGTCATCTCAGTGGGTGTGAAATGGTACTTCATTATGTGTTTCTTTTTTTTCCCCCACAGGGTTTATTTATTTATGCGAGTCTTTTCTCCCCCATAGGACTTATTTATTTTTTTGAGCCCTTTTAGGTTCATAGCAAAATTGAGCAGAAAGTACAGTGTTCCCAGGAACTCCCATCCATGTCTACCCCACCTCAACTCTCCCACTATCAATATCACGTCAGAGTGGTAAACTTGCAATTTATTACAACTGATGAAACCTATTCTGTCCCATCATTATCACCCAGGGTCCATAGTTTATATTAGGTTTCGCTCTTGGTGTTGCGGACAATGTGAAATAACATGGATCCACTGTTGTAGCTGTCCTATGGAATTGTTTCACCGCTCTGGAAGTCCTCTGTGCTCCGCTTACTCATTCTTCTCCCCTCCCCCAACCTCTTCATTAGGGTTTTGATGGTTTTTATATTTTCCGAGTGACTAATGCCGTTCATCATCTTTCCATGTGCTTATGGCCACTTGTCTTTCTCAGAGGGGAGGTACAGGTCAAGTTGTACAAACTGTCAGTTATAAGTATGTACAGTACGATGACCGTAGTTCCGTGTCTCTTTACATATGCTGTGTTCACAGGTGGGTTCTTTACCACCTGTGGGTTCCTAGCGTTAGCTGGGAAGCCCCACTAGTGATATAATGTTGTGCCAATAAGAAATATACATAGTATTTTTTAAAGTAACTTTATAGAACTTTTAGATTAAGCTTTTGGTATCTTTATTTTGAAATAAAACATGTCTTATTAAAAATTCCTTTGCCTATTTAAAAATTGGATTGTCTTATTACTGAATATCAGTACTTTTTAAAGGTCCAGTATGCCTCTAACTGAAAAGGAAAATAACCCACTATTTCATCTAGTATGAGAGAAACACTATAGTGTGTTATCCTGAACGGTGGTCTTCTGAGCAGGTTTCACCATTCCTTAATATCTGGGATCCACTGACTGTCAAAGTAGTTGACTTGTGATTTCAGGGCAGAGGCACCACTTTTCTTGGCAGCTGGACTCATAGGAGTCCAAAAGAAACAAATAGCTTTAGGCAATTTTTAATAAATCTTATGTAATAGTGTAACCATTTCTGATATCACGATCAGAGAATAGAATCAAACAGCACTTCTATTAAATATGAAACACACAGGAAAAGCACAGCTACAGGAAAAGTGTTAAATGATTTTAACGTTCATTAGCTTGTTCTCTTTATCAGACAGGATGTTTGCCGACTTTAGTAACCCACACAACTCTCCTCTAGGGTGAACAGTGTTTATCAGTTATTCCAACCAATTAAGTTCAGCAACTATTAACTGTACCATTGGAAAAAACCCTGATGTTGGGAAAGACTGAGGGCAGGAAGAGAAGGGGGCAACAGAAGATGAGATGGTTGGATGGCATCATTGACTCAATGGACATGAGTTTGGGCAAACTCTGGGAGATAGGGATGGACAGGGAGGCCTGTCATGCTACAGTCCATGGGGCTGCAGAGTTAGACATGGCTGAGCAACTAAAAAACAACAGCAAAAATTTACTGCCCACCCAACAACAAACATTTAATGCCTTTTCTACTGAATTCATTTACTTGATGTTTTCAGAAAGAAATAGATGCATTCTATGTTTACTCACTTTTTAAAAAAGGAAATAGCAGCCTCCCTTTTTTGGTATTTATTATTCATTTGGCTAAAGAGATTCTGGAACTTAGCACTGAATATTTTGGCAGAAAGAAAATCTAAAATGGAAAATGCCATGGTGATTTAACTACCGGATTTAAAAGAGCCTTAAAGTTCACTTGTACTAAAAACTTTCAGAAATTATTTCACTAACTCCTTTTGAGAACTCACGTTGTATTCAAATTTTCTTTTCTCCATGGAGAACCAATGTTGTAATGGATGCTTCAGGCCTGTTCTCTGACTTCAGTAAACCAGCTCCTTATAAGGATGAAATTCTTCACAACTATTTTACCTGATAACATGAGTAGCTCCCATGTTCACTTACATAGGTGACATGTGACTGCCATATAAATGGATGGGAATAAAGGTGTTGGTCTGCATATTAAATAAGAGGAAGCTTAATTCATCGTTTATAAAAAACCCTCCACTCTGAATGAGTTCTAATATCTTCTTTCCACACCTTAATGAACCTCCTTGGTGATCTCTGGAATGTGTCCATGGGAGTCCACTTACTGAGCCAATGATACTCATGAACTACCATTTCTTTGGGGTACAATCTTTATTCTTTAGATGTTTAAGTCACAGTTAAACAGTTTTGAGTATATATTTTTAGAAACATTACAATGCTATTTAAAAGTGGTAGCATAAACCGTATCACCTATTTGTTTCTCCAAGGATAGTCTGGATCAAGAGTTCAACCAGAGAAACAAAACCTGTTGGAGATACATATTCAAGGATTTATTGCAAGGCATTGGCTGATGTGATTGTGGAGGCTGGCCAGGTAAGTCTGAAGTCCAGAGGGCAGGCCATCAGGAAGGACAGGCTGGAACCCTAAGGCATGAGCTGAAGTTGCTGTCCACGGGTGGAATTTCTTCTGGGAAGTCTCACATCTGCTTGGAAAGACTCTCAACTGATTAAATCAAGTCTGCCCAGCTCATCTAGAATAATTGCCTTTAAAGCCAACTGATTATGGACATTAGCCGTATCTACAAAATCCATGAAAACATTTCATAGCCGCACAGTATCTGATTGGTTGAGACTACACCCTGGACAAAAGGACTCGTAAATCTGACCATCACAGGTGACAATTTCTGTGGTCCTGGGGCAGTCACAGAATATCACTTGTTTACATTCATGTGGACATAGCTTTTAAAAGCTGTTACATGCAACCTCAACCATTTCATTTTTTTTTTAACAAAGTATAAGATATAAAATTAAATGGAACTCTTTGTTTTATAGTCTACCAGACTTGCAAACACTGCTGCCGCTGTGTGGACAGACTTCTTCCTACACTAGGGCTTTGTCCATGATCAACAAAATTGTGTATACAGCAACTTACAATGTGGCCAGAAAAATTTGACCATTCCCTGCCTTGCTCCTGCTGAGGAGACACCAGAGTTAATTTAAAAATAGGCTATTATAGTTTTCAAAATTTTTGGTCTCAGGATCAAAATTTTTGGTCTCAGGTGCATCAAAATTATTGAGGACTCTGAAGAGCTTTTGTTTATATGGGTTATACTTATTAGTTTGCTTTGCTTTGCTTGCCTGCTCAGTCATGTCTGACTCTGTGACTCCATGGACTGTAGCCCACCAGGCTTCTCTGTTCATGGGATTCTCCTGGGAAGAATACTGGAGTGGGTCCCTCCTCCAGGGGATCTCCCTAACCCAGGCATAGAATCCTAGCCTCCTATGGCTCCTGCATGGGCAGGCGGATTCTTTACCACCTGAGGCACCTGGGAAGCCGGTTTGGGCTGCTACAAAACTTTCCAGGGACCTGAAGACTGTACACAGGGGAACATCCCCTCTGAGGCTCATCTGGGGAAACTCTTCCTCTTTCTAAGGAAATTTGGGGACAAATGTCTGCTCCCCAAGGCACTGGAAGAATCAGTCATCAGAACTGTGAGGCATACAAATCACAGATGTGAAAAGATCTCATGTGCTGAAAATAGGTTCTTGCTCAAAATTGTGTTTTGAATAGGCTCTATTGAGGGTTTGGAACATAAGAGCAGGTTTACTGGGAGACAAAGATGCCACAGGGGTTTGGAGATTAAGCTCTTTAAGGCTGAAGGGATGGAATAACTGAATGCAAAAAGAAAAAGTTACTGAATAATTTAGTCATCCATACAAAGAATTGTTACACAGGTAATGGAGCTTAAATTTTATTTCTATTTTGCAAGGAAAAAGCATAAGCTGTAGTATGAAAGATTTGGTTCCAATATAACAGAGTTTTAATGAACAAAATTGGTCTTGAGAGTCACTGATATTAAATAATGGAATAGGGTTCAAGGGATGGTACAGGACCTTCAAAGATAAAGTATGCAGGGCTCTGAAAGGCTAACTGAAGGCAAAGGAAAGTTGGAGATGTCAACTTTGGTCCTGGCCAACTTCTGCTATTTTCTGTATATGGTAGTCTGTTAACTCAGAAGCAACACCACATACCCATTATGAGAACTGAGTTCCCTCTGCGGTTTATCCATTACTCCTTCCTTTAAAGGAAGGCTCACAAGTAGTTCATATTTAAGCCTTATGTGTGATAGCATTTATGTGAAATTCACAACACAATGAAGGTACACAGAAATTCTTGTACATTATACAAAAGGTAGAGCTGACTGATCCCACTTTGAAGAAGCATTATGGAAGATTAGATTTTTCTTTACCAGAGTAGACAGGTTTAAAACATATTGCTTGTACTGTTTCATTTTAGCAGCATGTCATTTTTATATTGCTATGCCAGTAAGAAATTAAGAAATAGCATATAATTGTGGGATTTTGTTTAAATTCTAGAAAAATTGAAAGATACTTTTTATTCAGCTTAACAAGGCCTGAGCTCTTTTAGCATAGGTGATTTTTGCATTTCTCAAAGATTATCCTAGTTTAATAAACATAAAAATACTCAAGCACAATATTGGGAGAACTTATAAAGGAGAGCACAAGATTTAAAAGATATTATTTGTTTCTTTGTCTATTTAACAGGGTAACTTGGGTTGATGATTAATCTTGCATTGTTAAACTCAAATCCTAAATATTTTGACAAATATTGTCAAGTTTGATAACTATTTGTAAAGAATTTGTGGTTGTGTGTTGAATTATCATGTAGAGAGTTTAAAGTTTATTAATACAGTATAAAAGGGGCCAATCCCTAATAAGCTATCTCTAAAACACAGGCCATTGTGCTGAGATCACAAAGAGAAAAGCTGAAATTGCAATAAGTATGGTAAAGCTACCTGAGTTTGAAGCAAGAGACTAAGGACTTAGGTGTATTTCACATTATAGGGCTTCATTATATATAAATAAGTCTTTTCAGTCCTAGTAAGGTTACTTGGATTCATTTAAGAGAGATTCAGGGCTTTCCTGGCGGATCATTGGGTGAAGAATCCGCCTGCCAATGCAGGAGACTCAGGTTTGATCCCAGACCTGGGAAGATCCCACATGCTGTGAAGCAACTAAGCCTGTGAACCACAACTATTGAGCCTGTGCTCTAGAGCCCAGGGTGAGCCTATGTGCCGCAGCTGCTGAAGTTGGTATGCCCCAGAGCCCATGATCCAAAACAAGAGAAGCCACTGCAATCACTCTGTGCACCACGACCAAAGAGCAGCCCCAGCTCACTGCAACTAGAGACAAAGCCCATGCAGCAACAAAGATCCAGCACAAACAAAAATAACTAAAAAAAAAAAAAAAAAAAGAGAGAGAGACATACAGTCCCAGTTCCAAACACATTTCAGCTCACTAAGGACTTGAATTACCTTACTATTTTCCCTCTGTGGTTCATTAATAAAGTACTCATTCAAGAACAACTATTTTTAAAAGTATGGTGATATTTCAGAAAATCTAAAAAGACAGAAGCAGGGAAAAAAAGCCCTTTGTTTGCAGCCAAGATGTGGAGACTAGATTGGAATTTATTTTGAACAATTATTTGGAGGAACTGTCATAACTATGAGAAATGCTGGAGTGGATGAAGCACAAGCTGGAATCAAGATTGCAGGGAGAAATATCAATAACCTCAGATATGCAGGTGACACCACCCTTATGGCAGAAAGTGAAGAACCAAAGAGTCTCTTGAAGAAAGTGAAAGAGGAGAGTGAAAAAGTTAGCTTAAAACCCAACATTCAGAAAACTAAGATCATGGCATCCGGAACCATCACTTCATGGCAAATAGATGGGGAAACAGTGAAAGACTTTATTTTTGGGGCTCCAAAATCACTGCAGATGGTGACTGCAGCCATGAAATTAAAAGATGCTTACTCCTTGGAAGAAAAGCTACGACCAACCTAGACAGCTTATTAAAAAGCAGAGACATTACTTTGCCAAAAAAGGTCCGTCTAGTCAAAGCTATGGTATTTTCAGTAGTCACATATACATGTGAGAGTTGGACTATAAAGAAAGCTGAGTGCTGAAGAACTGATGCTTTTGAACTGTGGTGTTGGAGAAGACTCTTGAGAGTCCCTTGGACTGCAAGGAGATCCAACCAGTCCATCCTAAAAGAAATCAGTCCTGAATTCATTGGAAGGACTGATGCTGAAGCTGAAATTCCAATACTTCAGCTACCTGATGCGAAGAATTGACTCATGTAAGACTGAAGGTGGGAGGAGAAGGGGATGACAGAGGATGAGATGGTTGGATGGCATCACCGACTCAATGGACATGAGTTTGAGTAAACTCTGGGAACTGGTGATGGACAGGAAGGCCTGGCGTGCTGCAGTCCATGGGGTCGCAAAGAGTTGGACACGACTGAGCAACTAAACTGTCACAACTATTTTGAAGAAAGAATAAATGTCTATAAAATATAGGGTTCTGTGGTTTAAACAATTTTGACACCTTTTGTTGAAAGACCAAAACAAACAAAAAATGAAAACCATGTAGTATGTTCTATGGATCAGAAATTTAATAAATGCCCGAATTTCAATTTACACTAAAATATTTATTTAATTGATGACACTTTACAGGAATAAATAAGAGCAGTTTTTCTCTAATACAGATAGGTATATTTATCTATTTATATTTTTATATTTCTCTTTATACAAAATTGAAGCATTATCAAATTACTTTCCCTAAAACTGTAGCGCAAAAAAGAATACTCAGAAACAGAAAGAAATACTGAAACATGTTCATCATTCAATTAGAACCAAGGGCCTTCTGAATTGCAGCAAGTTATGATTTAGAGAAAAAACATGAGATTTGGAGCCAAGGGTCCTGGGCTCCACTGTTTACTTGCTATGTGTCATAGGCATATTTCTTAGTATTTCTGAATCTCAGTTCTCCACTTTTAAAACAGGAATGTTGTAAGTTTCATCAACTTCACAGGACTGGTGGGCAAATTAAACACAAAAATGTATAGGAAAGCTCTTTATAACACGTAAAGAGCTACAAAAATAATAGTTTTGTCTAATCTCATATAAAAGAATCAATGCATATCTTCTTTCAACTGAAGAATAAGCACCAAAAATGTGTGTGTGTTTTCTTCAGTTGGATTATGTCACTCTATAAACCAGAATAAGAAAATGCACCTTAACTAAGCACCAAAGCCTCTTGGACAAATGTGATCCAGGGTATATTCCTGTTAGTTTTCTGGACAACTAAGTAGGAGTTAATGAGTCCTGAGGGTCATTTGAAACTCTGAAGGCTCAAAGAAAATAAATCAAGAACATTTGTATTACATCAAATGGCTAGGATACAACAAGCTACTCCTTATTTAACAATTTCAAAGTCCATTAATTCTTCACAGAAGAAGAAACACTGGGTTATTATCACTTGCAATTATTTGCTTCTGTGAATATGACATTCTCTTGTTACAAAGATCAAATGCTAATCCTTGAGGGAAGTACTAGTGGAATGAAATAACAAATCCCATCATAAATTTAGATATTAGTGGTTAAAAAGTCTAGTTACACAAGAACATAGGAAAGAAAAAGAATCTAAGACATTAGTATGTAATAATGATAAAAACACCCTGCCATATTGCTATAATCATAAGAACTGAAATTATAGACACTGCAATATTTACAGATCAATCTTAAAACGTAAACATTTAGAACACAAATTAAAAGTAGAGAAAACAATTTTAATTAAACATTAATACACTTAATAAAGCTATGTTAACTGCCTACACTGATAATATTTAACATATAACAGAAATACTTAAAGTGTTCAGTGTTTCAATTTTTAGTAGCAAGATAGAGAGAAAAGAAATAATTGTCTAATATTAACTTACTGTTGGAGCTACATTACTCTGAAGTTACTATTTATGGAGTTACAGTCTATAACTACTCAAAGAACTGGGAGCTAATATAATCCATCATCTTTTAAAAATATTACTAATAAGATATTGATGAATCCTGTGCTAAAGATACTGAAGGCTCTTCCGAAAATGAGATCTATCTTGGTTGAGTATACTGAGTCATATAAAACTAGAAGAGTTGAGTTACTCTCTTATTCCAACTTCTTTTTAAGACTGATCTTATCAAAAGAAAAGTACACAATACCTCTCTTAATTTCCTCAGATAGAGATATTCTTTGGAATAAAAATAAGTATTTTTGTGTGTGTGTGCATGTGTGCAATCGCTCAGTGGTGTCCAACTCTTTTACGACCACTGTGGGCTATAGCCAGCCAGGCTCCTCTGTCCCTGGGATTCTCCAGGCAAGAATACTGGAGTGGGTTGCCATTTCCTCCTCCAGGGGATCTTCCTCACCCAGGGATCAAACCCATGTTTCCTGCATTGGCAGGTGGATTCTTCATCACTGTGTCACCTGGGGAGCCCAAACATTTTATTAGGAGTGTAAAATTAAAGATCTTGATAGCTATTATGGAAATAGTATACTGAAAAGGACTCAAAAACTACTGGACTGTACAACCAAAAAAGCGATAAACTCATTCAACTAAGAACAGTGTTTACTGACATCTACTGGATTGTTTTACTTATAACTTTATTCTATAAACTATGAAAAATTTAAAATACACTGAAGTCTGGACTGAACCAAGTGTACTTCATTCAAGGTCTTCGGTGTCTTTGGTAAACAGGTCTGCCAGGTCAGCCACGGTCAAGACAGAGGCCTCGGAATGCTTTGCGGAAGGGTTCGTGTGACTGCAGGATTTTCCAAGTGAGCAGAATCAGAAAGAAACCCCAAGAAATAAATTATTATGTTTGTCTTTATATACTGTTCTGGTCTCATAATAATGTAAGACATAAAAATATATTAATATTATATTCTTAATATAAGAGTACGTCCCTAATTTTTTGTAATTGAGTTATAAGAAACTCCGATAAGATGATGGGATCATTATTACAACTTGTTAAAATTAGGAAAGATTTCTATATAGCATTTTCAAACTTTGCCATAAAATGTTTTCCTCTGTACACTTAATAAACAAAACTCCTTGCCAACTACTGCTAAGGCTTTCACCTTACAACTTACCGTCTTACTATCCAAAGTTAATTTCAAGAAAAATTCAAGCTGCTATTTTTATTGAGGCAGCTTAAATATAATCACTGAATTCTGTTATATTTGGAAATACCACCAAGAAAAAGCCTTCATGTTTGAGGCAAAAAGCTTTTGTGGCAGCCTCTCTCTTTTCCACAGACCACCAATGAAAGAGAATTTCTGGTTTCCAATGGCCGCTTTACTGTGCAAAGTACTAATACCTCTGCAGAAACCATCCCTTCCAAGGCAATCATCTCTTCTGAGTTTATCTTGCAATCACACCTATCTCACCAGAATTCAGTTAGGCATTAGTTTATGTTTCAAGAAAACATATATGGAAAGAAAACAAATATTGAAAGAAAATATATTAGGAAGTAAATGTTAGGAAGTTTTATGATTTCAAACTTAAGTTTTTAAAATTAAGGCTGTTTTAGTCTCCCTGCTTCTGCTATGCCTGTAAGAGTAATAATACAATTACCAGCCTAGTTTTAAGTCCATACCTTTTAACTTGCATGTAACCCACAAGTGTCTGTAAGTTTCATGTTACAGATTTCAGACCAAGGCTTTTAGGTTGGGCATAAAGATAGATTTCATTTAAAAAGTAATCCAGCGTGGCAAGGAAATGTAGGCTAGTTCTCCCAAAGCCCTCCACTGGCAAAATATATATAGGTGATTGAAAGTATAATAGCTCTGAAATAAAGTTTCTTTAACAGCAGAATCACTTAAATATTTTTTTATGTATCTGCTGTTGTTCTTCCATCTCTAAGTCGTGTCCAGCTCTTTGGGACCCCATGGACTGCAGCTCTCCAGGCTTCCCTGTCCTTCACTATCTCCTGGAGTTTGCTCAACTTATAATCCCTATTAATAAATTAAGTCAAATATAGAATGCTTGGAGTATTAGCTGGGAAATTTTGGATAGGCAAAATGTAATACCTTGCTCTATAAAAAGTACTTGCACTTACATCTTTTGGTTGACTAAGTGATCATCTAGATGAAGAAGTTCTACACGCTTACACAACCTTAGATGAACGGGAACACTTCTGCCGTCTCCACTTGAAGCGAACTGTTACCTACCTCCTTTCAGCAGTTTTCAGCATTGCTTGCATTCTTTCTTCTATTGTCGCTTTTATTAAGAATCTGTGTACAATAGTGGGTCTAGAAGGTACATAACAATGATAAGTTTAAAAACACCTGTAGAACAGTTTAGAATGAATAAACTTCATATATTACATGCTATATTTATCAGTCAGTATCTGCTGTGGCAGGTACTAAGCCAGGTGCTGGGATGAGGGGGTTTGGTCAACAGTGAATACAACAAGCTAATCTCAATGAACCGCTATCTACAGTATCTACTGAGGGAAGACGTAATAAAAACACACCATGAAGACATTTTTAGGTATAGACAAGGTCATGAGGAGGCTGACATATGACCTGAAACATGACTGCTGAGAATAGGTGGCTACAAGCAGAGGAGGACAGGGAGGAGCAACCTGACAGCAGCAGCAGTACATCAATGCCACATCCGAGCACAAGCTTCGAAAGTCTGAGGGGCGGAAATAAGGCTAGCAGGGACGAAGCATACAGTGAGGGGGACGGAGGCTGGATTCCCTTCCTGCCCAGCCACCTGCAGGGTGGCTAAATCCTCCTTACCCTGCCCCTAACATAGTATATGTATTTACTCATTATGTTTATTGTTTACCATCTGTCTCTACCAATCCCCTACAACTAGTATTTAAGCCAGGTGAGGGCATCTCAAGTACTTAGAACAGTGCTTGGCACACAGAAGGAGCTCAATAAAAATTTACTGAATGAACTATACGGATACTGCTGGAGGTAGACAGCTCAAGTTGGTGATGGAAAGATGAGTTACTTCTACTCTGACTGTAGCTGTTTTCCCTTTTCTCCCTCAACAAGGAGGAGGAACAGAGAGACTGCAGATCTTCTCCTCAGAAAACAGAAAAATCTATATACTAGGGAAGCAAAGTAGGATTGTTAAGCAGTGTTGAGTGGCCTTTATAGACTTGTGGTCTCACATCTGAGATAAGCCCACTGTATGCTTTAGAAAACAATAAGAAGTCAGTGTTTAAAAATATAAGACAAGGCGAAAACAAACAGGGACTTCTCTGGTGGTCCAGTGGTTAAGAGTCGGCACTTCCATTTCAGGGGGCATGGGTGTGCTCCCTTGGTCAGGGTACTAAGATAACCACATGCAGTGTGGTACGGCCCCAAACCAAACAAAACCATCCCCGTCCCCGACATAAACCCGAATCAAACAAAGAAAAAACCTAGGAAGACATAACTACATTCTAAATGATACTTGGTAGTACTTTAGAACAATCTTACCTTTATTACAATTATATTACTTTGTCATATTTTGGTTGATGAATGTCTCTTTCCTGCTTAAAATTAAAGCCATTGTTTGCTCTCTCGGCCACTGCTTACTGAGCAGGCTATGTTTCTGAGTGTGGCATACAAGCCCTTACCTCCTGCCACTCCTCTGCACATACTTTATACCCCGGCAACTTCAAACTCCTGATGGTCCTGAGAAACATCATGTGGATTTTCTCTGTGTTTCCGCACAAGCAACTCTCTGCTGTGTGAGCACCCTTCTCTAGGCCAACTCTGGAGTAATTAGTCCTTCAAGACTCAATCTAATGAAGCCTCTCCTGACTCTCTAGGGCACAAGAGTACACGCTCTTCTTTGTTACCACAATATTCCTATTTTTGCACATTCTACTATAATATGTCAAATCATCTGTTTCCTGTATTACACAGTGATCTCATTGGGGAAACAAGATTATATCTTATTCAATTTGAATCTTCAGGGTAGAGCATATTTGTCATCATTGTTTAGTCACTGAGTCATGGGGACTCTTGTGACTCCACAGACTCTAGTCTGCCAGGCTCTTCTGTCTATTGGATCTCCCAGGCAAGAATACTGGAGTGGGTTGCCATTTCCTCCTCCAGGGGATCTTCTGGACCCAGGGATTGAACGCACATCTCCTGTATTTCAGGCAGATCCTTTACTGCTGAGTCCACCAGGGAAGGCTCCAGTGTCTAGAATAATACCGGACATATAGCAAGGGTTCAATCAATATTTATTTAACAAGTGCTTAGTATGGGTGCCACCACCCTTATGGCAGAAAGTAAAGAGGAACTAAAGAGCCTCTTGATGAAAGTCAAAGAGGAGAGTGAAAAAGCTGGCTTAAAATTCAACATTCAAAAAATGAAGATCATGGCATCCGGTCCCATTACTTCAAATAGATGAGGAAACAAAACAGTGACAGATTTTATTTTTGGGCTCCAAAATCACTGCAGATGGTGACTGCAGCCATGAAATTAAAAGACGCCTGCTCCTTGGAAGAAAAGCTATGACAAACCTAGACAGCATATTAAAAAGCAGAGACATTACTTTGCCAACAAAGGTCCATCCAGTCAAAGCTATGGTTTTTCTAGTAGTCAGGTATGCACATGAGAGTTGGACCATAAAGAAAGCTGAGTGCTGAAGAACTGATACTTTTAAACTATGGTGCTGGAGAAGACACTTGAGAGTCCCCTGGACTGAAAGGAGATCCAACCAGTCAATCGCAAAGGAAATCAGTCCTGAATATTCACTGGAAGGACTGATGCTGAAGCTCCAATACTTTGGCCACTTTTTCCAATGAGAACTGACTCATTGGAAAAGACCCTGATGCTGGGAAAGATTGAAGGCAGGAGGAGAAGGGGATGACAGAGGATGAGATGGTTGGATGGCATTACCAACTTGATGGACATGAGCCTGAGCAAGCTCTAGGAGTTGGTGATGGACAGGGAAGCCTGGCATCCTGCAGTCCATGTGGCTGCAAAGAGTTGGACATGACTGAAGGACTGATGTGAACTGAGTATGGATGCATTAGAACAAATTGAAAGCATCTAACATCCAGGAGGTAGTGCATCTGAGAGGCTGTATAAAGGACAATTATCCATTCTGATATTTGAATAAAAGTAGTACATACTACATAATATTTACTATTAGGTTTACTTAACTATCTCTTATATTAGATCGGGAAGGTTGTACTTTCCTAAGGGGAAGCATTTATAAGAGCTATTTGTTTTCAGTTACGCTTGAGATATGGCTTCTTTTAAATACTGGCTACTTCAGCAAATCAAAAATCAGTTCTTCTCAAAGTTATGACAGATGCCTTCAGCTTAATAGTTGTCTTAGGTATTTTAAGAAACTATCCTGATGAACAAGGAAAGAGAAAAATCTGGGAGAAGGTGGGGATTTGGTGTTTGGAGGAGAGTCACTGGAAATCTCAAAATATCTTCTGGTCATATAATAAGAATTGAAAATTTAATATATAAGTAAGTCACTAAAAATGAATAGGTTAAGATGAACATAAATGAAGAGTTTAAATGCTGACTTGTATCTTAGAAACAAGAGCAAATGTGACTGAGGCTAACTTTAGTCCTTACTTTGTTTGTCCAATCCGGTGCACCCTTCCGATGGCCTGAAGCTCATGGGCAGGGTTCAATATGGGCTCCACCAAGAGAACATGAGTTGCTTCAATGATAGTTAATCCATTAGAACCTGTGTGCAGGGGCAGCAGCAAAATATTGATTTGGGGATCATATTTAAATGCTGACAGGTTCTCCTAAAAAAAGAAAGGTACATTTAAATTTTAGCTGGATAGTCAAAAATAAAAGCAGGATACTACAGCTCGGGCTAAAATGCCCAATGATATCCAGGTCATTGTGAAAGGCAATAATTAAGAAAATTAAATGTTAAGAAGACAAATTTTAGAAAACAAAATCATGTGGCTCGACTTTAAGAAAAAAAAAGTGTCACACAACCTCTCATGTTCTTTATAATACATAGAAGAATCACAAGACACGTGCATGTGATGTATGCAAATGAAACTATATGAGCTTAGAGGAAAGAAGGAGTGAGAGAAAGTGCTACAGTGAGTATGAGAGACATGAATCTGCTAAATTTTCACTTGGTCTTTTTTTGGTGTTTTTCTCTTAGGTTTGTTCCTGTCATTGTGCTGAGTGTGAGGTAAGCACAATTTGACCATATGCAGTTCTGCCTAATACAGTGTTTTTAGAACTTAATTTTAGGGGCATGAGGCCTCTGTCCATTCAAAAGGTATACTATAGGCCATCTTTTCCTATGTTAAAGAAACGGACCTCAAGTCATAAGATCTTTAAATATGGTTTGCTATGGGTATAACTGAATAGATGGAAAGTAAATGTAATTTGTTTACTTTGCCTTTAAATATTAATCTTATAGTCAATCAAGAACTCAAACTGTTTTTGTGGTTTATATGACACACCACAATAAATGCAAGTAAGCTAGTTAAGAGCAGTTTCAGTTTGCAACAATTCACTCCAAAAAACATGAGTAAATTCTTCTTGACATACCTGAAATGTCTTAACACGACTGATCTGTGCAAATTCCATGTTGTTGTCAGTGAGAGCTTTTGAAATAATGTCTAATACATCTTGCCACTAAGAACACAGAAAACAGAAAACCAAATATTTACACATAGCTTTCATGTAAAAAGGATTTGAAAAGGGACTAAACCAAAATAAGCTTTATACCTCAAAATTAAGTAAACAAAAACAAAAACTTCAAGTGTAATACCATTAATATTATTTTCTATCCTGAAAGATATTTTAAATCAAATGCTGGTTAAAGATAGGGTAAAAAAATGAGCATCTTTAATAAATGAATTAAAATAAACATAATAGAAAATAAATTATAGAATATATAAGCAGAAGTGGCTATTTATCTTTCAAAAATGAAAACCAGAAGTTCTACTCAATACCTTTTTTTCAATAGGCTAATTTTCTTTTCCTTAACCAAGTACATTTGTGAAATGACTTTCAAGTTTATAGATTTCAATTTTAAAATAGTAATATAAGAAATCCCTAAGTAAAATTAATATTAAAAACATAAAATACAGCTATGGGAATTGCTTTGTGAAGCATCATCAAATTTCTCTAAAAATAATTCTATCCAATGGATATAGGAAAAAAAATTTAACAAGGAAAAGTCGATCAGTAATGCTAAATCTCAATTACATCATGGCAAACATTAACAATTAGTTCTCAGATATAAACTGACTAGAAACAGAAAGCCAGTCCAAGTTAACACTGAGGATATTGACTGTACCGTTGAGAAAACAAGTGCCTTAGCCCCTGGATCTCTAAGCTGGATTCTCATCAGAGTTCTGACCACAGCTTCCACTTTTGTAGAATGGCTGCCCTTTGAACACAAAGAAGAAAACCCATTATTATCAAATAAAATCCAATCAACAAGGGAATGGAAAGTCAATGTAAAACACCATCAAAACTGTATGATAGGTACATATGTATTTATTCTTTTTCATTTCATATTTGCTGGAAATTTTCTTTAGCCTCAAACTGCAGAAGTTACAGATTTATATCCCAAGAAAATCAAATATAAAAAAGCACTCCAGAAATTCATAAGACCCTAAGATAAGCTTTTTAAGTGGCTATATTTTACAATTACAAAACTTTGTTATTTTAGATAATCAGAATATATATTAAAATACACATCACTTTAGATAGGATGGCACTGAAATTGTTCAGAATATAATGAATCAAAACTCTAATGTAAGCAAATAGTAAAGAACCTAACCCACAAAAACATCCTTTCTTTTAAGGGCATTACAAAGGACAATGACAGAGGTACAAATGATGTCCACTTGGACAGAGGCAGACTTATGCAAAGCGAGATAAACACTTAAAAACTGCTTTTTGTACTCTGCATAACCATTTCTAAGATAAAGGAATAAGAAAATGAAGAAATAAAGCGTGTTTTTGAAGCCTTCATTGAGAAAGTTTTCCTCCTAGAATGCTGTGGGAGACGGTATGACATGGAGCTTAAGGGCATGAGACTGAGTGAGATAAATTGAAATTCAACTGCCAGTTCTGCAGCTCCTTAGTTACAAAGATTCTAACCTTTCTAAGCCTTAGTTTGTCAACCAGGGATGATGATTATATTTATTTCCAAAGGTTGCTGTGCTGGTTAAAGGAGAAAATGTGTACAAAGCGTTTAGCCTAATACTCCAAATAGTAGACACTTGGTAACCTTTCGGAGACATCAGATCACCCTACAAGAGGGGCAGATGTAACCAAAACGTAAAAGTATCCCCATATTACTATTACCCTCACATCATGCCCCCTTATTACTTTTACACAGAGATATTTAAAGGTAAAAATAGAAACAAATAAGGAAGAAAGTTTTATTAAGTTTAAAGTCATCAACAAAGAATTAAGGAAGATTTTTAAATTCTTATATTAAAGTCCTATATCTACATTTATTTCTCTGGATATGTAGACTTTCAGTTATACTTGAAAGGTTAAAAAGTATAAGGGAACTGTTTCAATCTAAAAATTATCTTAAATAAGAGCAAAACTATCTCACATAAAAGAAAACAGGAAATTAGCATAAAGTGATCATTTTAGCAGTTAAGAAAGAAACTTCCATGTTCCATGCAAGGTTTTATTTTCAAAGATATTTTCAAGTGAAACACCAGGATAACTATGAACTCTTCTAAAATTAAGCTGCTTCTTACAAAAATTTCAAAAGAAAACAGAATAACCTTTTATAAGCAAAATTCCAACCTGGATTGGTAACTCTGTGAAGGAAAAGACTAGAGTTCAGTTCAGTTCAGTCACTCAGTCGTGTCCGACTCTTTGTGACCCCATGGACTGAAGCACACCAGGCCTCCCTGTCCATCACCAACTCCAGAGTTTACTCAAACTCATGTCCATAGAGTCGGTGATGACATCCAACCATCTCATCCTCTGTCGTCCCCTTCTCCTCCCATCTTTAATCTTTCCCAGCATCAGGGTCTTTTCAAATGAGTAAGTTTTTTGCATCAGGTGGCCCAAATATTGGAGTTTCAGCTTCAGCATCAGTCCTTCCAATGAATATTCAGGACTGATTTCCTTTAGGATGGACTAACGGGATCTCTTTGCAGTCCAAGGGACTCTCAAAGAGTCTTCTCCAACACCTCAGCTTTCTTTATAGTCCAACTCTCACATTTGCTTATTAATATAAATTTACATTAATTTCATTCTTTTTTGTTCTTACAAACAATACTTCAGTGACTATACTTAGAGGATTGGGTATGTGTGCACAGAGTTTTTGTTGGCTAGGCATATCAAAGTGGAACTGTTGGTCAAAGGTTAAAAAAAAGTTTTTAGATTATCTGGATTGCAGTAGATTCCCTATCATGCTGACCCTAGTAATGCTAGAAATTTAAACTATCAATAGTTTAGATGTGCCTGCTTCTTAGTACACTTGTTAAAATTCAATTTTTTGCCAATAGCATAGGTAAAATGAGGAAACAAATTTTCATTTATCTGCATTTTCCTGAGAATGAGCTTGAATATCACTTGCTGGCCATTCAGAATTTCTCTTCTGTGAACTGTCTGTTCATATTCCTTGCCAATAAAAATAAACTGGTTTGTAGGACCACTCAAATACTGCACATGTTAAATTCATGTTGTAAATATTTTCCTACCTTTCTATATGTAGTTCACATTTAATTGTATTAAATGCAATAGTGTTAGCAAAAGTACTGTCTTAATACATTATATTAGTTTCAGTAACTCACAAATGCTTGATGAATGGTATGTGGGTTTATAAACTAGATGTCTTTTTGATTTTATTAGGCTTTTCTGTGTTTGACAGTTAAATTTGTCTTTCATAAGGGAAAGATGAGAGATTTTATTTGGAAAGGAACAGCTTTTTCTTTAATTAACTGCCCTGCGATGGTTCTATGTAGTATCATTTGATATGATATCATACCTGAGTATAGAATGCTTCTGTCATTTATCAGTTGATATACTACTTGAAAACATGGACTAAATGGCATTTACTTTTATATCTCTTAGAGCCGTGCATGGTCTTCCATAATAGTATACACTTAACCAATTTACTTAATGTAAAAGAAAATTTAATATGTACTTTTAAAGTTCTCAATCCCAAACAAATCTGAGTAAAACAATACAGATAAAATGAAAATAAAAGAGGTTAGAATATAATTTAAAACTCTCAACATATTTTTTTATTCATTCAGAATGATCAACAATAGGCAAATCAAATCTTATGATTGATCTCTATCGCTTTCCCAGAAAGACTCAGATAAGAACAGTCATGAAAGACAAGCAGATTTAATCTAACACAAAGCAAGCTTGAGGAGGATTTTGGGTTAGAAATATGTAATGAAATCTGGGGAACTGGTCTTAAAAGAAGTAAGTGATTGGAGGGTGTTACGATTTCTTTCAGGTTTATCAACTCTTGTTTTTTTTTTTCACCCACCTATCAGCAGCGATAGGAGAGGTTAATAAAGTCAGCCAACCCTGTGGACTTTTAGTTCAAATCCTTAGGATCAGAGGTCCTTATTCTTAACTTTCTTTTCTCTTTTCTGCTTGTGCTTTTTTCCCCTTCCAAGTGAAAAGCAAAAGTCCCAAAATAATACTGAAAAGACCATGGTTGGTCTAAGAGCAGAGTCAATAAAAGTGATCAGAGACAGGGCAGACTTTCTTCTGTGTCATTCTTCTATCATTCAATCCCTCCAACATTTCAGGCAAGTTCATGTTTGATTATTTAAATCATTCAACAAAAATTTTCTGTGCACACAAGTGACAAGAACTACAGTAGGCACTGGATGTACAAAGATGAAGATACTCCCTTATTCCCAAATGCATACAGTCTAACGTATGTTACAGAACATGGAGAAAAGCAAAGGAAAGTCTTATACTGCTGGGCTGACTTGGAAGTGACTTAAGTGAACGCTTTATTATACCAGCTTAATAAGCATTATCCACATTCTACTGTTCTTCTTAATGTTTCTTTTTATCTCATATGCATAAATGAACTTTGGCTCAAATCTACCAGTTTCTGAAGAGACTACACAATGTGGTCACTGCTCCAGAAAAAAAACATTCACCTTTTTGAACAGACTGAAATAGGAAGAAGGTGATGGATTATATACATGTTGTATCTGTATAGGAGGTGATCATAGAAAAGGCAAAAAAGATATGGGAGAGGAAAAAGGGATGCCAATCTATCCCTGTGCAAGGTGTTAAGAAAGTATAAATATTCTCAAGACATGTAAATTGGTAGCCTTAATCCAACCCAGCTTATGTTTTAGTCATGTCAATCAACACACAGATGAAAAGTTAAGCTGGAATTAGGAGGGTGCATAGGAATAGACACCCCACCCCCAAACTGCTAGATTATTCCTTAATATATGAGATTGATAAAGTTGCATTTAATTATAGCACCTCTGTCCTTTTCTATTGTTCTTGTCCCTTTCCTCATTCCTATCCTTTCTTGATAGTCTCCAGTTTTTCCAGATATATATCTGCCAACCCTGAGTCTATGATTAATGCTCAGTTTTCCTTTGTTTCTGAAGCATCAGTGACCAAGCCCGAGCTTTGGAATAAAGACCCTTCATTTGTCCTCTGCCTCTCTTCCCTGTATCTTTGTGGCCATTCTCTCTGAGACACAAGTTCTCTCTAAGGTCAACGAGGAGCTATAAAAAGAGACATCTGAAGGAAGTACAGCCATGCAGACCAAGCCAGTGCCTCTTCTGGTTTTCCTCTCATGAGGTAAGCAGCCAAGAGCATTGTAATAGTTAATACTGAAGAAAAAGAATTTGGAATTTTCCTTCTTTACAACAGAAGGATCTTATAAAATATTCTTTATGAAGATTTTTGCTCACCTGCTTATAATTTAATGAGCAAAACCAGACTAGATCTCGAAGCTACATACACAGGTCTTTCACTTTTCAGAAAATTAAATACAAAGTTAAAAGCTCCAGATCATTGGGTCAAAGCAATGAAAAAGAGTAGAGCTCCATTAGTAATAAAGGTTAATAAAAAATTTCTCATGAAATCTGGCCTAGAGGCTATCTACTAGCATAACTAAAATCAGAAAGGTCATGTAGCTTCTTATCTATTTTAAGTAGGTATAATTAACATTTTTAAAAATCAGAGTTAAATTTGATTGGAGTGTGCAGTTCTATACTCTCAGGCTCTTGTAAAATTCTGAAATCATACACTGCGTTAAAAGCTGTTAAATGTGTTTAGTTCAGTTCAGTCGCTCAGTCGGGTCCGACTCTTTGCGACCCCATGAATTGTAGCACACCAGGCCTCCCTGTCCATCACCAACTCCTGGAGTTCACTCAAACTTACATCCATCAAGTGGGTGATGCCATCCAGCCATCTCATCCTCTGTCGTCCCCTTCTCCTCCTGCCCCCAATCCCTCCCAGCATCAGAGTCTTTTCCAATGAGTCAACTCTTCGCATGAGGTGGCCAAAGTACTGGAGTTTCACCTTTGGCATCATTCCTTCCAAAGAACACCCAGGACTGATCTCCTTCAGAATGGACTGGTTGGATCTCCTTGCAGTCCAAGGGACTCTCAAGAGTCTTCTCCAACACCACAGTTCAAAAGCATCAATTCTTTGGTGCTCAGCGAAGGATAGAAAACTGAGTTTTGTTTCTATCATATATGTAGGAGACTAAAAGAATTCTAACAATAAAACAATCAACTAATATTTAATTTATTTAGACTTTGATCAACGCCTCTCCTCCAGAACGGGTCTAAATATTTTACCAATGCAACTTAGAGAGAGGTACGACTTTTTATTCCCTGAGGTCTTACTACTGGGGAAAGAGGGTGCACCTTAGAAAAATCCATGAGTATGGTAGAAAAGAGATTGCAGTTGGCTTCACACTATTCCCTCCACATCTATGTCCTATCTGTTGAGACTCCTGACTTGGAGAAGGGAGAACAGACATGGCACCTTCCAACTGGAGCAGCAAAATGCTACCTGTACTTGATTCATATGAACAAAAGAAAAATAGTGCTATATGACTAGAAAGTTAGTACTGCTTTGTATTTTTTTTTCAGTGACTTATACAATAGAAGTGAAAACTGTGGACTCTGAAGCAGAGCTTGGCAATCCATGACTGAACCAACAGTTCGTTGCCTGTTATAACCCTTCTTCACTGTCTTAGTCCTCCTTCCTTCAGCTTCTCTTATTTCCTCTGTTAAATCCATCCATATGCCTCTCCCACACCTTTTCCTTCGTAGTATCTATGGATTCTCATGGTCAGGCTCAGCTCCACTGGCAGAATTAAAGGCTACAGTGTCTGCTGTGTTCTGAAGAGCATCAGAAAAAACTCAACACAATGGAGATGATGAATGTATTCAGTTTTCATCAAACATCAGAGAAAATATTCATGTCTAGATTCTGCAGGCAGACCATATCCTTAGAGATTTTACAGATACTGAGTATTTGTACATCATCTTTAACAGCTTCACACCACACTGTGTGCTGTGTGTGCTTAGCCGCTCAGTCATGTCCCACTCTTTGCAACCCCAGACTGTAGCCCACCAGGCTCCTCTGTCCATGAGATTTCCCAGGCAAGAATACTGGAGTGGGTTGCCATTTCCTTCTCCAGGGGATCCTCCCAACCCAAGGACTGAACCCAGGCCTCCTGCATGGCAGGCAGATTCTCTACTGTCTGAGCTACCATATTAGTATGTATGTTCTATATATTCTATACATGTGAAATACACATAAACTAATATATACAAGATATGTCAAATAATGTCTCATAGTAAGGAGGCCAATTACTTATGACTCTAAAGTGAAGGCGGAATGAAGTCGTTTTTAGAAGTGCAAAAACTGATTTGCCATTCACATGCTCATCATATTAAAATTTCTTGATGCAGTTATAGCACAGTGAAAAAAAGAATCAAAGAATAAGGGTTACATGAATAATGATATCAGATAAGGCTGACACGGAAGTGCAGGAAGCTAGCTAAAAAAGTGAGAACTTCTATTAGACTGGGGTACTTAAAAAGATTCTTCACTGAAAAGTGAAATTTAAATGATACAGGATCAAGATTCTGCTCCTTTCTGCATGACTTCAATCACTCTACTTGGTTCTGTAATGAAAAGTATTTATATAACAAAATGTAGATGTATAAATATTATAATATAAAAATGGTAATATTATAAAAATACAAAGGAAAGGAATGAAGGAGGAATAGATGCATTAATTTTTCCTATTTTATAGTGAGGAGTCAGCAGATACTGTCTAAAGCTAGTACTTTAAGAAACAAAATTGATGCATATTACTGAGAATCATAGAGGTGATCTTTGTAAATAAAAATAGAAATTGTTCACAGTGGCAAGGCAAAGTAGGATGGATGAAGGAGAACGTTAGTTTTCACTGAGTGTCGTTCATTTCATTCTGAATTTATTTTAATCTTTGGTGTAAATTACTTCCACTAAAAAGTAACATTATACTGATTTCTGACAGATGAATAAGGATTTTAGGGGAATGGGTGGGAGATTTGTAATTGTAATCCTGGGAACTTTTAAGTGTATCAATGATACAATTGGGATTGTGTTTATCCTAAGTGATAAACACTTCCCTGGTGCCTAAGATGGTAAAGGATCTGCCTGTAATGCAGGACATCCAGGTTTGATTCCTGGGTTGGGAAGATTCCCTAGAGAAGGGAATGGCTACTTACTCCAATATTTTTGCCTGGTGAATTCCATGGACAGAGGAGCCTACAGTCAATGGGGTTGCAAAGAGTCAGACATGACTGAGCAACTAACACACATTTTATTATAAATGAACTGGTCTTCTGAATTATGTGATTACTCTAGTGCTGTGTAATATTGTACCTACAGCACCTCTCACTGCTCTAGGGTCAAACGGGTGCCTTGCCTCTGTTAGCTGCCACAGGAAAGGAGTGTCAGCCTTGTTAGAAATGGGACAATCACAGCTGAAACAGAGCAGAGTTAGTATTTAAATTTTCCAGCTATTACTCGGATTGATTTTTTGCAATCTTTTAAACTTAGTATAAGAGTCAAAAATCCTGAGATTAGAGTTTTTTTTGAAAATTCATTTAACTGAAGAACATCACTTTTAAAAAGACAAATTTATACAATTTAGCTCCCTCACACCCCCAAAAGAACTATAGTTTTTCATCAGTTATAACTAGGGCTATAATTTGGTAATAGGTCACAGATTTTTCTTTAGGTTTTCTTACTGGTTTGTAACTTCCAAATAACCTTAATGTTTCCTATTTTTAGGAAAACAGTACAGAGGAAGTAATTTTCTGTCTTGGGACTTTCTGACTTTCATTACTTTTATTCTGGACTTCTTTTAAAGTAGAGCTGACTTTTACAATTTGCTTGTGCTGTCCATAGTAGTTCTAGTTGAGTAAGATCAGTTAACATTGTTTTATTTCTGTCTGCACCTGTTCACCATGCTAAAAACCCAAGTTGATAGTGACAGATACAATTTAGTGCAGTTACACAGTTTATATACGATTGATCTCACAAATCAGGAATATTTGTCAAGTTCTTGCCTGGGAAAATGGTTGGGCTTTTCACATGTTTCTTCAATAAAGTCCAGTGGAAACTCCACCCAGGCAGCCTAGGTGGGAAATTTTACAAGTGCACTTAGCCACAAAAACATCCTGTTCTTTAAAGTATTTTGAATAATTATTTCAAAGAGATAAAAAGGTAGCAATAGCAAAAAAGTTAAAAATTTTATTTGGACCCAAAGGTTATGGGGGATATTATATGTAAATATAATAGATGGGGAATAGATGGGGAAAACAATGGAAACAGAGACAGACTTTATATTCTTGGCTTCCAAAATCACTGCAGATGGTGACTGCAGCCATGAAGTTAAAAGATGCTTGTTTCTTGGAAGAAAAGCTATAACAAACCTAGACAGCATATTAAAATGAAGTGATATTACTTTGCCAACAAAGATCCATCTAGTCAAAGCTATGATTTTTCCAGTAGTCACGAAGGATGTGAGTTGGACTATAAAGAAAGCTGAGCACCAAAGAATTGATGCTTTTGAACTGGTGTTGGAGAAGACTCTTGAGAGTCCGTTGGACTGCAAGGAGATCCAACCAGTCAAATGTAAAGGAAATCAGTCCTGAATATTCATTGGAAGGACTGATGCTGAAGCTGAAGCTCCAATATTTTGGCTACCTAAAACAAAGAGCTGACTCATTGGAAAAGACCCTATGCAGGGAAAGATTGAAGGCAGGAGGAGAAGGGGACAACAGAGGATGAGATGGCTGAATGGCATCACCGACTCAATGTACATGAATTTGAGCAAGCTCAACAGAAGCCTGGGGTGCTGAAGTCTATGGGGTCACAAAGAGTCAGACACGACTGAGGGACTGACCAACAACAACAAGATAATATCAAGTATCTTATATAAGAATACTTAGAGGAGCGTATTTAAATATAACCACTTGTGGATTATATTTACCAAATTATTTTATGTCAACTTTAAACTCAGTCAGAATTTTACAATCAGTTTTCTTCCACCTAGATATTTTAATTATAGTTAGAAAGTATAAGACAGACTTTACAAGTCACCTTCAAGTCAATTGAATACAAACTGAAAAAAAAAAAGGAAAAGAAACAACATGATCCTACACATAGTACAGTTTGACAAATGGTGTTGCTAGGTTTCTCTGAGCTTTAATGTAAAAATACAATATTTTGTTTTTCCTCTACAAAAGGCTGTATAAAACATCTTTACCAGCAATAGATTTGCTTGTTAAAAATGCAGATTTCGGGACCAGATCCAAGATCTAACAAGTTAAAAGTTATGGGAATGCAGCCTGAAAATATACTTTAACTTAAAAAACAGAGCACTTGATCACTAGGCACTCAAAAGTTTGAGAAGCTGAACCTCTGTGTGTGTAGCAGGTGCTGTTTTGCTGTGGCTATATCCATGTATTCTCTCTTGGATAGAAACTTCTTATGACATAAGAATCTTGTTCATTACAGGGTCAGGGTTTCCAATGACAAAAATGCTTTGTATGAAAGAGAGCCAAACTGAGGACACAGGGAACAGGTCACGTGGGGCCTATGTTCTGCCAGGAGGCCTACGTCACCCTCTAAAATGCCTGGCAGTTGTCAGAACTCGCAGAGGGAATTTTGTTCACTTTGCAAAATGCCCAGGAAGTTCCAAGGGTCACTTAAGAATACTGTGACACTGCTGTTAGGGTAGAGACAGTCTTTAACTTAAATGCATACCCTAAATCACTAATGAATACTTTATTCATTTTATTTCTATGGTCAATCAATAGGATTCCTTACATTGGGAAATACCAGTAGAAAAAAAAAGTCTTATATTTAATTCTATTTTTATGTTCTCCAAATATCCTTTACCAGAGATCAGCTAGATGATTAAGCACCATGTATGAAATTACATTGTTTGCTGTGTCCGAGTGTCTTGACATGAATTCTTAGAGTAAAGTCAACATTTCAGATAAAAACTTTAATGAAATAAGTTTCAAAACAATGCCTTCAGTATTTACATAGAGCCATCTTTATATCCCTCAACTCTAAGATGACGTGATCAATTAAGTGGGATAGTCTCAGACGGTCAGAGTGCAGTGCGAGTCTGAGAAAACAAGCAGATGCTTCAAGAAGATGGCAGAAATGTGACAGTCAGAAAAGGACACAGGCAGCAGAAGGCGGAAATGGCAGACAGAAACAGTGACAGAAAACAAAAAGTAAATGCAGAGAGAAGCAACGTGAGAATGCAGAGAAGCGATAAAACTTGCTCGCACAGTAAGTGTAATATTCAGTCACGTATTTAATAAAAAGGAAACATAAGTATATGTACATCTAAGATAATTTAACTTTGATAAATTCTGTATTCTTTTTGGAAAAAAATTATTTATTTTAATTGGAGGATATTTACTTTACAATACTGTGATGGTTTTTGTCATACATCAACATGAATTAGCCACAGGTATATGTGTGTCCCCCCCCCATTCTGAACCCCTCTCCCACCTCCCTCCCCAACCTATCCCCATGGGTGGTTCCAGAGCACCCACTTTGGGTGTCCTGATTCATGCACTGAACTTACACTGGGTATCTATTTTATATATGGTAATGTAAACATGTTTCAGTGCTATAAAATTTTTTTTTGGTAGATCCTTCAATTAATTCCTGTGTTCATCAATATCCACGGAAGACAGGAAGGAAAAAGTCAGAGCATAATATACAGTTATTTGTACACTGATACTCCTGTCCCAACAGGACAGCATATGTAACTGTCCTGATCTTTCTCCTAGGTGTCTAGGAGAGCTGCCATAAAATGAACAGGTGTTTGAGTTTGATGGCCTCAGTTTCAGAGAGTTGGTGCTGTTTACTAGTAGCCAGGCAATCACTTCCTAAACCTTACTGCATGAGGTCTGACACAGCAGTTCCTTCTTATGCTTGTTCCCTGTACCGTCATGAGCCATGCATGCCATCTGTGGCCCCTGGGATGCCTGAGGCCAGAGGAGAAGAGAGAGGTAAAGAAAAAAGACTTTTTATGCAAAGGAGAGTAGGAAGAGAGGAGGGGGGCGAACTGAAAAAGAAAGCAGTTCTCTGTGTGGTCAACAGGCTAAAGTATAATCAACTCTGGATATTATATACCTTCCACTTGGACCACTTACTCAACATTCAAATCTCATTGCTTCAGCTTCTACCACCTCAGCTGAGTTACCCATTTCTACAGTCACATCTGGAGTACTGAATACCTATTTTCTTTGAAAAGAACTAATACAAATATCACATGATACTGCTCATATGTGGAATCTAAAAAATTGGTATAAATGAACTTATTTACAAAACAGAAACAAGTCACAATAGTAGGAAACAAACTTATGGTTGCCAGGGGGAGTGATAAATCGGGAGATTGGTATTGACATATATACACTACTCTATATGAAACAGAGAACTAATACGGATCTACTGCATAGCACAGGGAACTCTACTCAATACTCTTAATGACACACATGGGAAAAGAATCTTAAAAAAAAAAGTGGACACATGTATATGTTTAACTCTTTTACTTTGTTGTACACCTGAAACTAATACTATAAATCAACTATATTTCAGTAATAGTAATAGTAATAAAAAGGTCTCCTATTCTCTGATAAGGACCTGTGGTTTGGTCTACTCACAAAATACAACCTTGGACAATAAGTGAGCAGACAGCAGCAGGGACCCAGAAGGAGAAGGAATTAATTAAAAATATTCTACTACTTCTAGCTTATGAGCCAGCTCCATCAGTCTTCCAACTACTTCTTCCGGCCTACATGCTCTACCACACTCATATGTTGAATTGTCCTCTAAGTTTGGTTAGGAAAACAAACAAAAAAAGCATGCTTACATAAAACAAAGAACAAAAAACCTAGTAAAGGCTTTTCATTAAATAAATACCCCCTCAGGCAGAAAGTCCAATTACAGATCCTACTTGGATTTTGGGTTTCCCTGGTGGCTCAGTGGTAAATGTAGGAGACGTGGGTTTGATCCCTGGGTCGGAAGGAGCTCCTGGAGAAGAAAATGGCAACCTACTCCAGTATTCTTGCCTGGGAAATCCCATGGACAGAGGAGCCTGGTGGACAACCGTTCATGGGGGTCACAAGAGAGTTGGACACAACTTAGAGACTAAACAACAAATCTGGAATTTATTTTATTTGCATTTTAAATTATAGTCTTTTTTCTTAAAGTTCTGAATGAAACATAGGAAAAAAAATTAGGAAAATAAAGCAAAGTTTTCCCTATAGTCTGAAATACCAATCCATGCCATCTAAAAATGCACTATCTCCTTGTGACAGTCTTCGCTAATTACTTCAGGAATCAATTTATTTTATCCCTCAATTTGGTGGGGCATATCTTCTTTTTCCTGATACATTGGGCTGAATGGAAAAATGAGGAAAAAGAAACCTGGAATTGAACCAGAGCTCTATCTAATATCTATAGTGTTCAGAAACACTATTAAAAAAAAAAGGACTGGAATTCTAAGATGTCACTTTTTTGCTATAGTGGGCATAATTATTACTATGTTTGAAAAAGCATTCCTGTGTTCCTACCGTGAGGAATGAGTAGATGTACTGAGGCTTTCAGGCAGTATATCTACAGTCAACAGTAGTTGCTTCATAGTCACTGAGCCAGCCCTGCTCTGATTCTGATGCTCTCATTGCCAGATACTGACTCCTATTACATTGCTCTGACTATGCATGTTCTTAACCGACTTTACCTTCACAGGGATGTCCTCTTCCTGGCTGGCTTTCTCTGAGGTGAAGACATAGGAGATTTCTTTGTGAGACGTGGTCTGGCGGCAGATGGCACACTTAATGGAGCTCCTGTGAGACCCCACGCTGTACTGTTCGATAATAATTGAAATGCACTCATTACAGAAACAGTGCCCGCAGGTCAATACTGCCCACTAAAGAAGAAAACACACAGAATGTGCCTCAGCGAGATGCTATCAAAGATGCCTTCCAATCTATAAATCTATTAAAAGGACAGGAAGAGAGCCATCATTTCATTTCCTAAATATTTCATGATATATAATAAAAAACCTTTAAGTCATAAAAGCTAAATTATACTTTTAAACTATTTTTTAGTGAACCATAGTTTTTAGTTCTGCTCACATTCACAGGAGGACTAATAGTCATCAATATTTTGTAAGATGTTGGTGTTCTCATTTCAGTATTTAGGAAAAATGCAAATTACTCTAATAGAGTAACAGATTGACTACAATATTGTGAGATATCATATTCAATACATTCTATACAACTTATTAAACAGATTTAATTTTTATATGTTAAAGCATTTACTACACAGAGAGTGAGATGCAAATGGTAAAGACAATAAAATTTCTGAGACAAACTAGTTGCATGAATCTCATCAAAACTAAAAGTAAAGAAGCTACTCACACTATGATCCTTTCCATTTATTACAGTAATTTTTGTCAAAATGCTTTTATCACTTATTTTTTTAATCAGTAATCTCCAGTATTACTGAGATTAATACTCTTGCTCAGTTTCCAATCTATCCTTTTAAGATTTATTATCAATAAAATATCCTTTAAAATCTTCTCCATAAATTATGGAGACTAAAAGGTATGTGCTTTCTGATTACTGATGGTCAGAGTACAGAATTCATATGTTTAACCTTTTACTCTTAGTTTCATAGGAAAAAAGTGCCAGAGACACTCTTACCCATTTAAGAAAAAGAAAAAAGACTTTTTCAAATTAAAAAAAAAAAAATATTCTGCTATCACATATTTATTTATCATACAAAATAGGAACTTACAGTATCGTAAATCACATTTCATAAAATAAAAATAATCTTTTTGAGGAGAACTAATATAGTATCATTTATTTTAGACATTTGTACACTAATATTCAAACACATATAAATTCCTTTAGGATTACTGTTATTTGTGCTTTAAATTCTCATACTATTAGATATTAATAATATTAAGAACTATGTTACTATACATTTGTAATACCATAAGTAAATCTGTGTATGTTGTATTGCATTTCTGTACAATTCCCAAATATTCATGATAAACTGACAAGTCAAGTGACTGAAAACAATGCTTAAAATTATTCATCTTTAATGAAAAAGATGGGATTATTCTAGAAACATGTTTGACCTATCACTTAAGGGAAAAAACATTGCTCAAACATATTTGATATTAAGCATGTTAGTTAACCTCTGGCCATATCTTTAAGAGATAACATTTGCCTTGCGTGCAAGGTTTGAGGGTAGAGCAGGGGAATTTGTATGTAGAAGCCTTTGAAAACTGTATTTTATAAATGCATGCAGTATTTATTATAATTTCACCTGTTTTCCCAGTTGCCGAGCACAGATTGGACAAGGTTCTGGATTAATACCTCCTGATGTTTTGTCCTGAGACTGTCCAAAAAAGAAGAAATAAAACATGTATTAGTTATATTTTAAAAGCTGATACGTATTTTACAACTCATTTATAAAAGTAAATATTGGCAATTGAATTAAAATAATCTAATAATTGAGATGACCTAATAATTCATATATTACCTAATACTATCAATCCTGAGATGTACAAATAACATTTATTTAAGGAGTGAACAAAAAAATGGACACCATTTTTAATACCATTTGTGAAAGTTGTCATATTACTATATTTATGATTATTTGTGATTATTATAGAAGGCAAAATAAAAAGCAAAATACTGATACAATTTAGCTAAATTCTCAAATTTTACTTTCATGCTAGATTTTTTAAAAAAATTTTTATTTTTACTTTATTTTACTTTACAATACTGTACTGGTTTTGCCATACTATATATTTTTTTTTAACAAAGAAATAAGTATTCTGCATATCCAGTTGGCATGGGATCACAGACATGGGAAGAGGCAGCATTTATTCACATAATTCCTTATTAAAGGTGATTTCTTCTCAGGACCCTTTCTGTAATCTCACTAAGCAGAAATACTATTGATTTGAGAGCTATCTATGCCTGGAAATGTCAAAATAGCTTTTCAAAATCTCCTTAAAAACTGGAAGATTTCCAAAACAAAGTCATCAAAATGAACAAGTTTTAAAGGAGGACAAGATAAAGGAAAGTAAGTTAGACTCATAGATTACTAAACTGTTCTTGATTACCCTTTGACTTTTATAAGCAGGAAAAAAAGAGTAAATTGTGCATGGATTCAGCAGTTCTAATGGTTAAAACAATTCCATTAACTATAATGTAAGTATGCAAGCATTTAAAAAAGTTGAACTGAATTATCCTTTCCCTTTTTATTTAATGATTTATTTCAGGAAACATGTAACAAACCACCTAAAACCTTAGTGGCTAAAAAAAACATTTATTTCTCCTGATTCTACCGGTCACCTGGGTAATTTGGGAATGGGCCGATTTGCTTTGGGCTTGGCCCCACACTCATGTCTAGCAGCTGGTAAGAGCTGGTCTGGGGAGAGGGCTAAGTGGAGGTATTTGCTTCTCAAGAATGGAACCTGGGCTTCCTCACTTAGTCTGAGAGTCCAAAAAAACAACACAACCGGGAGAATGCCGAAGTGCATTACTGCTGTTTAGCCCCTAAGTTGTGTTTCTTTTGCAACGCCATGGGCTGTAGCCCACTAGGTTCCTCTGTTCATGGGATTTGGAGTGGGTTGCCATTTCCTTCTCCAGGTGATCTTCCTGACCCAGGGAAGGAACCTGTGTCGCCTGCATTGGTAGGCAGATCCTTTACCACTGAGCTACCTGGGAAGTCCCCAAAGTGCGTAGACTTTTCAAATCTCTGCTATGACACAAGGCCAAAAGCAAATCATCTGGCTAAGGCCAGAGTCAGTGTGCATGTGGAGTAACTAAGAGCATGCACACAAGAGAAGGCATTACTGTATTATTTTATAAACAATCTACCATTTGTTTTCTCTTCTAATTTGTTTAACATAATAATTAGCATTTTTCCCATGAAGGGCCTGGTAGTAAATATTTTAGGCTTTGTGGGCCATATGATCTCTGCTGCAACAATTCAACTCTGCTATTACATAGCACAAAAGCAGCTGCAGACAATACTTAATGAATGACAATAGCTGTGTTTCAATAAATCTTTAAAATTTACAAAAACTGATGATGGGTTGGATTTGTCCTATGTGTAGTAGTTTATGGATTCCTTATTTTCCTTCATTTATAAACTAAATATTTTTTTCTATTTTAAGTCAAATGGGTTTTCTCATATAGATTATATCTTTGGGATTTTAACCTTTTAAAAAATAATTCAACATATAGAGGATATCAACTTATTCTATAACTAAAAAAATGACCAAGTGTCTCTTAATTTTGACCCTCAAATTTAAAGTACAGAAATCTTACATTTTAAAAACTCATGTCCATAAATATTAAAATTTTTTTCCCATGTTATTTTTATATATTTGGCATTTTTGCATGAGATTGACCTCAAATTTTTCTTTTTTACCCCCCTGCCAAAACAGTAGTCATCACTATAGTAATAGTAGTAATATTAAAATATTGTAATAATATAAACATATTAATAGCAAATACCTAGAAATGGTTTAATAAGCCAGGCAACACTCTTAACACTTTACATATATTAATTCATTTAATCTTACAAGGAGTCCTACAAGAGTATTACTATTCTTATTTTACAGATGGGACAAAGAGAAGAAAATAACTTGAAAAAAGTCCTATATTTAGAAAATAGTGGCTTCATGATCCAGCTTGCACTGTCTAGGTCAAAAGTCTACCTTCTGAATGACCATGCTATTTTACCGATAATGAATGTTTTTCATTTTGTCATCACTGAGATTTAATGACATTCACTCAAATGTTATTTTGCACCAGTTTTTCAGGACCAATTGTAGTCTACTCTTTGCTTCATTTTTCCTATCCAAAATCTTCTACTCTGATAAGTTCTTTGATAAGTAACTTTTCTGATAAGTTACTTTGTTAACTGTCACATTTAAGCTTGCCAGAAAGCTGAATTACATTCATCCATGTCTGATATAGTACTTTGCTTACTACTCAGAAAATATGCTGTGAATTACATTAAATAATTCATTGCCATATCTTCTTATTTAGTAGGTTTCCAAACACACTGCACAATTTCAGATAACAAATTAAAAAAAATCTACGCATGCATTAATGGAGGCAGGTGTATGTATTATACAGTGCAATCTTCACCCAGAGGTATGCTGCAATACTATTACTGTTCAAGGTTTTGAACTAGTCTGTTTACATTGTGCTATGCTATATACTCATACCCTTTACATTATCTGTATAACATATTTTCTACAGACATCATCTTCTTTCCTGATCTGCATAGGTACTGCAGACATAGCTAGTGTTCTGACATGTAACTTAACACAAACAAAAAAATGATTAAAAAAACACCTATAGCATTAATTATGGGACTAACAGATTAAATAAAGAGAATCAATAAAGTGGTTTATTGATAGTGCAATATGGGAAAAAGTAACATCTTTTAAAAACAATACCTTTTCCAAGTTAGTTAGGTAAAGAAGCTGCCCAAGCTTTTTCTGCAGCTGGGATGTAGCAACAGCTTTATCATTTAGTAGTTTTATACGATTCTGTTCTACCTAAAAAGCAAAATAAAACATCTTTATTCTAAGATGGTAACATTATATTAAATACACACAATTCTTCTATTTTAATTCATCCTTTCAACATTTAAGAAACATATTTAAGTGTGAAAACTCAAATGTGCAAAATGGATACTAAATAATATATATATATATATATATATAATTTAAAAAAAATTTATTTTATTTTACTTTACAATACTGTATTGGCTTTGCCATACATTGACATGAATCCACCACGGGTGTACATGCGTTCCCAAACATGAACCCTCCTCCCACCTCCCTCCCCGTATCATCTCTCTGGGTCATCCCTGTGCACCAGCCCCAAGCATCCTGTATCCTGCATCGGACATAGACTGGCGATTCGTTTCTTACATGATAGTATCATGTTTCAATGCCATTCTCCCAAATCATCCCACCCTCTCCCTCTGAGTCCAAAAGTCTGCTCTACACATCTGTGCCTCTTTTGCTGTCTTGCATACAGGGTCATCATTGCCATCTTTCTAAATTCCATATATATGTGTTAGTATACTGTACTGGTATTTTTCTTTCTGGCTTACTTCACTCTGTATAATAGGCTCCAGTTTCATCCATCTCATTAGAACTGATTCAAATTTATTCTTCTTATATTTTTAAAACTACATATATTTTGCTATATAGAAGAAATAGTATATAATGAACTTTTCTAAGTTTTTTAAGTTACAGACTGCAAGCTTTACAGAAAAAAAGATTTAAAAGATTTAAGGAACAAAAACAAGTAATAAAGAATATTATATTTTTAATAGGAAGAGAAAGGTTGGTGGAGTTATTTTTTAAATTTTGAGATACAAAGAGGGATTTAACAGATAGTAACCTGTCAATTTTTCTGGGCTCCAAAATCACGGCAGATGGTGACTGCAGCCATGAAATTAAAAGACACTTACTCCTTGGAAGGAAAGTTATGACCAACCTAGACAGCATATTAAAAAGCAGAGACATTACTTTGCCAACAAAGGTCCGTCTAGTCAAGGCTATGGTTTTTCCAGTGGTCATGTATGGATGTGAGGGATGGACTATAAAGCAAGCTGAGCGCTGAAGAATTGATGCTTTTGAACTGTCCTGTTGGAGAAGACTCTTGAGAGTCCCTTGGACTGCAAGGAGATCCAACCAGTCCTTCCTAAAGGAGATCAGTCCTGGGTTTTCATTGAAAGGACTGATGTTGAAGCTGAAACTCCAATTCTTTGGCCACCTGATGAGAAGAACTGACTCATTTGAAAAGACCCTGATGCTGGGAAAGATTGAGGGCAGGAGGAGAAGGGGATGACAGAGGATGAGATGGTTGGATGGCATCAATGACTTGATGGACATGGGTTTGGGTGAACTCTGGGAGTTGGTGATGGACAGGGAGGCCTGGTGTGCTGCAGTTCATGGGGTCACAAAGAGTTGGACACGACTGAGTGACTGAACTGAACTGTACTGAATCTGTCAATATCTGTTCATCATTTAGCAAAGGAAAATAGGGCAAGGTAGGTTCTTGGCCACTCTTTGGGGAAGACTTTCCCAGTTCTGAAAATGCTGAGGTAACAGGACACATGTCTAAAAACTGACCAAGAATATCTTTAGGTTTTTGCACACAGAAAATGCTCAAGAATAGATGAATATGCAATATGAAAGAGAAACACACACATGTACCAAATCAGTGATGCTAAGCACATGATAGATATGAAATTGCTCATCTTTGACCTACAAAAACAAAAACATCATAGGGCTCAAACTAAGAGTAGTCAGGAAACATTTATTGAAAACACCACTGTCCTGATCTCTTCTATGTGTCTCACATTTCTGTGACTCTCTATTTGCTGTGCTCTTTTCTGTGATTCACTTGCAGATTACCTCATGAGGCTCAATGATATGAAGCACTGGTGGGTTGGGCTTCGGCTCTCGAGGATCACGGACTCTCAGTCGTTCTGTAGCCATTGCAAGTTCATCGACAGCAGACACACGGTTCCTCAGAGCCATCCAGTATTCATGAAGCAACTGAAGGAACAGGAAAGACAGACAGTGGTAAAGCACATCATTAAAACTGGTTAAAATCACTTAGAATCTTCAGTGAGGTCTTAAGACATAAATAGTTTTTTCATTAGGATCTAAGGTGCAAGCAATCTTGGGACATTTTTGGGATGAAGTGTGACTGGATCATCTTCACAGGACACTAGAGGATATCACTTCTTCAGAATCTGAGGAACAGCACATTCCAAGATTTCTTGGTAGGATCAAAGATTTTTAGAGCTCAATACTAGACTGGTGGAATCTCTGCTTTATTTTCTAAAGAAATACTTTTTATTATACAATATTTCACATTCTCAATTTTAATATGTATATAGGATAATGAAAATATTAAAATACACAACTGAGTCCACATCATCCAAATTAGGAAAGAGAATGTCAGCTCCTTAGAAAGCCTCTGTTTTCCTTCTCAACTGCCTTGCTCTCTTGCCTCACATATTCTTCCTTCAACCCCCAACGATGGGGTAACCACTATTCTGAACTAGACTTATTATTCTGTACTTTTCACTGGAGTTATATTAATCTACACATACTTAATAAACTGGTTATATAATTTTCTGAAATTTGTAAAAATGGTATCAGTCATCATAACATTTTTTGATATGCTATCTTCAATAACATTATGCTTTAAGTTAGATCCTGATGTGTGAAGCAGTATCTCATTCATTTACACGGTCTAAAAGGGTTTAGTCTGCAGTGTCACAGAGAAAAAAAATGCATGAAGATCGGGGTGAAATGTGTGATAAGCATTCCTCTGACACAGAAGATGTGGCTAAAGTGAGCTCAAAGGAAGACTGCAGGGCAAGTGAACACTGTATACCGTACTGTCTTCTTCCATGACCTGCTGTTATTAACGGTGTTAATGTGCTTTTGCTTTTAGAAGAGTAACGTGAAGAGAAAAAAATTACTACAAACCAACACTTTGGACTCTACAGAAGTATCATTCCCTAAACCATTAAACACATGAACTGATAGACAACTTAGCTTCTCTTTCTTGAGAGAAATTTTTATCCTGCTTTAAAAGGAAGAACTTTAGATTAAATAAATAAAGATATCAAATGGAATTATAATGGCATAAATTAAGAAAAAACCTATTTCTTTTATTTCCTCCCCCATCTCACTTGCAAAATAGGACAAGGGATTAACAAATCTACATAAAAAGAATTCCAGTAGTCATGTATGGATTTGAGACTTGGATCATTAAAATAAAGAAAGCTGAGCGCTGAAGCAGCAATGTTTTTGAACTATGGTGTTAGAGAATACTCTTGAGAGTCTACTGGACTGCAAGGAGATCCAACCAGTCAATACTAAAGGAAATCAGTCCTGAATATTCATTGCAAGGACTGACGCTGAAGCTGAAACTCTAATACTTTGGCTACCTGATGCAAAGAATTGACTCATTAGCAAAGACCCTGATGCTGGGAAAGACTGAAGGCAGGAGAAGGGAACGACAAAGGATGAGAGAGTTGGATGGCGTCACTGACTTGATGGAGGTGAATTTGAGCAAGCTGTGGGAGTTGGTGATGGACAGGGAAGTCTGGTGTAGGGCAGTCCACAGGGTTACAAAGTTGGACATGAACTGAATTGATATAAAGGAAAATTCAAAATTAATAAATTCTAGAATTTCAAGTACAGAATTTCATGAAATTATTAAAGTATGAATATGAAGGGTTCCTTTGTGCATTATTAATTGCAATGGTTTCTAGTCTTATATGTTGAGAACTATTTACTAAGTTCAGTCTTCAAGGTTGCTGATGTTTGGTTGTTATTTACAGAACAAAAGCAAAACAAAAAAGGAAACAAAGTAATACTCTGATTTCAAAGAATAGCAGTATAAGGTCAAGCTAAAACAAGAATAACATACTTTCAAGGCTAAATAGAAGGTTTCATTTAAATTTCATTTTAGTTATTATTTTCAGCAATTTAATACACAGAAATTGCTTATTCAGTATATTTATTATTAATTAGTACAATCATTACATTTCATGGAAAGATAAATTATGATACCTCAACTTTCTTTTTTAAAAAAATATAAATTTATTTATTTTAATTGGAGGTTAATTACTTAACAATATTGTATTGGTTTTGCCATACATCAACATGAATCCACCACAGGTGGTATGGGGAGGGAGGAAGGAGGGGGGATCAGGACGGGGAACACGTTTATACCTCAACTTTCTGAAGCAGATTTTTAAAAATTGAGAGAGAAAAAGGAAAGTAGCAATTAAAATTAATGTAGAGGTGGAGAATTTTTAATACAGGAAGGAAGATTTAAATTACTGTTACCTTATATTCCTTCTTCCAAGCTTCAAAGAGATCCATTGAATTACTTCCCTCATCAATGAATTCAACATCAAATCTGTGTGATTTTGCAAATGACAGGAGCGCTTTCATAGATCGCTCTGTCTCACTTATGGCCCACAGACCACGGTTGGTAGTAGTTATTCGATCATCCACCAGTCCCTCTTCATCTTCTATCATTTCCTCAAATATTGCAGTCTGGCCTTTGACTCTGAAGGTGTTTGAGAAGAAAACTACAATAAGCGGGTGACAAGTACCGTAAAAGTGATATTGGCAGAATCAACAGAAAAGCAAGGTCAAAAACAATTATTTCATCAACAATACTGACAACTTTCAATGTTATGTCTACAAGATCATGCTAGCAAGCCTTTGGAAAAACCACAGCAGCCTTGAGGCATCATACACTTGACCAGTGTTCTTTTAAGAGCAATCTGGCACAGAAAAAAATGGCTATAAATTCCAGGCTAAAATCTTACTCTGAGAATTAAAATACAAAACACAAATTACCACTATCAACCATACAAACAGAAAAGGCCACAAAATGACCTGAAAGTACTCTATTTTCTCTTTTTTTTTTTTTTTGAGGCAATCAGAACTTAGTCTTTTCTCAATTTCCATGTTTGTAAAATCAGCATAATTTTGCTAATGTCATGGTTATACGTATCTTCAGTTTACAAATGAGGATCCTGAGGCTGAGAGAAGTCCACTATGCACATTAGTGAGCAGGGATCTGAGTTCAAATCTGTTGTCTGGACAGTCTGTGTCCTCCCTTCAAGTTAACACATACTACTATTAACACAAGACATGAACATTTAGAGGGTAAACTTCAGCAAAGGGGAAACTGAGCATGTTACATGGTCAAATGCTAAAGTTTATAAATTGACTGAAAAAGAGAGAGGAAAAAAATAGTACTTTGAGGAAAATATGATCCTATAAAGTACCAAGTCTTGGGGCATCTCTAGTGGTACAGTGGCTAAGACTGAGCTCCCAATGTAGAAGGCCCAGGCTCGATCCCTGGTGAGGGAACTAGGTCCCACATGCCACAGGTAAAGAGATCCTGTCTGTTACAACTAAGACCCAGGGCAGCCAAGTAAGTAAATAAATAAAAATAAATATTAAAAAAAAAAAACAGACCAAGTCTTGTAAAATGTTTCATTTTAATCCATCAGAGAACTTACGTGTGAGAAAATAGTTTCGACTCATACTCTGTGAACAATTCATCAGCCTTACAAAAGACACAGCTGGAAAACAAGAAATTATGAGAGAAAGAGTCACAGACATATCTGGCAATCAGGTAATCTCTAAAAGAAGCTGAGTATTTTATACTTCACATTTTTGTTACAACAAATAAGCCATTTTAGAAAAAAAAATACATAGTCCTCTGGTATGTGGTCTTAGAGAGATTTTTATTTTTTAAGTTAGATTAACAACACGTCTTTATTTCTATCTGAAATCAAATGAAAACAAGTTTTATGTGACCTGCTGTTTCTTCTCTGAGAAGAAATCTAGCTCAAAGGAATGACGCCATCTGCCAGGTGATTTCTGCTATTACCCACCAGTTGAGAGGAAGTCTGACTGGTCGGAGATGGCAGATTGTTGCAGACTCAATAACATGCCGAGATGGAGGTCCCTCCAGGTTTTTTACAGCCTCTCTCACTTGCTTCTGGAACTTACTGAGCTCTTCCATATGTGTTGTCAGTAAGAACTGAAGTCCTCGGCAGTCACGGAACCTGATTCCCATCACCAGCACCACACACAACAAAGAAAAGAACAGTAGGTCAATTTCTTGAAAATTCAAAAAGTGGTTGGCAGCGTGTTAAAGAAATTGAACATTTTACCAAGTCAAACCTGGGTGAGTTTATCTTAGGCATGTATGCAACTGCTATCTGCTAGTAAACAAAGAATAACAACATTGGGTAGTCCACTATGAAAGATAACAAAATCATCTGATAGTTGCTTGCCTCAGAACCAAAAAACAGTAAGCAAAACCTATGTCTCTGCCTCTGATGTCTGTGAAAGATCAGAATTGTCACATTTTTTTGTTTTTAACTCTGACTGATGCCCCCTGACATCAATGCTCTTCGTGGAGAGGTGGTGACTGCAGGATGAAAAGTAAAGACAGAAAAGTGAGAAGAAAGAAGAAAAATGGCCAACAGTCATTTTCCATATTACCAGGAACTTGTACATATACACACGTATTTTTATTAACCACTTACTAAATGCCAGCCACTTTGCCAAGCACTTCTCCTGTTAACCTCAAAAGACATCATGGTCCCCACAATGTAGATAAAGCTTAATGAATTAAAGTAATTTAAAGCTAGAAAGCTACGTGGCAGAACTAAGAGTTAAATTTCAAAGCTCTTAACCAATCTGATAAAGTGTAAATGAAACAGGTTAAGACAAAAAATTAATGGATGTGTTTATGCATTTATGAAAGGGAAAACAAAGCCTAGAATAATATGAAATTAAAAAGTAAAAAAATATATAAATGAGATTTGTTTGCTTTTTAGGTTAAGACTATACCTGACCTCCCTCTTGAGAAACCTATATGCAGGTCAGGAAGCAACAGTTAGAACTGGACATGGAACAACAGACTGGTTCCAAATAGGAGAAGGAATACGTCAAGGCTGTATATTGTCACCCTGCTGATTTACTAATATGCAGAGTACATGATGAGAAATGCTGGAGTACATGGATGAAGCATAGGCTGGAATCAAGGTTGCTGGGAGAACTATTAATAACGTCAGATAGGCAGATGACACCACCCTTATGGCAGAAAGGGACGAACTAAGGAGCCTCTTGATGAAAGTGAAAGAGGAGAGTGAAAAAGTTGGCTTAAAGCTTAACATTCAGAACACTAAGATTATGGCAGCTGGTCCCATCACTTCATGGGAAATAGATGTGGAAACAGTGGCAGACTTTATTTTTTTGGGCTCCAAAATCATTGCAGATGGTGACTGCAGCCATGAAATTAAAAGATGCTTGCTCCTTGGAAGAAAAGCTATTACCAACCTATAGAGCATATTAAAAAGCAGAGACATTACTTTGCCAACAAAGGTCCGTCTACTCAAGGCTATGGTTTTTCCTGTGGTCATGTATGGATGTGAGAGTTGGACTGTGAAGAAAGCTGAGTACCGAAGAATTGATGCTTTTAAACTGTGGTGTTGGGAGAAGACTCTTGAGAGTCCCTTGGACTGCAAGGAGATCCAACCAGTCAATCCTAAAGGAAATCAGTCCTGAATATTCATTGGAAGGACTGATGCTGAAGCTGAAACTCCAATATTTGAGCCACCTGATGTGAAGAACTGACTCATTTGAAAAGACCCTGACGCTGGGAAAGATTGAAGGTGGGAGGAGAAGGGGACGACAGAGGATGAGATGGTTGGATGGCATCACCGACTCAATGGACATGAGTTAGGGTAAACTCTGGGAGTTGGTGATGGACAGGGAGGCCTGGTGTGCTGCACTCTATGGGGTTGCAGAGTTGGACACAACTGAGTGAATGAACTGAACTCAATACTGCATATACTTTAGAAATTAGAAGTCTATCAGGTTCTGTATGATGGAAAAAAAAGATTATACTAAGGTACATCCAAGTTAATAATGACACATGGAAAATAGAGCATATCTTTTTAGGGTGTTAGCAGACATTTGGAAAAGATTTTAGAAGAGCAAATGAAAATGCTTTAAATATTTAACAGACATTGTTACTGAATTTTTCACTGAAAACCAGCTTTAATGCCAAGGCTGACCTCCAACTGGGATGTGATCTGAGAGGCAGAGGTCCTTCCACCCAGAATCCAGGTCTGCCACAACACCTAAGTTTCCCACACTAGGCAGACATCCCTTTTGGTTAAACCACTGAAGGTACTTTTGACAGAGTATACCTGTTCTTTGGAAAGAATTATTCCCCATTCATACATCAAGAGTAATAATCCAATATATCTATCTTAAAGAATGGTGTTGATAAGAAGAAAGACGGGAAGACAAAGACTCTAAAATATAAAACTGCTCACTGTGGCACTATACGTTTAGCTCTCAGGGAATGAATGACATAGGGAAATGGGAATGGCTTACCCCAAGGGCAAAAATCTCCAAAACAGAGCCTATTTCAAAACTCTGCTTCAGTTTGGTTTTAAGCAACTTTATCCAACAAAGATACGAAAAAATACTTCAAGCAGATTAAAAAAAAATAGAAAAAGAAAAGCACTAAAAAAGAAAACATTTAAAAATGACTAATATACAGGAAAAAAGGCTTATCTTTTAGATTTATACTTCATATTTTGGTCTGAAATATACACTTAACAAAATATAAAATTCAGATGTTCATCACCGTAGTATGTTATGATCTTTAACTGTAACTCTTAATACCAAATGATCTGAACATTTGGGATGACTATTAATACAATTATCCTGTTTTGTGCTACTTTCTTACTTCTCTGACATAGAAAGCTTGCCAGTTTGTTGCTTGTAGTTGCTGGTTATTTCATTTCGCACTCTTTGAGCAAGTTCCTCTTCAATACCAAATTCTATTGCTCTGTGTATCACATTCAGCCACCAAGGAGAATTAGAATGAATCTGTAAACAAGATAATTAATGTCTTTTCACTACTCACTATATTTCTATCACTGAAAAGGGTTCTAAAAGGAACAATAAATGCCACTCAGGAAAATCACAATAGTAGTAGGGAGACAAATAGACATGTTGGCTATACAATGAATGAACACAACATCTGCATATATAATTAAATAGAACACCTATTTCATGATTACTCTGAATGAGTGAGAATTTATTATACATACATGTATAACAAAGCTGTGCTAAAAAAAAACTTTAAAATTCAGTATTCACTCTATTTATCTGAAAAGGTAACAGGTTTCTTTCTCAACATAATAAAGAACTCATGTTTATCCTCAACTAACTGAACAAGATTCTACTCAATGAATAATCTATGGTAATTAACGAAATTATATGCCTGAATACTAAATAATTAATTAGGAAGAATAACACATGGTGTAACTGATTAAAATCAAAGACTAAAGGTTTGTGTAGCCTCCTCTTTAAACTTTGCTATTGACTTCATGAAAGAGAAATTTTAGAAATGACAAATCGCACATATTTCATAAGAAAAATACTTATAGTTTTAATATTCCAAACCTTGAAAGATTTTGGAAACATACACATCTAAGATCAAAAGAAGGTTGTGGAAGTCTACTTTCTTCAAAAGACAACTTGTTATATACCAAGGGTAGAGGAAACCCCATTACACCTTAAAAGAAATCAAAGAGAATAACCTCAAAATAGGTGATTTATCTCTGTATCTGTTCATTCAATCAATAAACACTGTTAACAGCAGATAAACTTTTATTGTGGCCCAGGTACTATATGGGCTTCCCCTGTGGCTCAGCTGTAAAGAATCCGCCTGCAATGTAGGAGACCTGGGTTCGATTCCTGGGTTGGGAAGATCCCCTGCAGAAGGGAAAGCTGGTAGCACTGGAGTGCTACCCACTCCAGTATTCTGGCCTGGAGAATTCCATGGACTGTATAGTCCATGGGGTTGCACAGAGTCAGACACGACTGAGCGACTTTCACTTCACTATACTAGGTGCTAAGAATTCCAAGATGATAAGAAAGTTCAAGTTTCTCCCCAGATCAGAACACAAACCAAAATGTTGTTGTTCAGTGTCCCAGTCGTGTCTGACTCTTTAAGACCACACGGACTGTAGCAGGCCAGGCCTCCCTGTCCCTCACCACCTCCTGGAGTTTGCCCAAGTTCAAGCTCATTGCATCAGTGATGCCGTCCAGCTATCTTATCCTCTAACGCCTTCTTCTCCTTCTGCCCTCAGTCTTTCCCAGCATCAGGGACTTATTTCCAATGAGTTGTCTGTTTGCATCAGATGACCAAGATACTGGAGCTTCAGCTTTAGCATCAGTCCTTCCAGTGAATATTCAGGGTTGATCTCTCTTAAGATTGACTGGTTTGATCTCCTTGCTGTCCAAGGGACTTTCAGGAGTCTTCTCCAGGACCACAGTTGGAAGGCCTCAATTCTTTGGTGTTCTGCCCGCTTTACAGTCCAGCTCTTAGAACCATACGTGACCACTGGGAAGACTAGCCTTGACTATATGGGCCTTTGTTGGCAGAGTAATATCTCTGCTTTTCAACACACTGTCTACGTTTGTCATCCCTTTCCTGCCAAGAGGCATTCGTCTCTGATTTCATGGCTGCAGTCTTCATCCGCTGTGATTCTGAAGCCCAAGAAGAGAAAATCTGTCACTACTTTCACCTTCTCCCCTTCTATTTGCCATGAAGTAGTGGGGCCAGATGCTATGACCTTAGTTTTTTAATATTTAGTCTTAAGCTGGCTCTTTCACTCTCCTCCTCCACCCTCATCAAGGTGCTCTTTAGTTCTTCTTTGCTTTCTGCCATTAGAGTGGTATCATCTGCGTATCTGAGGTTGATCTTTTTCCTGCCTATCTTTATTCCAGCCTGTAACTCATCCGGCCTGGCATTTCTCATGACGTGCTCAGCATACAGATTAAAGAAACAGGGTGAAAGCAGATAGCCCTGTCGTACTCCTTTCTTGATCCTGAACGAATTGGTTGTTCCATGCAGGGTTCTAACTGTTGCTGCTTGACCTGCACAGAGGTTTCTCAGGAGGCAGATAAGGTGGTCTGGTACTCCCCTCTAAGAGCTTTCCACACTTTGTCATGATACACATAGCTAAAGCTTTAGTATCGTTGATGAACAGAGATAGATGTTTTTCTGAAATTCCCTTGCTTTCTCTATAATTCACTGAACGTTGGCAATGGGAGCTCTAGTTCCTCTTCCTTTTTGAAACCCAGCTGGACATCTGGAAGTTCTTGGTTCGCATAATGCTGAAGCCTAGCATGCAAGATTTTAAGTAAGACCATACTAGCTTGAGAGATGAGTGCAACTGTTTGATGGTTAGCACATTTTTTGGTAGTACCCTTCTTGGGAACTGGGATGAGGACTGACCTTTTCCAGTGCTGGGTCTTCCAGATTTTCTGGCATAATGAATGCAAATCCTTGATGGCATCATCCTTTAGGGATCGAAACAGTTCTGCTGGAATTTCATTGCATCCACTAACTTTATTAACAGTAGTGCTTTTTAAGGCCCACTTGACTTCGCACTCCCGAAGGTCTTCATACCACCAAAATGTTACATGGATAAAAATGCAAGTAAGGAAAATTACATACATACCTTTCTCTGAAGATCACGGATAGTCTGCTGCACAGGCAACAAAGCCTGCTGGGCTTCCGCAACCTCAGTGTTACACTTGCTCATATAATGCTCTCGTAGCTGTTTGGCCTGTGTTAAAACATGAAACAAGTATAAACTTTCAGTACAGGTCAAGAAAATAATCTAGTATGATGTTTCAAGAACAGTATACTTATTTTATTTATTTAAATCTGTTTAATTTAAGCATTAAACTCAAGTATACTATAGAGAATGTAAAATCTATGCTAGAAGTTCCTAATATGTATGTTGAAGAGAATTTATCTGGAGGCCACCTTGACTTACATTTACATGTAAGTCATATAAAAAATTCCAAGGATGTGCTCTCCAAATTTCTAATTTTTAAATTAAAAAAAAAAATGGGAGGAGGAAGAGCAGTAACATTTTAAACTATAAGGCAAAGGAGGAATACATTTTAGAATTTCTTGTCTCATTCAGTTATTATAATTCCTTGGAATTACTTTAGTTTAGAACACTTGAGAATACATACTAACACAGGTTTTGTGGACTGAACTGTGTTCCCTCACAATCTGTATGATGAAGCTCTAACCCCCAGTGTGACTATATTTATAGACAGGGTCTTCAAGAAAGTGATTGAGTAAATGCACATACATGAGATGATAAGGGTGGAGCCCTAATCCAAAATGACTGGTGTCCTTAAAAGAAAAGGGAGACACACCAGGGATGCAAGTGCACAGAGAAAAGGCCATATGAGGACACAGTGAAAAGGCAGCCATCTACCAGCCAAGAAGAGAATCTTTTGGAGCAACCAACCCTGATGAGACCTTGGTATCAGACTTCCAGCCTTCCCTGATGATGAACGATGTTGAGCATCTCTTCATGTGCATGCTGGCCATCTGTATGTCTTCTCTGAAATAATATCTATTCCTATCCTGTGCCTATTTTTTTAACTGCCTGATAAGGGGTTAATATCTAAATCCCTGATAAGAGGTCAGCATCTAAAGTATATAGACAACACATAAAACTCAATATCAAAAAAACAACCTAATTAAAAAATGGGCAGAAGACCTGAACAGACATTTTCCCAAAGAAGACACAGAGATGGCTAATAAGGCACATGAAAAGATGCTCAAAACCACCAATTATTAGAGAAATATGGATTACAACAGCAATGAGGTATCACCTCGCACATGTCACAATGACTATATCAAAAAGTTTACAAATAACAGGTGTTGGGGATAACATGGAGGAAAAAGAACCCTTGTATACTGTTGGTGGGAATGTAAACTGGTAATAGCTACTGCGGAAAACAGTATGGAGATTCCTCAAAAAACTAGCTATTGCACCATATGACTCAGCAATTCCACTCCTGAGTATACAGATGGAAAAACAATGAAAACACTAGTTCAAAAAAATACATATACTCTGATGTTCAGAGCAGCACCATTTACAATTAACCGAGACATGATAAAACCCAAGTGCCCATCAACAGAGATGAATGGATAAAGAAGCTGTTGTAAATATTTATAATGGAATATTATTCAGCTATAATCAAAGAAAGAAATTCTGCCATTTGCAGAAACATGGATGGATGCAGAAAATACCATGCTCAGTGAACAAGGCAGAAAGAGAAACACAAACATTTTATCATATTACTTACACTTGGAATCTAAAAAATAAAATGAATATATATGCAAAACAAAAACAGACTCATAGATATAGAAAACAAACTACTACTGGTTGCCACTAGGGAGATCAAAGGGGACAGGGGAAATCAGGGGGATGAGACACAAACTATTATGACATATAAAACAGATGAGCAACAAGCATATATTGTATAGTACAGGGAATTATAGCCATTATCTTGCAGTAACTTATAATGAAGTATAATCTATAAAAATACTGCATCATTATGCTGTATACTGTATCATAAATTAACTAGAGAGTGGTAGTGTTAGTTGTTCAGATGTGTCCAACTCTTTGCAGCCCCATGGACTGTAGCCTCCCAGGTTTCTCTGCCCATGGAATTTTTCAGGCAAGAATACTGGACTGGGTAGCCATTCCCTTCTCCAGGGGATCTTCCCGACCCAGGGACTGAATCTGGATCTCCTGCACTGCAGGCAGATTCATTACCATCTGAGCCACCAAGGAAGCCCCATATCAAATCAACCATATTTCAATTAAAAAAAAGGAGAGACTGTCCTTTCCCTACTGAATAAGAACTATATAAAAAAGATCTTCACGACCCAGATAATCACAATGGTGTGATCACTCACCTAGAGCCAGACATCCTGGAATGTGAAGTCAAGTGGGCCTTAGGAAGCATTACTACAAACAAAGCTAGTGGAGGTGATGGAATTCCAGTTGATCTCAAATCCTAAAAGATGATTGCTGCACTCAAGCCAGCAAATTTGGAAAAGTCAGCAGTGGTCACAGGACTGGAAAAGGTCAGTTTTCATTCCAATCCCAAAGAAAGGCAATGCCAAAGAACGCTCAAACTACTGCACAATGGCACTCATCTCACACGCTAAAGTAATGCTCAAAATTTTCTAAGCCAAGCTTCAGCAATACGTGAACCGCGAACTTCCAGATGTTCAAGCTGGATTTAGAAAAGGCAGAGGAACCAAAGATCAAACTGCCAACATCCAGTGGATCATTGAAAACGCAAAAGAGTTCCAGAAAAAATCTGCTTTATTGACTATACCAAAGCCTTTGACTGTGTGGATCACAACAAACTGAAAAATTCTGAAAGAGATAGAAATACCAGACCACCTAATCTGCCTCCTGAGAAATCTGTATGCAGGTCAAGAAGCAACAGTTAGAACTGGACATGAAACAACAGACTGGTCCCAAGTCGGGAAAGGAGTACGTTAAGGCTGTATTTTGTCACTCTGCTCATTTAACTTATATGCAGACAACATCATAAGAAATGTTGGACTGGATGAAGCACAAGCTGGAATCAAGATTACCAGGAGAAATATCAATAACCTCAGATATGCAGATGACACCACCCTTATGTTAGAAAGCGAAGAACTAAAGAGCCTCTTGATGAAAGTGAAAGAGGAGAGTGAAAAAGTTGGCTTAAAGCTCAATATTCAGAAAATGAAGATCATGGCATCCGGTCACATCACTTCACGGCAAATAGATGGGTAAATAGTGGAAACAGTGACAGACTTTATTTTTCTGGGTTCCAAAACCACTGCAGATGATGACTGCAGCCATGAAATTAAAAGACACTTGCTCCTTGGAAGAAAAGTTAAGACCAAGCAAGACAGCATATTAAAAAGCAGAGACATTACTTTGCCAATAAAGGTCTGTCTAGTCAAAGCTATGGTTTTTCCAGTAGTCATGTATGGGTGTGAAAGTTGGACTATAAAGAAAGCTGAGTGCCAAAGAACTGATCCTTTTGAACTGTGGTGTTGGAGAAGACTCTTGAGAGTCCCTTGGACAGCAAGGAGATCCAACCAGTCCATCCTAAAGGAAATTAGTCTCCAGTATGCATTGGAAGGACTGATGCTGAAGCTGAAACTCCAGCTTTGGCCACCTGATGTGAAGAACTGACTCAATGGAAAAGACCCTGATGCTGGGAAAGATTGAAGGCGGGAGGAGAAGGGATGACAGAGAATGAGATGGTTGGATGGCATCACTGACTCTATGGACATGAGTTTGAGTAAACTCCGGGAGTTGGTGATGGACAGGGAGGCCTGGCATGTTGCAGTCCATGGGGTTGCAAAGAGTTGGACACAACTGAGCGACTGAACTGAACTGAACTGAACCTTGGTTCTTTTTTATAAATTAACTGACCATATGTGGGCAAGTTTCTTTCTGGGCTTTCTCTGTTCTTTCCCATTGATCTATGTTTCTGCTTTTATATCAACACCATACTCTTATAAATACTATAGTTTTATAATACAGCTGAAAAATCAGGGTGCATAATGCCTGCAGCTTTGTTCTTTTTCAAGATGACTTTGGTTATTCAGGATCTTTTCTAGTTCCACACAGACTTTTGGATTGTTTATTCTACTTCTGTGAAAAATACCATTGGAATTTTAATAGGAATTAAACTGAAAGTGTCTATTGCCTTGGGCCGCATAAACATTTTAACAACAGTAATTCTTCCAGTCCATGAGTGTGAGAAATGAAACTTCTACTGTTTAAGTCACCTAGTCTGTATTTTGTTATGGCAGTCCTAGAAGATTAATACAAAAAGGATTCAAAAATTGGGGCCCTTTCAACTTCTCAAGACAAAAAGGATCATGTTATTTGCAAAGAAACAGAAACACTGAAAAATTTTATTCGTGTAAGTTTCCACTAGGAAATTTAGGGGAATTCACTTTTGTCCATTTAACTGAAATACTTAACTGACTCTGGAAACTATTTTATGAATGAAGAAAGGGGATGATCAGAGGCTATGTGGACAGTGGGAGAAAAACTGGCAAGACTACTGAACTGGAAATCCCAATACTCCACTTAGTAGTGGGACGAGCCATAAGAAGTTGCCAATAGGAGACTACTTCTGACTTACAACAACAGCAATTTCATGAAGTCAACTGAATAGACACACCTCTCATGACCAGCCATTTCATTTTCCTAGGCTTTAGTTACTTCATCTACAAAAAGAGGTGGTGGAAATGGATGATTTCTAGAATTTCATCCAGCTTTGAAACACCAAGGCTTCATATCATGTGAGAGTTAGGACAAAGTGATAAAGTGATTTCCTTGGAAATACATCTACACAGTATGAACCCTCCACCTCTTGATGCAATTTTCCTCTTCCTGTCACAACCTTCCAATTAATATCCATTACAAGTCCTTGGATGTAATTAGCTGGTCATTAGAGCTGTCTACTAATAGATAGGACTGTCTCCCAGAGAGCTTCCTGTCACTGAAAGCATTTAATAGAATGACTGATTACATATAAAGATTAGATGTCTCCACTGGGAGTAAAATTTCATTTGAAAATTTTCATATACTTTTTCACTTGAAAATTTCATACACTTGATGCTAGATTACTATCTAGCATCTAGCTAGATACATATTTAAAAAATACTTACATACTTACTTACAAGTAAGTACATACTTACAAAATCTCATTTTTTATCCTTTTAATTTATATAAAGGCTCCATTTACAGGTTCAGTAGTTTTCAAACACATCTACTACTCCTTTGCTTTTAGGTTTGCCATCTTTCTGATCTTTAATGAGGCAAAAATTCACTGGGGAATTGGCATAAGTGTATTAAAACTGTTTTACATCACTGTTTCTAATGAGAGGTAATATTCATTGCAGAAGGAATTTCTTTGAGGACATAGGTTATCGTGAAAATTTGAGTTTATTTATTGCTTTAAATAATACATTGAAGGGTGGAAAAGATAGAAAACTTTATTTTTACTAAACTACACCTTTGGCACGTCTGTCATGAAGTCAACAAGATTTCCTTTAATTTGTTGTTTATATACATCCTGTGCTATTGGCTACCAGCAGCCATGTCTACAACAAGTAGTTGCCACACAGCTACAAGAAGATTATCAGAGAAACAAAATAATATGGAAAGTTCCTATTCTATGCCAACCCAAAATCACCACAGCAAAGTTTGGAACATCAAAGCAGCAAGGAAACACGATTACCTTTTGATTTCCTAGGATGTATCAATTAGCCGGAACATGAAGTCTGAGAAAAAATTCTTTTACAGGCAGAATGAAAAAAAAAAAGTACCTCTTCCTCAAGTCTGCCATCTCTCAGGGTAGGAGGTATCCCTGGGTGCTTGGCTGTCAACAATTCCATCAAGTTATGGGTAGCATGAAGTCTCTACAAACACACAAAAGGCAGCAATTATGACAGCCAACACAGTGGGCTCTAGGGGAGAATCTACTATCACTAAGGCATACAGAACACTAACAACGCATTTAAGGTCAAATCATCGAATTCGTTTCCTTTAAAAATGAATACCAACTTTCTTCAGAGTCAGTTTTACTGTAATTAGCTTAAGTCATAATGATGTAAATTTTCAGTTAAAATATATGGTTTTATGAAACATGTCTATGTAAAAAGTACGTAATATAGGTAACTTCTCTTATACATGTACTTGTCTATATGGGGAAATATGAATACGTCCAGTAAGTCCAGTAAAGCAGAAAGGTTGACTAGATAGACTTGATTCCTCTTCTGGAAAATGAGTCTGGATGAGCCTAGCAATTTATGATATAAAACCAAAGATAATGAAATACATAAGAAAACAGGGCTGTGACCTGGATCTGTTGAATTTAAGGGCTGAAAAGAGGAGGGGCTGGAGGTGAAGACGGCGTAGAATAAAGGAGAAAACTCCATCTTAAATCTCTGTATTAAATATTAATATAAGCCAGACATCTCACTGTGATATTGAGTCCGTGATTGTATTGAGGCTTCTGCTGCATTCTGCACAAGCTGGTGGAATGGATTGGGAGGAACACTTATCTCTCTCTGTTGCCTTACACATTTATCCCAACAGAGCAGAGTGGCTAATTTGACTGGACAGAGGTAGACATTCCTTGGGTTATGCTTGGTCAGCAGGCTAAGTTACTGTGACTCAAAGCAAGAACCAGGCTGACTGATGGTTTACTCTTCACTCTTGATCTCAGGCACTCTGGAATTACCTGTCCACTTTTGTTTCCTTTATTCAGGAGCATAGTATCTTTGCACTTTATCCTTCTCTCATAAGGTAAGGACATTTGCTTAAGGTCCAAAGCCTTCTGTAATCCTCATCCATACATACATAAGGATACTAGTATTTAATTTTCTCTCCTCTTCCCCCTCCCCCATACACTCCTCGTAACACCTGCTCAGACACAGGTGAATATGAGGTTCCAAGGTCTAGATTCTGAACAGTAAAAAAGAAGCCTCATCTAGGGCTCAAGCCTAAACTTACCAGGATTCATAAAAGGGATCTTATTTACCATTTAGCTAGAGTCTTTTCTATATGATCCACTGATAGAATCAAGAAGAAGAAATTTCACACTTAAGTGTTACAATTCAAATACCCAAATCTCCCTAAAAGACCTACAAAAACTAAATTAGAAGACCATTGGATAAGTATTATTATTACTTAGTTCCACTGCTGAGTGAAACTCAATTTCTTTTTTTGCTGAATATTATGTAAATAAATATGCTGATGTAAATATGCAAAAGTGATAAAACTGATGCCATGCTTCAAAATACGAATGTTTTGAGCTGCTTTTCTAATGTAGGTTAGGCTTATCAGTCAGCCTTGTGGCCAGTACTGGCGTAAATAGACAGAATATTAGTGTTTCTCAAACTTTTGGGTCTATACAAAAAGACATCCTGGGTGCTTGTTAAGAGAACATGAATTTTAAGCTTTATCCCCAGTGACTGCGACTCACTCCACTTGTTACCTTTTGTCCTCTTAAATATTCAGAAAACTTACTTTACAAAGATCACACAGTTTGAAACTGTTTAGTTTACTCACTTGCAGTGAATCTGTTTTGAGCTTTTCCTTGTGTTCCTCAGATGAACGCAACACTTCTCTGTATAGTTCTGCTGCCGAAGCATACTCGCCTGGATAATCAAAATATGTTTAAAGACTAAGAAAATCACGTATTTAGCTCTCAAAGTCATCTAAAAACATCTACTGTAAAAATACAGCATTGATTAGAACTCCCTAATTTATTTTTTACGAAAAGGAATTTGAGTTGGTATTAATATGACTGCCCCAGTAAAAAAAGTTGATGATAGCACCCTTTCTTGGGGGTTAAAATTCCATACAGATAGAACACCAATCAAATACAATGTTTTAAAATTATGCTAAAAAACAAACTCTAACTTTTAAACTAATGTTTTCTTCTTTTTCAAGTTAATGACTTCCAAGCAGTAGTCATTAGGATGTTTGAAATTAAGGACAAATTTAGGGTATTTACATGTGTTTATAAATAAATATTCAAAACACTATGACCAATGTACACGTACTTCTCAGAAAAATAATGCACTCTTCTTGATAGGTATTGTTTCTGTTGGTATTAGGCCAGAATGATTTAGTTTATAACTACATTTCAAAAATTTAGAATTCTTTCTATTTCTGGTTACATAATTCACAGTCTAAGAGATTTATGCTTTTTTTTGTTATACCTAAAAAGTAGCTCATACAAATAAAGTAAAAAAGTATAAAAGCACAACCTGACAAACTACAGCCCATGGGTCTTATCTGACTGTATTTTTGTAGGGTCTACACACTAAGAATTTATTTTTACATTTTTAATAGTTGAAATAAAAACTAAGATAACACTATTTTGTGACATGTGAAAATTACATGATATCAAATCTCAGGGTCCATGAATAAAGTTTTAGTGGAACTCAGTCATGAGGACTTTACGTACTGTCTGTGGCTGCTTTTGTATTACAACAGCTGAATAGTTGTCACAAACCTTATGGCTCACAAAGGCTAAAATAAATTACTACCTGATTTTTTCAGAAAGTTTCATTAGACTTCAGTGAAGGGGAGGTGAAACATTTTTAATGGCTCTGACTAATGGAACCTATCTTTTTTGCTGCCTGGGGAAAAACTCGAAACCAGTAATTTATACATACAATTAAAATGAAAATCTAACAGTGGCAAAATCATGAAACACAAGGGAGAAAAAGATAAAGAGATGTTCTAATTTCAGTTTGCTGAGGAAAAAGCTTTTATCCTGATCATTGTATACACTTGCTTATTTTAAACTTTAAACCAGTTTCATTAATATCATGGATTTAGAATTTTGCTCATAGCCATAATGAATATTATATATATATGATATATATATATGTGCCTGGTTGTTTAGACAGTAAAGAATCTGCCCACAATGCGAAATACCCGGGTTCAATTCCTGAGTCAGGAAGATCCCATGGAGAAGGGAATGGCAACCCACTCTCGTATTCTTGCCTGGAGAATTCCACAGACAGAAGAACTGTCCACTGGGTTGCAAACAGTCGGACATGACTGAGTGACTAACACACACACTCTCTCTCTGGTAAAGCTGATTTCATATATGTATATTTTATTGTGGTAAAGTATACATAAAATAAAATTTACAATTTCAACCATTTTTTTAAGAGTGTAGTCCAACAGCATTAAGTACATTCATATTGTTGCACAAAACACTTGCTTTTATACCACTGTTTTATATCTAGTTCTACCAGTTATTTAATATAAAGCTTTCTAAAGCACACATTTTCACAGTACTTGCCAAGTCATCTAATCTCTATTCATTTTTATAAAGCAGATTACTTTCACAATAATAAAGTTGCATTATAATGTAGGAGTAACACAATTATCTTCACACAATGAGCTCTCTTAGGTTTTCAAAAGACATATGGATTCTATTAATATTTATACTGTCATTTATAAAGAATAATTCATTTAACAATTTTCTCTTCATAATTATTATACCTTTTAAAGAAGGTACAATGACTAGACTATAATAAAAGCAGATGAAACTGAGCTATTCATTATAATATCTGTTTTCTTTTCACTATTTAGTGAAAAAAAAAAGATTTTTTATAGTGAAAAAAAAAATTTTTATGTCTTTCTCAGACTAAGACACAAAAATATCCATATTCAATAAGCTATGCAAATATAAGCCAAATATGGAAATGCCCATTCTTTGCCACTTGATGGCACTAAACATATTAACAACTAGACAAATTGTACTGGTTCGATACTGCCAAACTAATTTTTTCCAAAAAAACACACGCAGAAATGAAAAATGTATGTGAGGATCAGGAAAAAAAGCTTTCTTTCTCAGAAAACTGAACCTAAAACACTTCTATATTATATATATATACGTGCGTGTGTGTGTGTGTGTTGATAACACACACATATATATTTCATGTATCTAGTACACAAAATTGAAATAACAACATGTTTTTAACACCATAATCAGTGAGGACCTTAAAATATACACTGTATATCATATATATGTATATTCGCATGTAATATGTGAATCCCTTTAGAGTTTAATATAAATTTTAGATTTCATTTAGAATTCATATCTGTACTATCTGGTCTCTAATATTAGAAGAGTTTAAATTATATAAGTTAAATATGTAATATTACTTTTAAAAATGTATATTATTTAATATACTACTATGAATTAAACTAGAAACTGAAAGTAGTTAATCCCCCACAGTTAAGCTTATAATTACAATTAAATGAGAATAGACATACCACTTATTAACAGACTTTCTAATAGGAATTCTTCTTAACAATCAGCAATAGTTTCCAGCCACAGAAAAATAACTACTGTGAGGATGCAGTGGAAACTACCTGGAAAGAGCAGTGATGCACCTCCTGCTATATCATAGCATGGTATTTCGCAACACAGGAGTCAGTCACACACTGATCCTGTTAGAGTACTACAGTGTCTGGACACTGATCAGATGAATAACCCTCCCAATTCTCATACTGTGTATAATTTCACAGCAGGGGAAAAGAGACAAGTCTGACAGGAGACTAGAAAAAAGGCCAAGTGAAGAAATTCATTTACTGTCTAAGCTTCTGAGTCATAACACAGAATAAAACGAGAAATGTAGTTCATAATCAAGTTGGGAAATCTGAAATTTATTATTGTGATCATTTACAAGTGACATATCACTCAACATCAGAAATTTTTGATGGTGAGTTGCAACCTATTATATAGTATAATACTGAGGTTTACAAACGCCTATTTGATAAAGAGGAGGACATAGGATAATAAAAAAAATTAAATATCTGATGTGAAATCGAGAGATCCAGGGCAAACTCTTTGTCACTTTCTAGCTGTAATCTTGAGAAAGCAACTAAGCCTTTTGAACCCATTTTCTCAAATAAAATAGGGATGGTAATGACTAAACTAAATCCCTATAAAATAGGGATGGTAATGGCAATCATGAGGATAAAACAGAATATATATATATATATATAAAATAGTATTATATATACTATAAAATGCTTATAGAAAAATGAATTTTTCAGATATGAGGCTAGATTGACACTTATTTTAGTACATTATTTTTAGTACCTAAATCATAACCAGCACCTAGCAAATACTCGAATATTTGTTGCGAGATTGAACTTACAAGTGATACTACTTTGTAAGTCAATGACCAACATTCACTTGAATGTGTCACAATTTAACCATTCTATTTCTAGGCATTTTGGTTGTTTCAGTTGGTACACTATTTTGGTTGTTTCGATTGTTCACACAAAAAGCTTCTAAAAGTGGAAATGTTTGGTGAAAGCATACTGAAACTTTTTTTTGGATATGTTCTGTGTAACTGCTCTCCATTAAGTTGGACCTATTTAAATTATGATTAATATTGTGTGAAAGTGTCTTTCTGGGGAGACTTATTTACAATATAACATTATAACTAATACTGTGTGAAAGTATCTTTCTGACATATAACTATAATTAACTTTGATTTACATTATAAGTATTTAGAAGAACTGAAGATAACAAAGCATCACCTTCTACCTTTAATGATGTGGATGCCTGCTAAGCCATTGAGGGCACAGACTAGCTGCCGATGCGCCTCTTCACATTCAGTGCCACACTTCTTCTGCAAGGATGTCAGCAGTTCTTCCATTGTCATGGTGCTAAAAGAAAAGGCAGGTTTTACAGAACTAGAAAGAAGATTCCAAGTGAGAGAATATTACATAAGATCAAGAGTACCAGTCTCTGTTACCGAGTCTTTGTGATCCTTGATATCTGTTTACCTCCATTTTCATCACTACCATTATTAGTTTACTATTCTAGCAAGCTTTCTTTTGATCCTCTCATTCTTTAACTTTTTCTCATTTCAGTCAGTGAAGAGCAGAACTAGAAAAATCTTCCTAAAGTGCAAAGTGGTGGCTGTGGTGGTGAAGTTGTTCAGTCATGTCTGACTCTTGCAACCCCAAAGACTGTAGCCTGCCAGGCTCCTCTGTCCATGGACTTCTCCAGGCAAGAATACTGGAGTGGGCATTCGTCCCATTCTCCAGAGTATCTTCCCAACCCAGGGCAGGTCTCCTGCATTGCAGGCAAATTCTTTACTGTCTGAGCTACCAGGGAAGCCCCACAGCAACTCACATATACCTCCTGTGAAATACACAATGTTTTCTTTACATTATAGAGGTCTATAAGCTTTGTCTGATGGCTCAGATGGTAAAGAATCTGCCTACAGTGCAGGAGACCTGGGTTTGATCCCTGTGACAGGAAGATCCCCTGGAGCAGAGAATGGCAACCCACTCTAGTATTCTTGCCTGGAGGATCCCATGGACAGAGGAGCCTTTCAGGCTACAGTCCATGGGGTTGCAGAGTCAGACTCAACTTTGCAACTAACACTTTCATTAATCTTTGTCATTGCCTTTAGTTATCTACAAACTGCTCAAAGGCAAGGATAAGAGTCAAATTCCTCTTTATATTTCTTATAGCACTTGAAAGGATATCTTTTTAATATCAAGTGCTAAAAAAAAAAAGAGGCTCGTTCCTATCACAGTTTGATGAACAAACAAATTTTTTGGGACAACAGAGTATTGAAAGGAATAATCAAAGAATATAGCTAGTATAATTATGAAGAAAATATTTAATAGGAATCTAATTCACCTAATTCCCTGATGTCAGAACCAAAAAATACAACACAAAATGAACAAAAGCATTTCATATCTGAAATGCAGCAGAAGACAAATAAACAACCCCCCCGCAAAAACAACAAAACCCTTCAACAATCCTAAAAATATGTTCAAAACCATGAAAATAATTTTGATGTGGTTCTCTTTCACAAATGGGGTTCCATAGTGAAGAAAAATCACCACACTGCTAAAAACAGATGACAACTTAGTTCTAAGACCCTGAATGAAACCGTGGGCTAGGAAGCTAATTGCTTTAATACTGTCTATGTATGCACGCATGCTAAGTCACTTCAGTCGTGTCCGACTCTGTGCGACCCCATGGACAGCAGCCCACTAGGCTCCTCTGTCCACGGGATTCTCTAGGCAAGAATACAGGAGTGGGTTGCCATTTCCTTCCCCCAATACTGTCGATCACTACTCTATTATCTCTTACAGCATAAGAAAACTGATAATAAACCTTTTTTGGAGTGGCAGGAACTCGCCCCGAACCGCCTGAGGGTGGCAGCAGGCCTGTCGGAGCCTCAGCAATGGATACAGGATGGAGGCGACAGTCCTTCTGTCCAGGCTGCTGAGCTTCAAAGCCCAGTCGGAAATCTTCCTGAGTTTTACCACTGCATCCTGGCAGCACACCTCATGTTGACGGTGATAGAAATGTCTTTCCACTGGAGAAAAGTGAAGCCAGTGGGTTTCTTCTGTCTGAGGGGGTATCTGGATCTAAACAGAGGAGGAAAAAAAAAAGTCACTTGGAAATTTAACTTTTCACCCCAACTCTGCTTCTTCTCAAATTTTTTCCTAATACCCTTAATCAATAAATACTTATCCTACTGACTTGGTCAATCACATCTTTCTTCGCAGACCTCCACATTATCTTGGCAATAAAGCTGTAGAGGAAATGAGGATTCTTCTTGCAATAAGGACGATAGAGAAGTCGAACCCACCAGTGTCTGACACAGTAAGGTTCAACACCAAGAAATACCACTAACCCAAAAAGATCTGAAAGAAAGAAAAGAAACATGTTGAGAATACCGATAGTCTCTAACTTAGGATGGTTTGACTTAAAATTTTTGACTTTACCATGGAGCAAAAACAAATGTTAATTAATAAATCATCAAAACTTATTTATCTCTATCAGTCTAGCAGAGTGGCTATTAACTGGGGTGGAAGGAGGTGATTTTGCCCACTGGGGACATTTGGCAATGACTGGAGACAATTATGGGTGTCACAACTGCAAGAACACTACCAGCATCAGGAGTGTAAAAGCTCAATATCCAAAATAACCAGAACAGCTCCTAATAAAAATGAATATCTGACTCAAAATGTTAACGGGGCTAAGGTGGAGAAACCCTGGTCTAACACAAAAAGAAAACAAATGAGACTTCTACTTCCAAATACAACATAGTAAGTCAGCTGAAGAAGTTGAATGGTTCTATGAAGACCTGCAAGACCTTTTAGAAGTAACGCCCTAAAAAAGATGTCCTTTTCATTATAGAGGACTGGAATGCAAAAGTAGGAAGTCAAAAAGCACCTGGAGTAACAGGCAAATTTGGCCTTGGAGTATGGAATGAAGCAAGGCAAAGACTAACAGAGTTTTGCCAAGGGAATGCACTGGTCATAGCAAACACTCTCTTCCAACAACGTAAGAGAAGACTCTACACACCAGATAGCCAACACCAAAATCAGACTGACTATATTCTTTGCAGCCAAAGATGAAGAAGCTCTATACAGTCAGCAAAAACAAGACCGGGAGCTGACTGTGGCTCAGATCATGAACTCCTTATTGCCAAATTCAGACTTAAATTGAAGAAAGTGGGGAAAACCACTAGACCATTCAGATATGACCTAAATCAAATTCTTTATGATTATACAGTGGAAGTGAGAAATAGATTTACGGGACTAGATCTGATAGACAGAGCGCCTGATGAACTATGGACTGAGGTTCGTGACACTGACTAAACTGAACTGAAGTCCCATCAGGCTAACATTCCCACCGCAGTTACTATTAACACAAAAACCTCCCAAAACCTGATACAGTATAACAGTGATAGCATTAATGATATCAGAGAATCACGGAAGAAAAGATGAAAAATAAACTAAATTTCCAGACATTCAGGAAATGCTATTTTTAAAGATAACTTGGACATGAGAAAACTTTTGGAGTCATTATGTTGATTGTGGAAATAAACTCCTGGTAAATATATATGTCAAAAGTTTACAAATTTTACATTTTAAATATTTATAGTTTCATTATATGTCATTCATACCTTAATAAACCTGTTTAGAAAATTAATCAAAAATTTGTTAAAGGGTGCCAGTTGCTCAAAACACCTGCCAACATCTTATTCATCCCAAATTAATTACCCAGGGAACTGCAGAATTACTGCTCATATTCCTTTAAAATTAAAATACAAATAAAGTAACTGTGATAGGCATTTTCTCTATACCTTCCTAGCTAACTCTGGAGTTCAATGAAATCTTCAGTTCAGTTCAGTTACTCAGTTGTGTCTGACTCTGCGACACCATGAATCGCAGTACACCAGGCCTCCCTGTCCATCACCAACTCCCGGAGTTCACTCAAACTCATTTCCATCGAGTTGGTGATGCCATCCAGCCATCTCATCCTCTGTCGTCCCCTTCTCCTCCTGCCCCCAATCCCTCCCACCATCAGAGTCTTTTCCAATGAGTCAACTCTTCACATGATGTGGCCAAAGTATTGGAATTTCAGCTTTACCATCAGTCTTTCCAATGAACACGCAGGACTGATATCCTCCAGAATGGACTGGTTGGATCTCCTTGCAGTCCCAGGGACTCTCAAGAGTCTTCTCCAACACCACAGTTCAAAAGCATCAGTTATTTGGCACTCAGCTTTCTTCACAGTCCAACTCTCACATTCATACATGACCACTGGAAAAACCATAGCCTTGACTAGATGGACCTTTTTTAGCAAAGTAATGTCTCTGCTTTTGAATATGCTATCTTGGTTGGTCAAAACTTTCCTTCCAGGGAGTTAGCGTCTTTTAATTTCTTGGCAGAATCACCATCTGCAGTGATTTTGGAGCCCAGAAAAATAAAGTCTGACACTGTTTCCACTGTTTCCCCATCTATTTCCCATGAAGTGATGGGACCAGATGCCATGATCTTCGTTTTCTGAATGTTGAACTTTAAGCCAACTTTTTCACTCTCCTCTTTCACTTTCATCTTGAGGCTTTTTAGTTCCTCTTCACTTTCTGCCATAAGAGTGGTGTCATCTGCATATCTGAGGTTATTGATATTTCTCCTGGCAATCTTGATTCCAGCTTGTGCTTCTTCCAGCCCAGCGTTTCTCATGATGTACTCTGCATAGAAGTTATAAGCAGCGTGACAATATACAGCCTTGACATACTCCTTTTCCTATTTGGAACCAGTCTGTTGTTTCACGTCCAGTTCTAACTGTTGCTTCCTGACCTGCATATAGGTTTCTCAAGAGGTAGGTCAGGTGGTCTGGTATTTCATGTCTTTCAGAATTTTCCACAGTTTATTATGATCCACACAGTCAAGGGCTTTGGCATAGTCAATAAAGCAGAAATAGATGTTTTTCTGAAACTCTTGCTTTTTCGATGATCCAGTGGACGTTGGCAATTTGATCTCTAGTTCCTCTGCCTTTTCTAAATACAGCCTGAACATCTGGAAGTTCATGGTTCACATATTGCTGAAGCCTAGCTTGGTGAATTTTGAGCATTACTTTAGCAGCGTGTGAAATGAGTGCAATTGTGTGGTAGTTTGAGCATTCTTTGGCACTGTCATTCTTTGGGATTGAAATGAAAACTGACCTTTTCCAGTCCTGTGGCCACTGCTGAGTTTTCCAAATTTGAGTTGTAGCACTTTTACAGCATCATCTTTTAGGATTTGAAATAGCTCAATTGGGATTCCATCACCTCCACTAGCTTTGTTCGTAGTGATGCTTTTTAAGGCCACTTGACTTCACATTCCAGGATGTCTGGCTCAAGGTGAGTGATCACACCATCGTGATTATCTTATTAACACCTAAATATTAACATATTGGACAGTTTCCAATGTAACAGCAGACCACTAAATTTGGCCTTTTAATTAGCCTGATATTATTCTACAAATTGGAGAAGGCAATGGCACCCCACTCCAGTACTCGTCTGGAAAATCCCATGGATGGAGGAGCCTGGTAGGCTGCAGTCCATGGGGTTGCTAAGCGTCGGAGACGACTGATCGACTTTACTTTCACGTTTCACTTTCATGAATTGGAGAAGGAAATGGCAACCCACTCCAGTGTTCTTGCCTGGAGAACCCCAGGGACGGGGGATTCTGGTGGGCTGCCACCTATGGGGTTGCACATGGTCAGACACGACTGAAGCAACTTGGCTGCAGCAGCATTCTAGAAATATGTATCTTAATGTAACTTACTAAAATTACACAGCTATTTAAATATATACTTAAACATCTTCCTAAAAAACTCTTTTCCCCTAAAAATAATCATAAAAAAATAGTGTTTCTCAGTTCAATGTAACAGACGTTGATATTTTTACTTTAGCAGAATAGTAAGTTATCCTGCTAAGAACAAATGATACATGAAAACCTGAATTTTCAAGAATGATAGGTTTTGAAGATAAACATCTGTCATAGGACTAAGGATATTTATATTTTTATAATTAAACCACATTTTAGTAACAGTTTTTCCAGAAATTTATTATGTAAACCAACATTTACTTATTTAAACTTTTAGTCTCAAATATTTGCAACTTGGATAAAAGTTTTAAAAATGTTGTCTATGTTCTATGGAAAAAATTAGTTATATGAATGAGACTGATATAGAAGCATCAGTTAAAATGTGTGAGTGGGAAGTCCTTATCTTTATAGACACAGCCAAGTGAAACTAATTCCTTTTTCTTCTCTCTTTCCCTCTTTCTTTCTTGTCAGGTTCTTCCTGTTTTCTACTCACCATTTTGGAACTTTGAGTCCAATTCAGACCTGTGTCTACATTGTTCAGACAGGCACAATAACTGCTCAAATCAGGACAGTAGGACTATTCAACTACATATCTGTCTTCATATATATGTATATATAAACAAAAAGCACTTGATTCCATTTAAAAAGGTAGATGTCTGCAACTATTAGGATCAAATATAAATATATTTTAATATATGCATAATCACCTAAGGATTTCTGCAAAAGTTAAGCAATGCTTTTTGCTTAAAAAATTTAAGTTTTTCAAATAAATGCAATATGTGAGGAAACCATCCATTACCTTCCAATCCTCTCTGTACTGGAGTGCCACTGATGCACCAGCGGTTAATCCCACTCAAGCGCTGAGCCATTTCTGCAGCCTGATGGGAGAGAATGAAAAGAGAGACACAAGAAAAATGCAGAAGGGTTGTGTTTACTTATGAAAACAGCTCTCAAGCTCAGGATTCAGGTCAGATGCATTTGCCCCTACAGAATAGTTATCACACTCAATACTGAACATCATAGTCAATGGGCTATCTTCTAGTATGCGGCTCTTATTAGCAGGAGGCTGCAATGTGTCCTTTCAAAGAGGAAAGGAAATTCATGTATGGGTAGAATGAAAATGCCCCAGCTGACTGATACATTCCCTAGACCACCCCATCCTCCAGATGAGAAGAACCACTGTGCTAATAGGCATGACTTATTAAATCAGTTCAGGTCACAGACTGGGCAAAGAAGACAGAATAAAGACATACAGTGAAGTCTGAATAAAAGCTTTTCCTCCAGCATTTTTCCATTACCATTTGGTCTCTGACAAAAAGCTGTCAGTTACCAGAGCCTGTATGGTGAGCACTCCACGTGGCAGAAATGCTGATAAAAGTACCTAAGTAGAGTTTACTTAGATCTACATCACATAAAAACTACCATCTTCTTCAAATATATATGAACTTTTCATACAGAACAATGATTCTGAGTACCAAATAATTTCTAAGGATTATACAGCTCATGCATAAGAGAAAGCAAATGCAAAGCGTCCAAAGGCAAACTTTTGGTGAATGTCAATACTGTGGGTTAAACTACATGTAAACTATTAAATTTCCTATGAACAGTTTCCTCCAGTCTCTTCCCCAGCCCTCAAGTGATTCTGCAGAAATTCTCACTTTTACAGCAGGACATTCGACCATCTGAGCTTCATCAAGGCAGATCCTCCACCACTCCACAGCTACAAGAGGACTGGGAATAGCCATGTAGCGTTTCTGGTTCCTTAAGCGACGCCCATCCTCACTGTTGCTGTGTGGGATGTCTACATAGTTTAGTTCTGAACGGAGGACATCGTAAGTAATGATGACTATATCCTGTTCTGCCAGAAAATGAGGCTGTAAAAAACCATCCTTCTTCACTCCTTGATATACCTAGGATATAATCACAGACATTCATTTATACCCTTACTGAGCACTTTCTATTTGTTTATAACCAAACATCCTATAAGATACATCCCAGACCTATTTAGAGAAAGATGAATTTTACTGTGGAAGACTAAAAACATAAGCAATGTGAAAGGAACTGGAATAGAAGTAAATGCGAAAGCTTCACAGTGGAGACCAATTTTATGGCTAAGAAGGTAAATTCAGAGAGGAATTCAAATTTGCAGTAGATCTTGAAGTACATTCAAGAGTTTTCATGGGTGGAAGAAAGGGGAAAAGGTAGGTGGGTAGAATGGAATCAATAGTTTGTGCAAAAGCACAATGGTATGAGAAAGTAGAACAATAAAAGCTATTATTTACTGAATGCCTTTTATGTTTTAGCACTGCAAAGTTTTATCTCCCACCTTTAACAACAACTCTGTCAGTTGTTATTATTCCTATGTCACACATAGAAAACACGAAGTGACTTACTCAAAACTAGTGGAGTCAAGATACAAATCAAGGTTTGCCTCCTCTACAGAACAGAGCGCCTCAGTGGCAAAGTTGGTACTTTATAAACTACTGTATTATACATGCCTATCATAGTGGCCGAAATATAGAAAATCTCCAGTAACATTTGTGTGGAAAGAAGAAAAGAAGAACACAAAGGGTAAAAAATACTAACAGTAGTAAACAATAACAATAAATGAACACTCACTATGTGCCAGCACTTTATCAAATCATTTAATCTTCACAAAAAGTGTGTGGGGGTACAATTTTTAGAACTTAGCACAATTTCTGGCACACAATAGGTATTCACTTGTTGAATGAGTACATTCTTATTTTACAGAAGGGGTAACTGAGGCTTCAGAGGAAGATTCTGGAGCTAAAAGATGTAGGATCATACAAACAGATAACTATTAAACAATGCTGCCTTTGAACTGCATTTCTTTCTGAATACAAAGATGTTTTCCTTTATATGATTAAGGACTTTTTCAAAAACTTTCATAACTTTCCACTCACAGTGCTTTAACTTCTGATGTCAGAAAAGAATGAACAGTCTACTGTACTTTTTCTTATTCTCAATTTCCTCTTTGAGTTCTGACTTAATATTATTATCTCATTAAGTTAACTTTGGGGATAAAAACAAGGTGACAAAGATTATAAAAATTATCATAAGCAAACACTTACATTTTCCTATCCCTCTAAAGAGTCCAAACTGTCTTACCAAGACTCGAAGAGATGATGACCTCACATGCCTGTTGATTTCATCCACCCACTGATGACAGATGGAACTGGGGGAGATGATCAGAGTTGCTCTTGTAGATACTGGCTCCATTGCAACAAGGCAGTGGGGGCAGTAGAAAGGTTTAATCTTCAGATTCTTCTCTTCATAATTCACACATTTTGCATGTTGCCACAAGTGGCATTTCAGGCACTGAACACGAGGCTTACAGTCTACCTGGTCAAATTCACCACATATGCACTCAAAGCGATAAGTGGAAGAATTATAGGGACCCATGATATTAGAATGTGGCATGTCATCACCAACAGGATTTAGAGATTCATTTTGGTCCTTTGCTGAATGTTCTTGATTGACTCCAAAGACACATGTACTTTCAGATGTAGTAACATCAGTAATTTCAGAGTTACCAGTAGGTGGATAGTGATCTTGTGGGTTGAGACTGATGTTCAGCTGGCTTTTTTCCCTTTTTGTGGACGGAACAGGTTTCTTCCTCCATTTACTACGATTTCTCCTGGGCTTGTAGTAATAATAGTAAGGATCATCATCATCATCAGAGGTGTTTGATGGCAAATATTCAGAGTCTGTGTCCTTGTTTCCTGATTTTCTGGATTCTTTCTGAGTTTTCCTTGGACTCCCCACTGCCTATGAAAAACATTATTTATTTAATTTATTTCAATGGAGTGACATAGCTAAAATTAAACACCCAACTTCATGTGCTTTACATAAAAATCTTGTAGTCAGTCTTTGTTACTCTTTCCCTGAGGAGAATCACTCCTGATCAGTGATTTTCAAATTGCTCTATGAACTCCTCTCCCTGTAGGCCCAAAAGGAAAAGAAAACTCTGTTGTTTAATTAATATTTGGAAGGAATAAAACTTAGAAATAAAGGAAGCTACTAATTTTGCTATCAACGTCTTATAATTTATGGTCTGTCTAAATCAATAAAAGACTGGTAGTTTATAATACAAACTAGGGCAATTATGGGCTTCCCTGGTGGCTCAGCGGTAAAGAATCTACCGGTAGTGCAGGAGATATGGGGTTGAATCCCCGGGCTGTAAAGATCCCCTGGAGAAGGAAATGGCAACCCACTCCAGTATTCTAGCCTGGGAAATCCTATGGACACAGGGGCCTGTCCATGGGCTACAGTTCATGGGGTCACAAGAGTTGGACATGACTTAGTGACTAAACAACAACAGGGGAAATTATAAAAATATCAAGTATTAAAATATAGCTTTTAACTAAAGTAAAAATTAATCTACTAGTTACTGCAATAAACAAATAAATTCCTTCTTTCTCCTTTCTATTGGTGTACCCTCTTACAATTATTTATTGAATGCCAATTCTGTGCCAGGCAACATGTTAGATGCTGGGGATATAACTATGAGGTATATTTAGCTCCTGGTCTCAAAGGAGTCTGTAGGAAAAGAGAGAACAGTGAAAGGCAACCCACACCAGTATTCTTGCCTGGGGAACCCTATGGACAGAGAAGCCTGGTGGGCTACAATTCATGGTGTTGCAAAAGAGTAGGACACAACTGGGCATGACTCTTTAAAATGATGCTACAAGATTGCATAAGGGGGTTATACAACAGACAGGGGCTGTGCTGGGGAGGCAGATGCCAGCTGCACCTTCCTAGAGGTGATGTCACAGTCAAGGGCGAACACAGGAATGAATGACATTAACATGGAATGATTGGCATTAACTGAAGGAGATTTTCCTTTTTTGGTAGCAGAAGGATTATTAAAAGCACAGAAGTTCATTGCAGTCTTCTAACCCGGCTGGGGAGAAAATGCTGGAGACTCACTACTCTTGGAAGAGAACTTTTTGGTCTGCAATTTCTTTCACAGTAGCTAAGCTAGTAACTCCACATTTTGAATTGTTGTCATCAGTCTTTTCTTGATTTATATTCACAAATTTTTAACTATTTTCTTAAAAGCAAATTGTAGTATTGGCCCAGAAGAGAAGTTTTATAACAAAATGTAAATATTTTAAAAGGTGATGACAAGGGAAAATGAGAACATATATAAAAGATTCAAATCATATGTAAAGAGTTATGCAGATGTCATGTATTAACATTTTTAAAGTATGGAACATGCTTTTTGAGTGCTGACAATAGCATGAGGGTGAAGAAATCTTATTTTAACCTATATTATGCTTTACAAACTAATTGCATAATCCACTCAATTAATATTTATTTTTAGTTTCTACTCTGATGGAACTTTTATTCAGAAAGTAGAAAACAGAAGTCATAGCCATTAGTGCTTTTCTTAATGTTTCTTTTTTATCATCTGGCTCTAAGAGCTTTAGACAGGTGGGATCTGTCAACTTACTTTGTAAAGCATCACATGTTAACTACTTGATAAATGCTGTTACCTGCTTTCTCGTTTTATCATATATGTCCTCTTCTTTGTAATTCTTCCCCAGTGTAAAAGTACCAGAAAAACCATGGCCTTTGATCTGTTTCACAAGGCCTTCAAAAATTAAACATTTGAGCATCCGTTTCAGAAGACTCCTGTTCCGCTGAACATCATATCTATATATAGAACTGACATACTTGTAGATAGAAAGAATAGAAACTCCTTTTTTTCCATTCATTTCTTTAACAGCTGTCAGGATCATCACACGTGTAGCTAAATACAAAAGGATATGCTAACTCAGTCAAAACAATTAAAGTGAAAAGAAAATAAAACTCAGTTAATCTTAATGTGCATTAAGAACCAAGTAAAAAATAAAGATTTATTAAAGACATTCTGTCTGTATATCATCATTTTGAAGAATATGTAATGAGCTTATCTCAATTAAGAAGTAAATTACAGTAATGAAAATAATTTAAGAAGAATTACATTAATTTGCTAATCTATGAATTAAGCAACAAATTATCTGGATCAAGTCAAATCAAAGAATAAATCTTTAGTTTTGTTAAGATAATATGCCTTGTAACCAAACTTTTATGCAAAGTATAAACAACTGTAAAAACAATTATTTATAACAATTATAAAATATTGCTATTAAAGATTATAAGAATTAGAACAAATATCACTGCAAAAGGTGTTATCTTTAAGAGATTTCATACTTACGGGGGCACTGAACTTTTTCTTTTGGTTCAAATTCCATATTCTGGGTTTCTGTCTTTTTTACATTTCCGCCAGAATAATGTGATGGAATGAAATAATTTACCACTTCTCCCTGATATAAACAACGTTTAGCTGTTACACAGTGTTTTGCTTTCAGTATTCTGAGTTGCTTCACAAAATTAACCCTCCTTCTATTAAGGAGATACAAAAGAATTGTAACAAATTATGAAAGAAAGGGCTAAATAAGTTATTCACACATATAAACCTTATTTTTTATTTCAGAGTTAACAGCTAGCCATCATTTTAAAAAATTATGCATATTAAAGTGTGAAACTTCTGAAATTAATATGTTTTAAGGCTTGTTTAAAATTGTATTAACCCACTGAATTTGTAATAGCAATCAAAATAAGTTAAAATTAACACAGCTAATGAGAAAAAAACCCTCAAAAGGAAGTTACTGATAGTTAAAACTGTACACGTCAACTCATTTTTCTACAAAGGAAACAGACATTCCCTACTCTATCCCTTACTCAAATCTGAAAGGATAATTTTGCAAACTTTACCCTATCAAAAGATCATAAAACTGCTAAGGTTGCAAGCATGGTGGACCCTACAGGTAATTAAGGTTATGTCTTTAACTAGTGGCTTCTTTTCGGCAGGATTTAATGTGCTAATTGACGATTTCATTATCTGAAAATATAAGCTATAAACTATGAGTCTCAGTGAAGTTTTTTTTCTTATAAACTCTAAAATGTATATTTTTAAACACAACTATACATTTTAGAGGGTTTCCCTAGGGGCTCAGATGGTAAAGAAATCCACCTGCAATGCAGGAGACCCAGGTTCAATCCCTGGGTCGGGAAGATCCTCTGGAGAAGAGAATGGCTACCCACTCTACTATTCTTGCCTGGAGAATCCCATGGATAGAGAAGCCTGGGGGGCTACAATCCCTGAGCTTGCAAAGAGTTAGAAATGACTGAGCGACTAACACACATACATTTTAGAATGAAGACTTTATTTATTGAGAAGTTTTATTTGTTTCATTTGTTCATTTCATTGAGAAATCTGCTTACTAAGCTATTTACCCTTTAACAAAGTTCTAATTATTTGACCCCAAGATTTATATATCTGAGCTTTGCACAATTTTTGAAAAATAGCTCTCAAAAATATGTAGCAGTAATATGGAGATCAGAAGAAGTGACAAAACATTTGAGGAAGTAATCAAACTTTCCTAAGAGAATTTCTCTGCCAACTAGAAGGAAGTTTGATAAGTAACAGCATACCTATCCCCCTTCCTGCTTGGCCAATATCACTTTAAAAACTTCGCCAGGTCACAAATATCCCATTTTTTGTGCCTATGTGAAGTTAACAACTAATACAAATCATAAGCCGCAGAATAAACTGAAAGTGTTGACTTAAGTGCCAACCAAATGTTCAACATACGATGCTTTCTGGAGAACATATGCTCTGCTTTCCCAAGCCCTGTAGTACTCCTCCTACCTCAGGAAGAGTGAGAGCATCTTGTTTGACATCTTGTCGAGTATGTGTCAGAATCAGAGCCAAAACCTCCACTGTCTTTCCAAGACCCATCTCATCTGCTAAGATCCCACCAAGCAACTGTGGTCCAGCACTTGGGTACTCACGAATGATGCTAAAGGAAAATATAAGAAAAACACATCATAGGAATGCAAATATAAGTCATACTGTTCCTAAAGAGAACTGGGAGCAATGTACTAAAGTCTTAAGCTTTTTAAAACTCTACTTTCAGTTGCAACAATTATAGTCTCTAGATCATGAATAGAACAACTGTGAGAATAAAAAAACTGCCTGAGCTAACAACTTAAGTGTGCAGAAACAGAATGGGTACTATCATCATTTTTTTTTTCTCCCATAAATAAAGGGAAGCATGTCTACCTTCTGTAACCTTTATGAATCTGTGAATAAAAATGGCAATAACTACTGAGTCAATAATCATATTTAATGATTCCTAAAACTCTTTTATAATAAAATTAACAACTTTAATGAACTGACTCATAATAAGGTGATATTTTTACTTAAAAATATAATCTCTTTAAATATCAATAAATACACATCTTAAGTCTATCCTACTGCATTTATCTACCAAAAAATTACAAGTGCTATTAATTCCATGTCTATCCTATCTATAAAACTGTCTAATGAGACTTTAATTTAGTATGCCTTTTTGAGGTACTGCCAAGGCTGAAGACATATGCCATCAGTCTCATATAGGTTTTCATAATATTTGTTTTCAATATCAAGCACATAAGCAAAGTTTTGTCTTACCAGCCTGTGTATGGATTGTAGTAGAGTTTCACACCTTCAGATGTAACAATTTCTCGCCATAGAAAGTGTAAGGCATTTTCTAAAGAAAAATAAACCATTTTCTGTTTATTTTCTGTTCTGCCAGATAATCACATTAAAATAAAAGTAAGTCAACAGTCAGGATACCCTGGGAAGACACATACATGTGGGTAAAAGGCCAGGACCCCACTCTCATTCTTCAGATATTATTCTTTTGCCTCCTTTGTTTAGCATACAATTATTTTCCATAGAAGCAAGTGATAAGACAGAAAAACTAAAGCAAATTATACTTGCAATTATATTTTATTGGATACTTTATAATTTAACTTATTAATTATATTTTAATTATGCAAAGTATAGCAAAATGTACAAATTATACTAGTATAGAGGATTAACAGGAAAAGAAAACCAATACATATCAAGGCTTACCGAATAAATGAAAGCAACTTGTCTTTTATACATGCTTAAAGTAGTACCTTATATCGTTAAATAACTTCACAGATAAATGATACTGGGCTAATACATTAACATATCAGATCTAACCTTTCATATGGGTCTGAGTAGAGGAAAGGCTTAACTGAGGAAAAAAAAAAATCTAAAACTACAGCAATGAAGTACTGAGTCTGTGTCAACCAGCATCTTCCACTATCCCTTCCCAATATTTTAAGCTGTTTAAACCAACTGCTAAGTTGTAAGTATGTCTCTACTTCCAGAAACGGTTAGTCATTTTTTGTTACCTTTTTCAGTAAATAATAGATGAAGTAGGAATACAGACATACAGGTTTTTTTAAATGAAAAAAATTAAAAGATAGAAAGTTTTAATTTATGGGAACCACAGAGAACCGAAAAACCACTAAATGACGCATGTGATTTAATCAACAAAATCTAGCCTGGGGACAAAAAAAAATGAATTATTGATATATGCAGCATGGATGAACCTCAAAAACATTATGTTGAAAGAAGGCAACTCCCTCCGCCTGAGTGGACACATTTTATCACTGTCTGTTTAAAAAACAGACAAAACTAATTTATGATGACAGTGGTTGCCTCCTGAAGGGATTGAAGTCGGAAAACTGACTAGGCAATGATGGAAAGTGCTGGGTGATGGAAATATTTTATGTCAGCACTGTATGATACAAATATTAAAAGAAACAGATAAAATTAATTTTAATATTTTTGTCTAATTTAATCAAATACAATATTATCACTTCAATATGTAATCAATGTAAAGAGTAGTAGTGAGATATTTCACATTCTTTTCTTTTTGTACTATTGGAAATCACGTGTGTATTTTAAACTTACACCACATAATTTGGACAGTCACATTTCGAGTTTAAAGAGGCATGGGTGGCCAGTGTCTACTTTTGGGAAAGTCTGGTTCTATGTCTTAACTGAATTGCTAGTTACATAGATGCAGAGATTTATCCAAACTTATCAAACTGTGCCCTTAAGATCTATACATTTACTGTATATGTTAACATCTTAATCAAATTCCTTAGTTAAAAAAATTATTTTATTTTAGAGAAAAAAATAACCTGTAGGAAATTCTATAGAACTATAAAATTTCTTCAACAAATATAAGAAAAAAATAGAAGAGGAAATAAAACCTATGGACTAAAAGAAACTTAAGAGACACCAAGTAATTCCAATACTATATGGATGTTACTTGGTTTCAGATTTGAACAAACTAAAGAGAGAGAAATAGAAAGGGGGTTAGGAAGAAAGAGAGACAGTGATATTGAGACATTTTGGGATTTCAAAATTCATTATATATATATATATATATTTGCTTAAAAGAACCTGTATCTTTTAATGAAATAAACTGAAATATTAACAGATGAAATATGTGGGGTTATTGTTGCTATCTAGTCACTCAGTTGTGTCCGACTCTTTGCAACCCCGTGGACTGTACCACCAGGCTCCTATGTCCATGGGGTTTTCCAGGCAAAAATACTGGAGTAGGTTGCCATTTCCTTCTTCATGAGGCATTACTACTTCAAAATAGTTCAGAATATGGGAGAAGCAAGAGTAAGAAATAATATTGGCTATGAAGATATTTCCAAAATAAAAAGTTTAAAAAATTTTGTTGAATAAAAAAGTGGGAGAAATATGGAAGAGTTATTCATCACTAATTAAAATAAATCTATATAGGAAAAAGGAGAAATGGTTAGCACTTCACTTCCTAGAGTCATGTAAAAATCTCATCTAGTGCCCAACCCTTTAAAGACAATGATAAAGCAGTGACACAGATGATTCCCATAAATCGACTACTTTTATAAAAACACTTACTAGATGACATTTCATCTTATTATTTATTTTGTGGAGTAAAAAATATAAGTATAACTAGGAAACGCAGATTAATCACACGTTAGTCCCCCACTTTTATAAACGTGCTTTCTGTCCCTAACATTCATGATTAAATTGTGCAGTTTCTTTCACATATTAGCACAATTCCCATCTGATCAGGTTACAAAAGCAATTCTTAGTTTGGAAAGGCATGTAAAAAAAATTTCTTGGTTTTTAAAAATTCCATCAAGGCAGCCTTTACTCTGGTTGGAAAAATCAGTTCAAACTTTTACGGATGAGGGAACTCATAAATGAATTTCTCTAGGTGTCAATTTTGAAGGATGTCTTAGAAAATAATTTTGTTCACAGTAACACACCCATTCTATCCCATGCTTTCATATAATTTGTTTACTGACCGATTTCCTCCACCCTAACTCTCTCATCTAATTCCTCTGATCAATTTGCCTTTCTTTAAGTATCTTATACTTGCCACTAGCAGGGGTGCTTTTGAAATGCTCCTGTTGTAGCATCCAGTTGACAGCCTCTCTTTGGTACGGTCTCAACACAGGAATCAGTGCAGGATGCTGGACATCCACTTGGATGGACCGAGTTTCTTGCTGATGTGTCTGCTTCACAAAGTGATAGAGTTCATCAATGTCTTGTCCCTCTGGCTCACTATCGGAACCTTCCTCATCCTCTTCCAACACATCTGTATATCCAAGAACAAGTGTACTCAGAACAACAAGATCTACATTTATAATTATAAGCAATTCTTATTCCCAGAACATACCATATACTCTCCCGACTCTGGGGCTTTGCTTAGTGTGCCTTTTGACTGACCAAAAATCTATGCTTCCATCCTTCAAGAAAATGTAATTGATACTTTTTTCATGACATTATGTTTTCCCTGATCAGAATACTCTCCTCTGTATTATGCAACACTCTTATACACTGGATATAACAATACATTGCAGTCTTTCTCGTAGTATAATCGTTTGTGCGCATTCACCCCTTCCCCACTGAACTGTAACGCTCTTTGAGAGCAAAGGCTGTCTTTTGTTTTTATAGCCCCTCAGAGCAGCCAGCATGTGCTATGCCCATCGCAGATGTTTAATAAGCCTCTGAGGAACTGAATATGAATATCTATTGCAGTTTGTAGAAGAGTAATTTATTTTACTTTTATAACATTAAAAAAATCCACAGGCAGACAATTTTCCTACATCTAATAAGACAAAGTTTCCCATTCTATTTCTTATGCTAAAAAAGGATAGGTATTTGGTAACAGCAGCAGCAGCCAATTAGGAGACTAAGGGCTTATGCCACCAATACAAATTCGTAAGAATTTCAGATTCATTTGTTGGGCACAATTGCCCTATGGAAAAAGATTCATGCCTGCTGCTGCTGCTGCGTCACTTCAGTTGTGTCCGACTCTGTGCAACCCCATAGACGGCAGCCCACCAGGCTTCTCTGTCCCTGGGATTCTCCAGGCAAGAACACTGGAGTGGGTTGCCATTTCCTTCTCCAATGCATGAAAGTGAAAAGTGAAAGTGAAGTCGCTTAGTCATGTCCATGCCTACGATGCGGGAAAAAAAAAACCCCTCAAACTCTTGAAAAATTTGCAAGGCCCCTGTTGCCAATGATTTATTACTGAATGGTTTCAAACAGGCTTACACACATTTGTAGGACATACCTCACAAGCCTTAAAATAGAGACTGTACCACAAAATACAAAATTAACTTTTTTCAATAAAAATTATATCCTTTAAAGATTTTCAAAAGTTTAAAATAAATGTGTAGTTACATGCTTGGCTATTTCTGTTAGTGTAGGTGCATATTATTAGTAATTAAATTTGAAGTTTTCCTTTGAAAAGTTCCAATTTTATTATTTTTAAAAGGCAGAATAATGGACTCTTATCATAACTCTGAAAAAGTTCTAGATGTACTTCAAAGCATTCCTTCCAATTCTGAAACCAGTGATTTTCCTTTTTTCATATCTTTAGCATGCAAATGATTTACTATTATTAGTATTATGAAGCTTCACAAAGAATGTACTGCAGAAAAACAACTTAATAACCAAGCTTAGAAACTGATTTCCCAGATATCCCAGTATAAAACTGTTCTGATTTGCACCAGAAATAAGGCTGACCCACCATGAGCAGGACTTGGAGAATCTGAGCCGTTTTTCCAGTCGTGCTGATGGGCTGCAGCAAGCCATCCACACTCTCCCTTGGGAACCAATGGCAGACAACTCTGAAACTGCAGTCCTGACCAAGGATGCAACTTCTTGCCAAGAAACAGTAGCAAAGTTAACTGGTCTTTATGGGAAGCAGGCTCTTGAGATTATTTGTCAGACTGCAAAGGAGAGGTGGAGTAAAGGCCGGCCAAGAATCTCTGGCCATGACAAAAAAAAAAAAAAAACACAGCAATAATGCAAAAATTCCAATCAGCTCAGATCCCTTTATATTCTGCCTAGCGATGCCATCAACATTTCTTGAGTACACACTATAAGCTAAGCATATTATTAAGCAAAAAAAAAAAAAAGACAAAAAGTATAGTAGTGGGGGCATTTAAGATAAGTATAACTTTGTCATATAGCAATTTTATGTTGGTTGTTCAATTTTATTATGGTTTTATTAGCTGTTTTTCTGGTTGTTATATACAGGATTTGGGAGAAATTCACAGCTCTTCAGTAGCAGCAATTTTAAAGTTTACTTTAAAAATTACCTGGAATAATAAAATTGTATAGCTTTTCCATCACTCTCTTCATGAGTTGATTGAACTTTTTCATTCTTGAACCTGCGTCACTCAGAAAATCTGGTTTTGCTAGGCCAGCTTCCAAAAGATAAATTCCAACCTATAAATAATTAATCAACATTAAAAAGTTTTGACTGTACTACACCTTTTTTATGACCATATAAGAAACATTTTTAACACCATCAGTTTTAAAGGTATTCAGAGTATTTACCCCACAAACTCTAAATATATACCTACCAAATCTCAGATATTTCCACTTTCAATAACAAATTTATTCTGCAAATGCAGTGCTTACTATGTATGATGTACCACTGAAGTAGCTAGAAAAAAATATTTCCCTAACTGGAGCCAGACCTGCGAGACTGTGATGAGGACGCCAGTTCTACCGACCAAGTCAGTGATTTCCCAGCTAGATGAGCATCAGAATAATCAGTGGCGCTGGTTAAAAATACAGATTCCCCAAGAAGATTCTTAAACGCAGATAGGTTTTACTAATCCTTATTACTAGATCAAACACTAAAATGTTCAGGAAAATAGGCCCTGATTAAAGCTGTACAGCTTGACTTTGGTGAAACAATGTAGTATAAAGCTTTCCAGTCAAAATACTTGAATTTTAATACTGGCATTGATATTTAAGAGCTAAAAGAATACAAAAAATGATTGATTTTAACCCAAATGTTGTCATTTGCAAAATGGAGAGACAACTATATGAGATAGCCCACTTAGTATAATTTTAAAAGTTCCTAATGGTAGATAATCAACAAACACAGTTTCCTTCATTTCCCTGTATTATGCTGGGCCTGATTCCATGATCACTGAGAGTCTCACATTCTTTCAGTAAAGAACAAAATTCAATAAGCATTACACTGGAATAAGTGGCAAAGAATACTTTTCATTATTATTTGTATTCTGCTCTGTGTTTGCTTAGAGAGGCCCTGGTATCGCAGCAGTAAGTGTTTAAATATTTATAAAAGTAGGGATTAGGGAAGACAGAAGAGATCAAGACTTGACGTGGGTGAGAAGTGGACAGAACACAGGCATACAAACCACAAATTCTTAAATCTGTTTTTAACTTGAGCCACAATTTATGGCACTCACAGTCACCAGAGAGGGGATGCTAGGTTGCAAAGTTTGACTGTACAGGGAAGAATTAATTCCAATCTAATGCTTCTAAAATTTCTCCTTTCCTCAGTCAATTCTGAAGCTATAAATAGGGCTATTGATATAACTGCTTTTTAGTGTGAGAAATGTATAACACACGTGTGATGTTTTCAACTGAACAAAAGTGAATTTAACATTTTAGAATTCCACGTATTGAATCAAGTATATTCAAGTATATTTCAAGTATTAGCATGAAGACATATTAACTTCTTTATAGTTCGAAGTACATTTACTTACATTACCTCCTCTGATTTTCAGCACAGTTGTATGAGGTAAAATGAATATTATTTACATTTCATATGGAAAGAAGCTGAAATTAGAGTCTTTAAAAGAGTCACAAAAAGTTACTTGGCTAGTGAATAGTAGAGCCTGAAATGAATCATAAATTTATTCAGCCATTTGCTGAAAATCTGTTTAGTATTTGGTATTCTATTGGGTTGTGAAGATTAAAAAAACTTCATAGTCGAGTGAGGGGGGGGAGGTCTAAAATGGAAGTACACCACAAGCGATCAAGGCAAAAATAAGCATGTGCATCAGGTATTATGGGGGAAGAGCATATAACACCAGCCATGGAGTTTAAGAAAAGATCTCCCCAGATGAAGTAAACCCCGAGCTGCACAATGAGGAATGACCAGGAGTTTTGAGGGATGAGGAAGCAACAATCCAGGCAGAAGTGTGAAAGTGAAAGCACAGATGCAGAAAGACATCAGGGTGTATGCAGGAAACAAATCAATTTGTAGTTTCTGGGACAGAATAAAAAGCAGAGTGATAAAGAGTTGAGAAGGAGACAGATAAAGCTGGAGGAGACAAAGGTCTATCAAAGGAGAGACTTATATGCCAGATTATAGTTAATTCTGTAGGCATAAGTAGACTAGAATGTGGTCCACTGGAGAAGGGGATGGCAAACCACTTCAGTATTCTTGCTTTGAGAACCCCATGAACAGTATGAAAAGGCAAAACGATAGGATATTGAAAGAGGAACTCCACAGGTCAGTAGGTGCCCAATATGCTACTGGAGATCAGTGGAGAAGTAACTCCAGAAAGAATGAAGGGATGGAGCCAAAGCAAAAACAATACCCAGTTGCGGATGTGACTAGTGATAGAAGAAAGGTCCGATGCTGTAAAGAGCAATATTGCATAGGAACTTGGAATATTAGGTCCATGAATCAAGGCAAATTGGAAGTGGTCAAACAGGAGATGGCAAGAGTGAACACTGACATTTTAGGAATCAGTGAACTAAAATGGACTGGAATGGGTGAATTTAACTCAGATGACCATTATATCTACTACTATGGGCAGGAATCCCTTAGAAGAAATGGAGTAGCCATCATGGTCAACAAGAATCCGAAATGCAGTACTTGGATGCAATCTCAAAAATGACAGAATGATCTCTGGTCGTTTCCAAGGCAAACCATTCAATATCACAGTAATCCAAACCTAGGCCCCAACCAGTAATGCTGAAGAAGCTGAAGTTGAATGGTTCTATGAAGACCTACAAGACCTTTTAGAACTAACACCCAAGAAAGATGTCCTTTTCATTACAGGGGACTGGAATGCAAAAGTAGGAGGTCAAGAAACACCTGGAGTAGCAGGCAAATTTGGCCTTGGAATACGGAATGAAGCAGGGCAAAGGCTAATAAGAGTTTTGTCAAGAGAAAGCACTGGTCATAGCAAACACCCTCTTCCAACAACACAAGACTCTACACATGGACATCACCAGATGGTCAATATTGAAAACAGATTGATTATATTCTTTGCAGCCAAAGATGGAGAAGCTCTATACAATCAGCAAAAACAAGACCGGAAGCTGACTGTGGCTCAGATCATGAACTCCTTATTGCCAAATTCAGACTTTAATTGAAGAAAGTGGGCAAAACCACTAGACCATTCAGGCATGACCTAAATCAAATCCCTTATGATTATACAGTGGAAGTGAGAAATAGCTTTAAGGGACTAGATCTGATAGGTAGAGTGCCTGATGAACTATGGACGGAGGTTCATGACATTGTACAGGAGACAGGGATCAAGACCATCCTCATGGAAAAGAAATGCACAATAGCAAAATGGCTGTCGGGGGAGGCCTTACAAATAGCTGTGGAAAGAAGAGAAGCGAAAAAGCAAAGGAGAAAAGGAAATATATATGCATCTGAATGTAGAGTTCCAAAGAACAGCAAGGAGAGATAAGAAAGCCTTCCTCAGCAATCAATGCAAAGAAATAGAGGAAAACAACAGAATGGGAAAGACCAGAGATCTCTTCAAGAAAATGAGAGATACCAAGGGAACACTTCATGCAAAAATGGGCTCGATAAAGGACAGAAATGGTATGGACCTAAGAGAAGCAGAAGACATTAAGGAGAGGTGGCAAGAATACAGAGAACTGTACAAAAAAGATCTTCACGACCCAGATAATCACAATGGTGTAATCACTCAACTAGAGCCAGACATCCTGGAATATGAAGTCAAGTGGGCCTTAGAAAGCATCACTACAAATAAAGCGAGTGGAGGTGATGGAATTCCAGTTGAGCTGTTTCAAATCCTGAATGATGCTGTGAAAGTGCTGCACTCAATATGCCAGCAAATTTGGAAAACTCAGCAGTGACCACAGGACTGGAAAAGGTTAGTTTTCATTCCAATTCCAAAGAAAGGCAATGCCAAACAATGCTCAAATTACTGCACAATTGAGCTCATCTCACACGCTAGTAAAGTAATGCTCAAAATTCTGTAAGCCAGGATTCAGGAGTACATGAACCGTGAACTTTCAGATGTTCAAGATGGTTTTAGAAAAGGCAGAAGAACTAGAGATCAAATTGCCAACATCTGCTGGATCATAGAAAAAGCAAGACAGTTCCAAAAAAAATATCTATTTCTGCTTTTGACTATACCAAAGCCTTTGACTGTGTGGATCACAACAAACTGTGGAAAATTCTGAAAGAGATGGGAATACCAGACCACCTGACCTGCCTCTTGAGAAACCTGTATGCAGGTCAGGAAGCAACAGTTAGAACTGGACATGGAACAACAGACTGGTTCCAAACAGGAAAAGGAGTACAACAAGGCTGTATATTGTCATCTGGCTTATTTAACTTCTATGCAGAGCACATCATGAGAAATGCTGTGCTGGAAGAAGCACAAGCTGGAATCAAGATTGCCAGGAGAAATATCAATCACCTCAGATATGCAGATGACACCACCCTATGGCAGAAAGTGAAGAGGAAATAAAAAGCCTCTTGTTGAAAGTGAAAGAGGAGAGTGAAAAAGCTGGCTTAAAGCTCAACTTTCAGAAAACGAAGATCATGGCATCTGGTTCTATCACCTCATGGGAAATAGATGGGGAAACAGAGGAAATGTTTCAGACTTTAATTTTTTGGGCTCCAAAATCACTGCAGATGGTGACTGCGCCATGAAATTAAAAGATGCTTACTCCTTGGAAGGAACGTTATGACCAACCTAGACAGCATATTGAAAAGCAGACATTACTTTGCCAACAAAGGATTTCCAGTGGTTATGTATGTAGGTGAGAGTTGGACTGTGAAAAAAGCTGAGCGCCGAAGAACTGATGCTTCTGAACTGTGGTGTTGGAGAAGACTCTTGAGAGTCCCTTGGACTGCAAGGAGATCCAACCAGTCCATTCTGAAGGAGATCAGCCCTGGGATTTCTTTGGAAGGACTGATGCTAAAGGTGTAACTCCAATACTTTGGCCACCTCATGCAAAGAGTGGACTCATTAGAAAAGACTCTGATGCTGGGAGGGATTTGGGGCAGGAGGAGAAGGGGACAACAGAGGATGAGATGGGTGGATGGCATCACCGACTTGATGGATATGAGTTTGAGTAAACCCCGGGAGTTGGTGATGGACAGGGAGGCCTGACGTGCTGCGATTCATCGGGTTGCGAAGAGCTGGACACAACTGAGTGACTGAACTGAACTGAACTGAAAATAGACTAGAATTGCATTTGCATTCATATAATACCAGCCCAGAGACAAAGGAGATGAAAGAAGTGAAAAGGCAATGACTAAAGGATTGCTACTGGAAGAGAAAGAGATAATGAACATCAAAAGGAGTCACAGAGTAGAGCTGGAAAGGGTGAATCAGGAAGATCCCAAAGAAGTACAGCCTGGAAATGACTGGCTATGATATATAAAAAATATATATTTTTATAGTTATTGAATGCCCCCAATGAAGTGTACTTTGACACTTAATTATGAAATGCTTATCGCTGGCTTTATAGTGCTTCCTTCTAAATTAATTTCAAAATGGGGTATCCAATGCAGAAGAACCTTAAAGGACACCACATAAATTGATACCTTGATAATGTTATTTTCTTCTGGTTTTTGGTAAAGTTTTATTCTTTTCTTCTTTTGCAGCCATCCCAAATCTTCTAACATTTCACTGCTGAAGGACGACTCCACTTGTATTCCCTTGTCACAGATACTGATTGGCTCTCTGAGTCCTCTTTCTTTTTTCTCTACATTTTCACATCCTGAATGAACATAGATCAGGAACTGATTGCTCAACTTGGGACTCATTAGTGTAAAACTCTTTTCAGAAAAATTCTGAATTAAACACTGTTCAGGAAGAAGCTGAAGAGTGAATTCTCCTAGAAATGCTTTCCAAGAATTATCAAAGTGATAGGGAGAAATTACAATATTCAGCTTTACAGACAAAGGAGAAAAAACACCACCAGTCTCTTCTTTATCAATTGATTTTGAGATGCTCACGGCTTTGGAACATCTCTTCTTTTCTCTATGAGCCACTTCTTCCTGTAGACTGCCATCTACGATGATGCGGTGAGCAGGAGAGGGGTCGAAACCTGGGCAGGACTGCTTGTCATCGGTTAAGGTGAAAGGTTCATTCCTTCTGTCCTCATGCATATTCCAGCAAAGCTGCTGTTGCTTTTCCTCATCTACCCTCACTGGGGGAGCACGTTTCCGTCGGCTGCTCATCCTCAAGTTCTCTTGGTAAATGTGAACCCTAGAAGATAAACACAACAGCAGACATTCCAAGAGAGGATTTTAGTATTAAAATATTCCCAGATGAGCAATTAAACATAGAATAATAATCCCACACATAACATGAAATCTTTAAAGAGATACATAAAGCAATGGATAATTGTTTTTAATAAGTCAAATACAGTTATGGAACATATTGACTATAATCTCTTGTATCACATAAATCCTAATGATCTTAACGGTCTTTTTAGAGAAATTTAACATAGACGAATTTTTGTTTAAAATAAATTCTAAAAATATGTATAATGATTTTTGAATGCATGATGGGTAAATCTCTCAAATATTCTAGAAATGCTTATTTGAAAACTTTTAGTAACACTTAAACTCATATAATTATTACAGGATTTAATTTTGCTTTATAATTCCAAAGGGTTCACTTGACTCTGACATAGCTTTAAAATCTCTAAAAATATATTCTTTCTCAAAAGAGGAATATGAAAATATGGAAATGTATTTCTTTTTATGAATTAGCTGATAAACAGAATAAGAGGACAGCTGGACAAGAAATAAGATGGTGACAGATAGCAATGAGTGGAAATAAGGCAGAGACAATAAAAGAAAATAATTTTAAAATATAGGAAAAAAAGAAAAGAAAGCTTTTTCAATTAAGTTGAAAGTAGCCTATATAAGGCAGGCACTAAACTATATATATATATTTAAAGTCACTTAGTCATGTCTGACTCTTTGTGACCCCATGGACTATACAGTCCATGGAATTCTCCAGGCAAGAATACTGGAGTGGGTAGCCTTTCCCTTTTCCCAAAAGAACAGCCAATTCCTATATGTAACACAGAACTCAGAGAAGTTAAATCATAAAGTCACAATGATGGTTGGTGCGTAATCCAATGTATTCCAAGCATGTAGCTGAAAAAAAAGAGAAAGGAATGTATAAATAAAATTTGGCTTCAAGTGCAGTTTAATATATATTCTCAGTAATCTCATTTTTTAAATAAAATCCAGCCAGGTACTGGATAAGTCCCCAGTAAGTATTCAACACCATCCCGTATTTGAGGAGAGGATATAAAAGTAGCGTAGATCAAACCATGGTATTTAATTCAGTACAAACATCAAGCTGCGTTTTGGTTTTGTGAAGACAAACTCAGCACACAGAGCAGTCTATACTCCTCTACCCCTGCTAACAACCCATTCTCAATTATTCTGCCCCCAATCTAGCCCTAAGATAAAACGATGGGACAGCTCAGCTGTCCAGACACTTGGAGGGCTTCGTAAAGAATGACACAGAAGGGATCAGAATGGAAAGCTAAGTGACAGCGTGAATGTATTAGCCCAAGAGATGACAGCATCACCAAGGGGGCGGCCATGTTTAGTGGTGGGGCAGGTAGTGGTGGGACCTGGTAGTGGAACCTAAAGTGGAGACTCTCAGCACAAGAAATGTTAAATGAAGTACTCAAGGTAGAGGAAAATGATATTAGATGGGAATTTGGACCTACACAAAGAAAAAAAGCATTATGAATGAAAAATATCTGTAAAAATATTAATATTCTTTTTTTTTGTTTTTACACTCCTTTAAAAGATAATTAACTTTAAACAAAGTTGTAAATTTCTTAGTCTTAAAACTGTCAAGTCTTCATAAAAAGAGAAAATAGCATAGAGATCTGATGAAAGATTTATATGTGAAATATATACATAACTCTTGCAAACCAATTTAAGAAAAACCTTATTTAAAAAATGGACAAAATTGCTGAATGGTCATTTCACGAAAGATGATCTCTAAGTGCCAAATAAACACATGAAAATATCCTTACCATTGTCAGTCATTTAGTGAAGTTGCTCAGTCGTGTCTGACTCTTTGCAACCCCATGGACTATAGCTTACCAGGCTCCCCCATCCATGGGATTTTCCAGGCAAGAGTACTGGAGTGGGTTGCCATTTCCTTCTCCAGGGCATCTTCCTAACCCAGGGGTCAAACCCCGGGTCTCCTGCGTTGTAGGCAGACGCCTTACCGTCTGAGCCATCAGGGAAGTCCCATGTCAGTCATTCAGGCATTGCAAATTCAACTCATAAACCACAATGAGAAACTACATATCTAGTAGAACAGTTAAAATGTTAAAGACACCGAATAACTAAAACTGAATTCTCAAACATTCCAATAGGAAAAGTTTGTCAACTTCTTACAAATTAAATATATACTTTCTGCACAGCCTATTAATCCCACTCACAGGTGTTTACCTAAGAGAAATAAAAAACACAGAATCATAAAAAACCTAAACTTGAATTTGTTAATACCAATTTTGTTAATAAATGCCTAAACCTGGAAACAACCCAAATGTTCATCACCTGATGATTGGATAAACAAACAGAATGCTCCTCATAATAAACTATTGATACATATAACACGGATGAATTTTTAACACATTATACTAAGTGAAGGAAGCCAGATGTCAAAGACTATATAGTGCCTGATTCCATTTATATGAAATTCTAGAGAAAGAAAGAATCTAGTGTTAGAAAGCAGATTATGGTTTCCAGGGGTCAGGAAGTGTTAAGAGGTGTGACTGACAGCAAAGAAGCAGAAGGGAAACGTTTGGGGTAACAGAAATGTTCCACAGGTGATCACATGATTTTATACATTTGTCAAAATTCATCAAATTGTATATATAAAATTGTTGTATTTTATTGTACGTAATTTATCTTAATAAAACTGATTTAAAAGGTAAAAACAAAGAGCAGGTATAGAAGTGAATTAAAAACTCTTAATAGCTTTATTCTAATAAACTTGAAATGTATTGATACAATGCATAATTTACTAACAAAATGTAATGAGTAAAGCTGGCCCAATAAATAGAAAAATCTGAATAGGACAATAACCATGAAACAAACAAGTAATATTATTTATCTACCTAAGATCTACCTCATTTCCTTGTTGACAGAACCTTTCTCTTACTGAGGAACATGTTAGCTTTGTGACTTAAAAGGAGAGTGGTTTCCTCAACAGCCCCAAAGAAGTTGTTTGTGTAGTCCCATAAGGATGCCGACAGCTGCATCTAACTTTAAGAGGTAGTATTTATGTTAAAAACAAAAAACAAAAAGATTTAAACTCAGCTCTTCATTCTCCCTAGCCACAGTTCAAGTGCTCAAAAGCTCTATGTGACCAGAAGCTACTGTAATGGACTGACAATAATTGAACATTTTCATAATTGCAAAATGTCTACCAAAAACTGCTGTTCTAAGTCAATCATGAGAATTCCATTCCCTTAGTCAGTGCTTGGTTTATGAATATGGAGGTGGCAGTCTACAATCAACCTCTGACTATAGTTAACTACTTTTCAAGCATCTTATCTCCCCTATTACCTTGGATAAGAGATCAGAAATGATATAGAAAGTCCCTAATAAACTAAGTGCTTGTCTGTGTTCAGTTTTCCTCAGAGCACATGTTGGAATACCGCAATCGAGTCAGTCTTCCACACCAGTTTATCAGTTAGCCACCATCATAAATATGGTGTATAACATATCACCCAAAGCTCTGCCTGGAGACAGCAATCATTTTTTTTCACAGATCTGCAGATTATCTTAGGATTGGCTGATATAGGCTAGGTTTCAGGAAAAGCCACTTGGCTCTCCTAAGTATAATCATCCTTTTCCTCGTACCAGCAATAAAACCCAAGAATGATATTATGACAGTGACTGAAGAGTAAGAGTCCAAATCCAATCACACAAGTACTTTTTGGCATTTGGTCAGGGTAAAAACACTAAGGTTCCATGGGCCAAAGCAAGTTCACAAAGATGGACTCAGTCAAGAGGTGGGGACATACGGGGAGGGAACTAGGCCAGTTACACAATCTAGCTCACTAACCACCATAATATTAGTAACATGGTGATGATGAAATCATTAACTCTAATGGCCCCCAAAGCAACTGGTTACAGAATCTCACATCTGGCAAAGCAATGTGGCTTATATGAGAGAATGTGAGTTTTGGGGTCCTAAATTCTAATTCTAGCTTTGGCACTTAGAAATTATCTAGCTTCTCTGTGTATGTACAAGAGCACAGCAACCGAAATTTAGCATATATTCAGTAAGTGGTAGTTGCTATTATCATCACCCTGAGAACACTATGAGCTACTTCACTTTCACTTTTCACTTTCATGCATTGGAGAAGGAAATGGCAACCCACTCCAGTGTTCTTGCCTGGAAAATCCCAGGGACAGGGGAGCCTCGTGGGCTGCCGTCTCTGGGGTCGCACAGAATTGGACACGACTGAAGCGACTTAGCAGCAGCAGAGAACACTATAAACTACACTTTACAATAACCAAACTTTAAAGTGGCAAGATGGGGAAATACAGATCAGTGTGTTTCAAATTTGACTGAACACTAGAACCACCTGGGGGAAATTTTCAAATTCCTGATGCCCTGGTACTAGCCCAGCCAATTAAATTATCATCTCTGGGGCAGGGCCCAGGCACTACCTCCATTATTTTTTTAGGTTCCCTTGGTGATTCTTCCCTGGTGGCTCAGACAGTAGAGTCTGCCTACAATGCAGGAGACTTGGGTTCAATCCCTGAGGTGGGAAGATCCCCTGGAGAAGGGGATGGCCACCCACTCCAGTATTCTTGCCTGGAGAATTCCATGGACAGAAGAGACCAGCAGGCTACAGTCCATGGGGTTACAAAGAGTTGGACACAGCTGAGTAACTAACACTTTCACTCTCACTTGGTGATTCTAGCATCCAGCCAAGTTTGAGAAACCTTGTTATGGATAGCTAGCTGCCTACAGAAATCCATTTCTTTCCTGGCAAAGTACAGCATAGGTGGGAAATGTCTGCTCATCTGGTGGTACATCAATAGTAGTCCCAGGACCAGTCTGAGGCCATCAATTGCAAACAGAGGTTAACATGTGCCCTTTCTATTACGACAGTCTTGTAATAGACCTATTATTGAACCAGAACACTTTCCTTTTACTCTTTGTTCTTTTCTCTGGTAACACTCATCCTCATGCAGTATCTTCTAAATTATATATACCACTATAATCTGCACATTCACTCAGATGTTTGCTTCCAACTTGATTCTTCCAATATCACAGTATTATCAAAGTATTTATCAATTACAATGATAAGTTCAAGAAAAATAAATACCACGGTTTCTAGCAGGCTCTCCTTTCATTCGGTTCTCTACTGCCCAACATTCATGATCTGCCTTCTCTCTGCCCCTACCCTGTTTTGGTTAACTTTATTTTTTTAGGAGACTTTTATCTAGGAATAATTCTTGAACCAAAGATTATTTGATCAAAGCTACTCAAAACCATAATGTTAACTGGCAGCTATTAAGTCCCAGTAAAATTCCATATATCTCTAATCATATTCCAATTCTAAATCCTTCTCCTTATTTTCCTCAGACCAGATGAATCTTCTTCTTTCCTTCTTCCCCTCCTTAAATACCAGTGTTTGGGTGTAACATGATTATATATCACAGTTTCCTACATGAACCACACTTTCATTCTCATTCCTTTAAATACCTTTTGCATGAAATGCACTTTCATGCTTTTTGGCCTATCGATATTCTAATCTCCCACAAAACGTTCCACAACCAGGTATGCTGAGTTAAGGGCCTCTCCTTCTGATTCCAACTGCTACAGTGTTCTCAGCTGTTTGACTCTGAACTACTTGAAAGCTGGGCAGGAACAGTACCCTATTCAGCACTGTACTCCCAATGCCGGGTCAGGGCCAGGACAGAAATGATATACAAAGTAATGTGAAACAAAGATCTCTAACTCAGTGAATATTCTCTCTCTTCTCAAGGACCCAGAAGTACTTTTACTCAAATTTCTTTTTGGTTGAATCTCAGTCAACCACATTCAAACAGACTACAGGTAGCGTGAAACTACACCTTACAATTTCTGGCCCAGAGTGAAACAGAGAAAACTGACTGATCCGTGTCTTTAACAGAAAACAAAGATAGATTGCTGGGAAACAAACATAAAATGTTGTTACTAAGACAATACAACAGATGGATATCAATTAAACTTATTCAGATTTCCCCCCCCTCCAAATTACTATCTCTTCATTAAAAGATAACTGCCAATACTGAATAATATAGAACAAACCCATGGTAGGTCCTGGTTTAGGCTATGCAGGAAAATAGAGAGTATATACATTTGAGATATCACACTGCAAGGTAAACCTTATGCAAGTGAAACTCAATCACTACTGATGGCTGAGAAGTTCTCAATGACCTACCATTACCACAACCTTTTTCTTAGCGATAACCCCAGCAGGTTGACAGTATTTTCCTCTGCAGAACTCTAAAATATAGTTAGTCACAGATACTTATAAAAGGCCTTGATTTTTCACCAGCAGATTCTATTCCCCCAAATCTTTCTAGCCTGAACTCTTAATAACAGATTTAACAATCCTGTAAGTACAATTCTTTAGGCCGGACAAGAAGAGGATATTTATAAATAGCACCCTTCAAAAGCATTTTATTCTCAACTGCCAGCTTATTGGCTAAGTGGATTCTGTAAACTCTAGGAAGTGCCATGTACTGAATACAGAACATTTATCCCACTACTGCTCACTACTATCTTGCTTCCAGCATGATTTCTCATCATAAACCAACTAGCCTTTCTGGTGATGGTACAGTATCATTTCGATTCATGGGAGTTTCATCAATCTTGCTATCATCCAAAATAATAATTGAAACTGGCGCTAATAACTCTAAAAGTATTTTTGTTTATTAAAGTCACAAGTTAATTCAAACAGAAGTAGTGAAACTCGCTCAGTCACGTACGACTCTTTGCGAGCATGGACTATATACACACAGTCCATGTAATCCTCCAAGCCAGAATACTGGAGTGGGTAGCCGTTCCCTTCTCCAGGGGATCTTCCCAACCCAGGGATCGAACCCAGGTCTTCCACATTGCAGGCGGAAAAAGGAAAACACCAAACATCTAGGGTATTTACTTCACTGCTAAGGTCAAGTCCCTTAGAAAAAAGGCACAGAGTCACTGTTTACTAATCCTGTTTATCTGATAGTGACCGTCAACCATCAGAAAACATATCTTGGTTCAGAAAAGTAGAAACTATCACGGAGTCAAAAGGCACAAAATGCAAGGCTGGTTTTGAATGCGAATGTAATTAACCTGATTCCAGAGGTACCCGAGAACTTTAACTCAGAGGCCTCGGCCTCCCCTTTACTACAGTTACAATCCCACACACCAATAAGCTAGGCAGCTGCCCAGTTCCAGTCTCAGGGGCGTATCTGCGGAGAATGGTGATACCCACTCAGTTTTCTTCCGAAAGACTCAAAAGCGGTTTGAGGAGTCTGAACAAGGCTGTCAGCGCCGATGGCTCCCAGCAGGCCGGGCAAACAAGCTGCCTGGAGGCAGAGGAGCGAGATCAAGGGCCCTAGGACGCTCGAACGAGACACCGTAGGCCCCAGTCCGCGGAGGGAAAGCAAGCCTCCCTTCCGCGGCTCCTCTTCGTCCCGGGCAAGCCGCGGCGGTCCCCAGGCCCACACGTCGGGGATGGGGAAGGGTCGGGGAGACTCGCGCTGAAGCTCCCCGCTCAGCCTTTTAGTTTCCAGGCTCCAAAACAACGGAGTCGTCCCTCCCTGAGACCTCTGTATGCGTCCAGAAACGCCTTCCGCCCCCGACCTCTGACCCCTGACCCTCTATCACCCAAACGCCTACCTAGACTGTTTCTCCAAGCCTCTAGAGCCTTTCTGCACCAAGGCCCAGGGCCCTCTGATGCCCCTGCAGGTCCCGGGCACGCATTCGCTATCCACTGAACATCGGCCTGAGGTGGCCACGCGCGCTTTATGCTGGTTTGTGTCGGGGTTCCCGGGGGGCCCAGAAACCACAGCGCCTAGATGCCGGGCGCGCGCTGGAGCGTGGGGTTAAGGTGAACGCGCACGTCGGGACGCCCCGCCCCTTTTCTCCGACCCTCGCTTCATGAGTCTCTTTTGCGCAAGTCCACACGGTTAGAGACTCTCGAAGGATACCGTTGGAGTCTCGCGATAGCTACACTGAGCCATTAGAGAATATGGGATAGGCTGAACGTCAAAGGAAGAGGCGGCACTCTAAGCGGATTTAGAAGTGGGCGGGGCTGCTGGCTGAAGGTTTCGGGTCACACTTGAAACATGTTAAGAGCTGTGTCTTTAATAAAAAGACCAGAATTCTACAGGTACACCTTGCAAATTGTTTCTAGAAAGCAGCCATTAATTAGTTGCGGTTGAAGTTTGTCTCACTCAGAAGTTATTTTAAAAGACTCTTCGGGGAGTAAATATTTTTAAGATGAGGAAAAAACTACACGTATTGTGACGAAGCTGGACTTCCAATATCTTAAGCTTTTTTTTTTTTTTTTTTTTCCTTTTCTTCTACCTCTTGGAGGTAGGCTTATGACTAGGTAAACGCCGAAATCACTGAGCGGCTTCAGAACCAAGAGCATGGAAAATAACGGCTCAGAAAGTAAAGAATCTGCCTGCAATGCTGGAGACCCCAGTTCGATCCCTGTGTGGAGAAGATCCCCAAGAGAAGGAAATGGCAACCCACTCCATTCTCCATTCCTGGAGAATCCCACGGACGCAGGAGCCTGGTGGGCTACAGTCCATGGAGTCCCAAAGAGTCGGACTCGGCTAAGCGACTAACACTTTCAGACATGGGGCACTCGATGATTGAGTACCTAATGAGGACAGAATTATGCTGCGGAAGTGCGTCTTGGCCTGTGTGATCACAGAAGCACAAAAATAAGTTCATGCCTCTAGGAGGATCCGTTAGCTGTTGAGACAGTCCAGAGTGGTTGATATTCTTAGTACCGAACTTCATGACAAACCTCTAAGTCTAAGAGAAGCTATTTCCGTAAACAAAACCACTTAGAATTCAGTGAAAATCCGTGACCTATCCAGAGTTTCGGAGGCAAGCTAAAAAAGTAGCGCTACCACTGAGCGACTTCCCTTTCAATTTTCACTTTCATGCATTGGAGAAGGAAATGGCAACCCACTCCAGTGTTCTTGCCTGGAGAATCCCAGGGACGGGGGAGCCTGGTGAGCTGCCGTCTATGGGGTCGCACAGAGTTGGACACGACTGAAGCGGCTTAGCAGCAGCAGCAGCAGTGCTGGAAGAGTAGGCAAGCAGAATCCCACTTCATTGGAGAACTAAGCCTTTTATTAAGTGCAGGATATAATGGAGCCTTTCTTTTGGAAATGTAATTTGAAACTCCGTATTTAAATGTATATGGCGCTGCGACAGGTGATCTTTGATAGTTTTATGTCACATTTCACCAATGGAGCAGAAAATCAAGCTCATAATTTTACCAAGTCCTGCTGGTGCCAGGTAGAGATATTTTTAAATAAGCCCAGCCTCATTTCATTTTTGTTCAATGTTATTGAGTAATTGGTCTCTACAGACATTATTGTTAACCTGTACAAAAATAGTAAACTAGGGATCCAGTTATATATCTAGAGATGTTATTTAAACTCTCTGATGTAATACAGAGAATTATAATACAGTAGCATATGCTTACAATTAAGATTTGAACAGTTTTTACAAAGCTGTATATGTTCAGTCCTGTATTTTCAAAGTATAGCCTTTGAGTAGTTCTCTATGGAGTAATGTGTTTTTCAATATAGACTCACCAGAGCTAATTTCAGAAAACGTGACTCATTTTTGCACCTTAGCATTCTGGAAGCTCCCAGCTGTGAAGCAGCTGTTCACGCCTCAGTTCAGTTCAGTTCAGTCGCTCAGTCTTGTCCGGCTCTTTGCGACCACATGGACTGTAGCATGCCAGGCTTCCCTGTCCATCATCAACAACTCCTGAAGCTTATTCGAACTCATGTCCATCAAGTCAGTGATGCCATCCAACCATCTCATCCTGTCTCATCCCCTTCTCCTCCTGCCTTCAATCGTTCCCAGCATGAGGATCTTTCCCAGTGTGTCAGTTCTTCATATCAGTTCAGTTCAGTCGCTCAGTCATGTCCAACTCTTTGTGACCTCATGGACTGCAGCCCGCCAGGCCTTCCTGTCCACTACCAACTCCAGGAGTTTACCCAAACTCATGTCCATTGAGTCAGTATTGGAGTTTCAGCTTCAACAACAGTCCTTCCAATGAAAACTCAGGACTCATCTCCTTTAGGATGGACTGATTGGATCTCCTTGCAGTCCAAGGGACTCTCAAGAGTCTTCTCCAACACCACAGTTCAAAAGCATCAATTCTTCGGTGCTCAGCCTTCTTCACAGTCCAACTCTCACATCCATACATGACCACTGGAAAAACCATAGCCTTGACTAGATGGACCTTAGTTGGCAAAGTAATGTCTCTGCTTTTGAATATGCTATCTAGGTTGGTTATAACTTTTCTTCCAAGGAGTAAGCGTCTTTTAATTTCATGGCTGCAGTCACCATCTGCAGTGATTTTGGAGCACCCCAAAATTAAGTCTGACACTGTTTCCCCATCTATTTGCCATGCAGTGATGGGACCGGATGCCATCATCTTTGTTCTCTGAATGTTGAGCTTTAAGCCAACTTTTTCACTCTCCTCTTTCACTTTCATCAAGAGGCTCTTTAGTTCCTCTTCACTTTCTGCCATAAGGGTGGTGTCATCTGCATATCTGAGGTGATTGATATTTCTCCCGGCAATCTTGATTCCAGCTTCTGCTTCTTCCAGCCCAGCATTTCTCATGATGTACTCTGCATAGAAGTTAAATAAGCAGGGTGACAATATACAGCCTTGACGTACTCCTTTTCTTATTTGGAACCAGTCTGTTGTTCCCTGTCCAGTTCTAACTGTCACTTCCTGACCTGCATATAGGTTTCTCAAGAGGCAGGTTAGGTGGTCTGGTATTCCCATCTCTTTCAGAATTTTCCACAGTTTATTGTGATCCACACAGTCAAAGGCTTTGGCATAGTCAATAAAGCAGAAATAGATGTTTTTCTGGAACTGTCTTGCTTTTTCCATGATCCAGCAGATGTTGGCAATTTGATCTCTGGTTCCTCTGCCTTTTCTAAAACCAGGTTGAACATCTGGAAGTTCACAGTTCACGTATTGCTGAAGCCTGGCTTAGAGAATTTTGAACATTACTTTACTAGTATGTGAAATGAGTGCAATTGTGCGGTAGTTTGAGCATTCTTTGGCATTGCCTTTCTTTGAGGTTGGCATGAAAACTGACCTTTTCCAGTCCTGTGGCCACTGCTGAGTTTTCCAAATTTGCTGGCATATTGAGTGCAGCACTTTCACAGCATCATCTTTCAGGATTTAAAATAGCTCAACTGGAATTCCATCACCTCCATTAGCTTTGTTCGTAGTGATGCTTTCTAAGGCCCACTTGACTTCACATTCCCGGATGTCTGGCTCTAGGTGAGTGATCACACCATCATGATTATCTTGGTCATAAAGATCTTTTTTGTACAGTTCTTCCATGTATTCCTGCCACTTCTTCTTAATATCTTCTGCTTCTGTTAGGTCCATACCATTTCTGTCCTTTATTGTGCCCATCTTTGCATGAAATGTTCCCTTGGTATCTCCCCATTCTATCATTTTCCTCCATTTCTTTGCATTGATCGCTGAGCAAGGCTTTCTTTCTTGCTATTTTTCCTTGCTATTCTTTGGAACTCTGCATTCAGATGCTTATATCTTTCCTTTTCTCCTTTGCTTTTCACTTCTCTTCTTTTCACAGCTATTTTTAAGACCTCCTCAGACAGCCATTTTGCTTTTTTGCATTTCTTTCCATGGGGATGGTCTTGATCCCTGTCTCCTGTACAGTGTCACGAACCTCCGTCCATAGTTCATCAGGCAGTCTATCAGATCTAGGCCCTTAAATCTATTTCTCACTTCCACTGTATAATCATAAGGGATTTGATTTAGGTCATACCTGAATGGTCAAGTGGTTTTCCCCACTTGTTTCAATTTCAGTCTGAATATGGCAATAAGGAGTTCATGATCTGAGCCACAGTCAGCTCCCGGTCTTGTTTTTGTTGACTGTATATAGCTTCTCCATCTTTTGCTGCAAAGAATATAGTCAATCTGATTTCAGTATTGACCATCTGGTGATGTCCATGTGTAGAGTCTTCTCTTGTGTTTTTGGAAGAGGGTATTTGCTATGACCAGTGCATTCTCTTGGCAAAACTCTATTAGCCTTTGCCCTGCTTCATTCCGTACTCCAAGCCCAAATTTGCCTGCTACTCCAGGTGTTTTTTGACTTTCTACTTTTGCATTCCAGTCCCCTATAATGAAAAGGACATCTTTTTGGGGGGTGTTAGTTCTAAAAGATCTTGTAGGTCTTCATAGAACCGTTCAACTTTTGCTTCTTCAACGTTACTGGTTGGGGCATAGACTTGGATTACCGTGATATTAAATGGTTTGCCTTGGAAATGAACAGAGATCATTCTGTCGTTTTTGAGATTGCATCCAAGTACTGCATTTCAGACTCTTTTGTTGACCATGATGGCTACTCCATTTCTTCTAAGGGATTCCTGCCCATAGTAGTAGATATAATGGTTATCTGAGTTAAATTCACCCATTCCAGTCCATCTTAGTTCACTGATTCCTAGAATGTCACCATTTACTTTTGCCATCTCCTGTTTGACCACTTCCAATTTGCCTTGATTCATGGACCTAACATTCCAGGTTCCTATGCAATATTGCTCTTTACAGCATCGGACCTTGCTTCTATCACCAGTCACATCCACAGTTGGGTATTGTTTTTGCTTTGGCTCCATGCTTTCAATCTTTCTGGAGTTATTTTTCCACTGATCTCCAGTAGAATATTGGGCACTTAAACACAGTAAGTAGCATATATCGTCAATTATGTTCATATGTCTTAAAGTCCCTTCTTGATTATTAGTTCCTAAAAATTAACTTTTATAAAATAAACCAAATCCATCCAACCATCCAGGTAACTCTAGTGAAACCAATGTAAAGACAGATATTTAGAAACCCCTTGAGCAAATGATTTCCAACTTAAAAACTAATAGATCCTTTATGGTTAAAAAACAAGCTCGTGTAAACCAAATCCTTATTTTCCATAGCTATAATGTTATAAACTGGGGTACCAATCCTGGAAATCTTTTCATACTTCAAAAATGACAAAATCACCTTCACAAGAATTCACGAAAAATAGATCACAGGTCTATTGTGTCAGCCAAAAAGTTTGTTTGGGTCTTTCAATAACATCTTATGGAAAAACCAGAACAAACCTTTTGGTCAACCCTATAAATATAAAATGTGGAAGTATAAAACTCTTAAAAGATAGCGTGAAAGAAAACGTAGAAAACTTTGGGTATGGTGATGAAGGGGGTACTTTTAGATAGTCTACCAAAAACATAATATGTGGAAAAAAAACTGATAAGCTGGACTATTATTTTATTAAATTTCAATAAAACAATAAATTATTTTTTTAAATTTATTAGATTTAATTCTTTAAAATTGAAATAATCTGCTCTACAAAGACAATCTCATGATAATTAGAAGATGAGATACAGAGTACTAGAGAATAATGCAAAAGAATCATATGATAAAGGACTATAACTGCAATCATTAGTTAAGGGATACATAAGGCTTCCCTTGTGGCTCAGATGGTAAAGAATCTACCTGCAGTGTGGGAGACCCACATTCAATCACTGGTCTGGGAAGATCCTGTGAATAACAGAATGGCTACCCACTCCAGTTTTCTTACCTGGAGAATTCCATGGACAGAGCTATGGTCCATGAGATCACAGAGAGTTGGACATGACTGAAAGACTAATATTTTCATACAAGATAAAAAGATATAAGATGTGGCTTCTAAAATATAAAGCCTGGTGGAGGTAGAGAGCAGAAATATAGAGCCTTAGAATGTTATCAAGCTTAAGTTCTTATAAGTTGTTATATGTAAGCCTAATGGTAACCACAAAGAAGAAAGTAGATGTACAAAAGTTAAAGAGAAAGGAATTAAAAAATACCAATAAGCAAAGTTAGCAAATTATAAAGGAGGAGAGAAAGAGAAGAAAGAAACAGAGAGGAATTATGAAACAACTAGAAAATAATTAACAGCATAGCTGTAAATAAATACATATCAATAATTACTTTAAATGTAAATGTAATAAATTCCTCAATTGAAAGACATAGAGTGGCTTAATGGGTAAAAAAGACTCATCTTTACACTTGTACCAGAGACTCACTTCAGAAATGCATAGACTGAAAATGAAAGGATGGAAAAAGCTGTTCTATTCAAATGGAAACCAAAAGAAAGATGGGGTAGCTATACTCATATCAGACAAAATAGATTTTAAAACAAAGACTATAATAAGAGACAAAAAAAGGGCATTCTATAATCATAAAGGGGTCAATCCAACATCAAGGATCTAACATTTGTAAATTTTTATACACCCAACATAGGGGCACCTAAATATAGAAAGCATGTATTAACAGACTAAAGTGAGAAATAGAAATGTAATAATTTATATCGATGGATAGATCGTCTAGACAGAATATCATTAAGAAAACATCAGATCACATGAACTTAACAAATATACACAGAACATTCCATCCAAAAGCAACAGAATACATTCTTCCAAAGTTCACAACAAAGGCCATTTATGAAGAGCTCACAGCTAACATCATATTCAGTGAGGAAAAAATGAAAACTTTCCCTTCAATAACTGGTGCAAGGCAATAATGCTCACTCTTACCGCTTCTATTCAGTATAGTACTGGAAGTCCTAGCCAAGGCAATGAGTTAAGAAAAGAGAAATAAAAAGCATCCAAATTGGAAAGGGAGAAGTAAATTTTTCTCTATTTGCAGGTAACATAATTATATATGTAGAAAACTCTCAAGACTCAAGTAACAAAACCTGTTAGAATTAATAAATGAATTTAGTAAAGTTGAAGGGTGCAAAGTCAACATACAAAAATCAGTCATGTTTCTATACACAGACAACACAAAATACAGAAACTGGCTGAAAAGGAAATTAAGGAAACAATTTAATTCACAGTAGCAACAAAAAGAATAAAATATTATATATAACTTGACATAATACACAAAAGACTTATACACTGAAAATTATAAAACATTGGTAAAAGAAATCAAGCGACACAGATGAGTGGAAAGACATCTTTTGTTTGTGGATTGGAAGAATTCATAAAATATCCATATTACCCAAAGATTCAATAGAAGATTGCATAGATTCAGTGCATAGGTTCAATGTAAGCCCTATCAAAGTCCCAATGACATTCTTTACAGAAGTAGTATAACAATTCTACTATTCATATGGAACCCCAAAAGAATCTCGAGAAAGGAAAACAAAGTTGGAGGTATCATACGTCCTGATTTCAAATTATATTACAAAGCTATATCAAAACATTATACTTGCAAAAAAAGACATATAGGCCATTGTAACAGAATAGAGAGCCCAGAAATAAACCCACACAACTGCAGTCAACTGATCTTTGACAAGAATGCTAATTACCCATAATAAGGAAAAGTTAATCTCTTCTCAGTTTTGGGAAACCCGGATATCCCCATGGAGAAGAATGAAATTTGACCCTTCTCTCCCATCATCTACAAAAATCAGCTCAAAGCAGATTAAAGGAATAAACATAATTCCTGAAACTGTAAAACTACTAGACTAAAACATAGGGGAAAAGCTTCTCGACATTAATCTGGGCAATAATTTATTGGATATGATGCCAAAATCACAGGAGCAAAAGCAAAAACAGACAATGAATTTTGTCTATTTTTCAATGAGATTGCAAGGAAAAGCAACCTACAGAATGGGATAAAATATTTGCAAACCATATAATTGGTAAGTGGTTTAATATGAAATATATAAATAATTCAGCCAGTCAAACAGCAAAAACAAACAGTAAAAACAAAACAAACTTGATTAAAATATGGACTAAGGGCCTGAATACACACTTGTCAAAAGAGCATATTCAAATGGTCAACAGGTATATGAATGTAAGGGTGCACAACATCCCTAATCAGAGAAGTGGAAATCAAACCTACAATGAGCTATTACCTTAAACTTGTTAGAACAGCTATTACAAAAGGGCAAAAGAGATGTTGACAAGGATATAGGGAAAAATGAATTCTGGTACACTGTTGATGGGAATGTAAACTAGTACAACCATTATGGAAAACGGTATAGATTTTCCTCAAAAAATGAAAAATACAGCTGCCATATGATTTAGCAATCTCATATCTAGGTATGTAACCAAAGGAAATAAAATCAATATCTTGAAGAAATCTGTACCCCTGTGTTCATTGAAGCACTATGCACAATATTCAATATATAGAAACAACCTAGGAGAAGGCAATGACACCCCACTCCAGTCCTCTTGCCTGGCAAATCCCATGGACGGAGGAGCCTGGTAGGCTGCAGTCCATGGGGTTGCTAGGAGTCGGGCACGACTGAGTGACTTCACTTTCACTTTTCACTGTCATGCATTGGAGAAGGAAATGGCAATGCACTCCAGTGTGCTTGCCTGGAGAATCCCAGGACGGGGGAGCCTGGTGGGCTGCTGTCTATGGGGTCGCACAGAGTCGGACACGACTGAAGCGACTTAGCAGCAGCGGCAGCAGCAGCAGCAGAAACAACCTAAAGTGATCATGAATGGATTAATGGATAAAGATGATGTGATTACATATATGTTATTGTCGTCCAGTCACTAAGTCATGTTTGACACTATGTGACTCCATGGACTGAAGCCTGCCAGGCTTCTCTGTTTTTCACTATCTCCTAGAGTTTGCTCAAACTCATGTCCGTTGAGTTGGTGATGCTATCCCCTTCTCCTTTTGCCTTCAACCTTTTCCAGCATCAAGATCTTTTCCAATGAGCCAGCTCTTCACATCAGGTGGCCAAAATATTGGAGCTTCAACTTCAGCATCAATACTTCCAATGAATGTTAAGACTTGATTTTGTTTAGGATTGACTTGTTTGATCTCCTGGCTGTCCAAGGGACTCTCAAGAGTCTTTGCCAGCACCACAATTCGAAAGCATCAATGGACAAACCTGGAGGACAAGTGAAATAAGCCAGACACAGAAAAACAAATTACTACATGATGTAATTTATATATGGATTCTAAAGCATTTGAACTCATAAAAGCAGAAGATAAAAAGGTGTTTTCCAGGGAGTCAGAGATGGGAGAAATGGGGAGATGTTGTTCAAAGAGTATACACATTCAGTTATGCAGGATGAATCACTTCTGGAGATTTAATGAACAGTGTGTGACTATAGTGGTTTAGTCACTAAGTCATGTCTGACTCTTGCGACCTCATGGACTGTAGCCCACCAGGTGCCTCTGTTCATGGGATTTTCCATGAAGAATACTGGAGTGGGTTGCTGTTTCCTTCTCCAGGGGATCTTCCGAACCCAGGGATTGAATCTAGCTCTCCTGCACCACAGGCAGACTCTTTACTGATTGAGCTACAACAGTTCTCTGTGACTATACTTAATGATATTGTATGGTATACCTGCAATTTCCTAGAAGAGTTGATCTTGAGTGTTTTCACTACAAAAACTGTGATAGCAATGTGTGGTTATGGATATGCTGATTAACTTGATTGTAGTAATCGTGTCACAGTGTACATATATATTAAACCATCAAGTTGTACGCTTTAAATATACACAAGTTATATTTGTCAATACTTCAATGAAGCTGAAAAAATGATACCTGAGAAATTTCAAGTTTGAACTGCCCTCATCATAAAATGATTCATTTGTAATCAAATAGGTATTATATATCTCATTGTATTTTGATCCTTTGAAATGTAATTATCCATGTAGAAGAAATTCTTAGCCAAACGATATTACAATAGCTAGAATGCTTTGCCTGTACCAAATATTTTGAACAAATGTGGGTTTTCTATATTTTGATAAGAGGTGGGAGGAATTTCACCTATTCTACCAGAAACGAATAAAGGAGTCCTGTTGCTTTAATGACTGTTTCTCCTATGCAGAATATTTGTTCAATTTTGTTCCAGTTAAATGTAGTATATGAAAATCAATTTGAAATGCATAAATTTGTGTCATTAAGGAGGGTAATTCATAGTGGATATACTGGCAGAAATGGAATATTTAATCAAACACTTAAAAAAATCCATTATCAGTGATTATTACCCTGATTACAAAAAAAAATCTTCTTATGTAAAATAGAATATTTATGATTGTGTATTTTCGGTCATCTGGAATACAGGTATGTATTTGAAAAACTCTTCAAATTTATCAAAGTTCCTCTGCCCTAAATTATGAGCAGTTTTAGTTAAGGTTTTAATCATCCTCATCCACTTTACAGTGCAAGCTTAAAAGAGGTATGCTATTTCTATAGTGATTGCTGGCTGTATAGTCATTAGAAAATTCGAAATAGTGAAATGAATGCTGGAAAAATGTGTTTGTAGATATAAATAAATTTAGGTTCCTTGTATCATATGCTTTATTTTTTAATTAGAGATAAATATGATTATGTGGAAGTCACAAAAAATGTTTCATTAATCTTGTCATATGGGTCTCTGCTATTTCAGGGAAGTTTTTTTTTTTTTTTTTTTTTTTTAACCTGGTAGGTTAAACTCATTTGTGGCAAGCATCAAAATATCAGTTTAGGCAGATTTCCTTAGTCTAAATTTCTCTTTATAATTTAATATCTTTTCATTTCTTGGGGAAACAGAGTTTTTCTACATAGGACCAAATTTTAGGAAAATGATCATCACCCACCTTTTGAAGGAAAATGCTATGACTCGGTAGAGAAACTGCCTGAAAATTATACGAAGCTCTACTAGTTTGAATGAAGTTTCAAATAGTGCACAGACAAGGTAAAAACACAGGCTCAGTTCTGTACAGAGCTGACTTCTCTGTTACGTTATTACTATATAATACAAAGGAAAATTTATGAAGTCCATGAGGCAGATGTACCCTAGGCAGACATAATAGAAGCACTAGCAATATGAATATAGTTAAAGGAGAGCTTTCCTGGCTCATGTGGTAAAGAATATGCCTGTAATACAGAAGACCTGGGTTCGATCCCTGGGTTGGAAAGATCCCCTGGAGAAGGGAATGGCAACCCACTCCAGTATTCTTGCCTGGAGAATCCCATGGACAGAGGAGCCTGATGGGCAAAGAGTCGTACATGAGTGAGTGACTAACACTAAAGGATATAAAAACCAACTCCCCACTCCTCTATTGGAAAATATCCCTCTCACAGCTGCTTTGGTACTTGATAGTATATAAGTGAAAGAAAATGGAGTCACTCAGCTGTGTCTGCCTCTTTGCAACCCCATGGACCATAGCATACCAGGCTTCCCCATCCATGGGATTTTCCAGGCAAGAGTACTGGAGTGGGTTGCCATTTCCTTCTCCAGGGGATCTTCCTGACCCAGGGATTGAAACCAGGTCTCCTGCATTGCAGGCAGATGCTTTACCCTCTGAGCCACCACATATTTGTTTGTTTGGATAAAGATATGACATGTAGCAACTTTTTTTTTTTTTACTTTACGTATGATACATTCTGTTCAGTAAATATTTTGCAGAATTAGATGCCAAGTGCTTTACAAGTTGTAGGAATATACAGTTGAATGAGATAGAATCCTTGTCAATTTTTGTCACTGCCTATTAAGAAAAGATAGCTGTGTTAAAATTAGTATAATGAACTTTTGTATGTGCTATGGTAGAGTGCTGATTATTGTGAGGGCATAAATGTACAAATGAAAAACTACTGGGATAGTTAGAATTTTCTGAGGATAATTGAGTGTTTAAGTATTAATAGGTTTGTACCAGGTACTCAAGTGGGTCTTAGGAAGCATCACTATGAACAAAGCTAGTGGAGCTGATGGAATTCCAGTTGAGCTGTTTCAAATCCTGAAAGATGATGCTGTGAAAGTGCTGCACTCAATATGCCAGCACATTTGGAAAACTCAACAGTGGCCACAGGACTGGAAAAGGTCAGTTTTCATTCCAATCCCAAAGAAATGCAATGCCAAAAAATGCTCAAACTACCGCACAATTGCACTCATCTCACACGCTAGTAAAGTATGCTCAAAATTCTCCAAGCCAGGCTTCAGCAATATATGAACCGTGAAATCCCTGATGTTCAAGCTGGTTTCAGAAAAGGCAGAAGAACTAGAGATCAAATTGCCAACATCCGCTGGATCATCAAAAAAAGCAAGAAATTCCAGAAAAACATCTATTTCTGCTTTATTGACTATGCCAAAGCCTTTGACTGTGTGGATCACAACAAACTGTGGAAAATTCTGAAAGAGATGGGAATACCAGACCACCTGACCTGTCTCCTGAGAAACCTATATGCAGGTCAGGAAGCAACAGTTAGAACTGGACATGGAACAACAGACTGGTTCCAAATAGGAAAAGGAGTACGTCAAGGCTGTATATTGTCACCCTGCTTATTTAACTTCTATGCAGAGTACATCATGAGAAACGCTGGACTGGAAGAAGCACAAGCTGGAATCAAGTTTGCTGGGAGAAATACCAATAACCTCAGATATGCAGATGACACCACCCTATGGCAGAAAGTGAAGAGGAACTAAAGAGCCTCTTGATGAAAGTGAAAGAGGAGAGTGAAAAAGTTGGCTTAAAGCTCAACATTCAGAAAACTAAGATCATGACATCTGGTCCCATCACTTCATGGGAAATAGATGGGGAAACAGTGGAAACAGTGGCTGACTTTATTTTTCTGGACTCCAAAATTACTGCAGATGGTGATTGCAGCCATGAAATTAAAAGACACTTGCTCCTTGGAAGGAAAGTTATGACCAACTTGGACAGCATATTAAAAAGCAGAGACATTACTTTGCCAACAAAGGTCTGTCTAGTCAAGGCTATGGTTTTTCCAGTAGTCATGTATGGATGTGAGAGTTGGACTATAAAGAAAACTGAGTGCCAAAGAATTGATGCTTTTGAATTGTGGTGTTGGAGAAGACTCTTGAGACTCCCTTGGACTGCAAGGAGATCCAACCAGTGCATCCTAAAGGAGATCAGTTCTGGGTGTTCATTGGTAGGGCTGATTTTGAAGCTAAAACTCCAATACTTCTGCCACCTGATGTGAAGAGCTGACATTTGAAAAGCCCCTGATGCTGGGAAAGATTGAGAGCAGGAGCAGAAGAGGATGATAGAGGATGAGATGGTTGGATGGCATCACCGACTCAATAGACATGGGTTTGGGTGAACTCCGGGAATTGGTGATGGACAGGGAGGCCTGGCGTGCTGCGGGTCATGGGGTCGTAAAGAGTCAGAGACGACTGAATGACTGAACTTAACCAAACCACGTAGACAAAGAAATAAGATATCCTCAGTGAAAAGAGCCTCCTGAATATGAAAGCCAAGAGGTATAATACAGACTGGATTATTTGAAGAAATTGCAGGATGTTGGACATAGGTGGCTGTTTTGGTCTAAATGTTTATGTTGTTTTTGTGGCAAAGTCATGTCCGAACTGTTTGCGACTCCATGGACTGTAGCCCACCAGGCTCTTCTGTCCATGTGACTTCCTAAGCAAAAATACTGAAGTGGGTTGCCGTTTCCTTCTCCAGCAGATATTCCTGACCCAGGGAGCAAATCCACATCTCTTGCATTGGTAGGTGGGTTCTTTACCACTGAGCCACCAGGGAAGTCCAAATGTTCATGGGTCCCCCAGATTTATATGTTGAAACCTAACCTCCAAGGTGATGGTATTAGGAGACAGGGTCTTTGGGACATGATCAGTTCATAAGGGCAAAGGCTTCATGAATGGGATTATTTCTCCTATGAAGGAGACCACACTTAGATCTCCTGCTGCTCAGGGCATGTAAGGATACAAGAACAAGCTTGTAAGCTAGGAGAGGGTCCTCACCTATCAGTGCTGACTCCCTGACTTCAGACTTCCAGCCTCCAGAACTTTGAGAAATAAATTCCTGTTGTTTATAAATCACCCATTCTCTTGTGTTTCATTATAGCAGCCTGAATAGACCAAGCCAATGGCAACTTATATTTACATAGCAAGTTAGAGTTTTAAAAATATATTTATCTTCACAAATTATAATAAATATGAAAATGGCATGGGGACTCTCCTAATAAAACGTAGTCAGCTAGATTAGCATTAGATTTGCCAGAAAAAGTAGAGCCTTCAGGGACTGGGAAAGAAGGTGTATACAACACTTATGATAAGCAGTAACCCAGCAGAGTCTGTCATGCTCAACTGCTTTTGTGAGAGTGGCCAGCTGAATTAATGATTTGTTGGTTGGGGCTACAGAAAATAAGAAGAATTGTTCCAGAGATGAGGTTAAAAAGCCATTAGAGAATGAGCACTGCCTAAGTCACAATTCCATCTGTATCTGTGTCTTTTAGAATACTGTCATTGGAGAATATTGTGGTTGGTTAAAACACCAGTTAAGAAACAGAAAATATTATTTACTTTTCAAATTATGCCCAGATTTGTGTGTGTGTGGTTTATGCCTTGAGAATACAATAGGGATAAATGCCATCCAAGCAATGAAAATAGATATACTGGAAGACTAGGGCCCCCTCCCCGCTTTTTTTTTTTTGAAATGTGCACGTTTAGCTTGTGATACACAACTTAATGATTCCTTAGTGGTAGCATAAAAAAATTCCAAATGAGTTTTGTTGTTGAAATACAAGCAAATTTAACTTGAGAATAGTAGCATGAAAAATAATCTGTTTTACATAACTTGTGGGAAGCAAAGCTGCTTTAACTGGCATAAGCACATGAATATTTTGTTTCTCCCTGAAATATCAAATCTCTAACCAGATAGCCATTTACTTTTAGCTATAGGAACTAGACACTAAAGCAACTAAAAGAGCGATGGTATCACTCTCTTGGGCAGAAAGAGATAGAGGCCTGTGTTTGTAAATCTTCTTCCAGTTATCTATCACATTTAGTCAGTTATTAAAATTAAATAAGTGTGATTTTGTAACTGGAACATATGTTGTGAAAGGAATTTTATATATAAAAAATAGATTTCAGGATATAGGAATATGCAACTTCTCTTCTAAAGTAAATCTGGAATGAAAAGTTGTATAGTTGTCTAGAAAGATATTAATTATGTATTTAAATAAGCTGAAAAATTAATATAATGAATTACCAACTCTATTGTTCTCATAATATACATGATAGACTAAATTTAATTTTTAAAAAATTTTCCTTGCAAAAATGTATGATATAAAATGGTTCTTGTAAGTTATTCTAAAAGACTTTATTGAAATTAGCTGTTCAGCAGATAATAGTAGAAATTAAAGTCACATAGGGGTTTCTCCCAAGTTTAACCATCTATATCTCTGCCAAGACAGATGTTTAAATTATAGGGATTCTTTTGTGTCATGTATTTACATTAAAAGTTAATCTATCTCTAATTTTTCCGTTTGTGACACTCTTGAGAACTTTATTTCATTTTTTATTGATTCTCTAGCTCCAACTGCAGGAATTAGAGGCTCATTAACTTGATAGGAACTGTTTAAAGTGAAAGAGTTAGTTGCTCAGTTATGTACAACTCTTTGTGACCCTATGGACTGTAGCCTGCCAGGCTCCTCTGTCCATGGAATTCTCCTGGCAAGAATACTGGAGTGGGTTGTCATTCCCTTCTCCAGGGGATCTTCTGGGCTCAGGGATGGAACCTGGGTCTCCTGCATTGCAGGCAGATTCTTTACCATCTGAGCTACCAAGGAAGTCCAGGGAAATGTTTAGTTATTTTTAAAGAAAAATTGTTCTTTATTTCCAATCCCTCAAAATCACAGTTATTGAAGATAATGAGACCAATGAGTAATTGTTCCTGAAAGCAATATTTAGCCTTTCATACTGACAGAGAGATTGTCATCAAGATAGAGTATGCTTGTATGTCCTGTTATCTGGGAGGAAATTATCTGGAGGTAAATATAATTTTTAAATGAAAAATGCGTGATCGTTGATAATTTAACTGTGCATTTTTAAAACATCATCAGTTGAGAAGAAAGCTATATGCAGTTAGAAGAATTCCTTATGGATTTTGGCTTTTATAACAAAGGCAAGAAATCTGAAAGAGGGCGATTGCAGGTTGCATATAGCAGCTCAAGGATAACATTTCACTTTGTTAGCATCTCCATGCTCTCAGTGGCCCTCTAGACATTGTCTCAAGATGTCAGCATTTGTGGGCACCAAAATCACACAACCAGTATCCTGAATAGGAAGGGCTGGGACATAAAAGTTTCTTCTTGCAAAGTCTATCTTTTTATATAGGAACACAAATTTTCCCCAGAGCCTCCTAGCAGACTTTCTCTTATGTCTCATTGAGTATAACTTGTCATATGGGCACCTCTATCTCCAAGAAATTTGGGGAAAATATTTAATGAAGAAAAGTGGGATAGTGGGATTTCTATGACTGCTGCTGCTGCTGCGTCGCTTCAGTCGTGTCCGACTCTGTGCGACCCCATAGATGGCAGTCTACCAGGCTCCCCCGTCCCTGGGATTCTCCAGGCAAGAACACTGGAGTGCATTGCCATTTCCTTCTCCAATGCATGAAAGTGAAAAGTGAAAGTGAAGTCGCTCAGTCGTGTCTGACTCTTCGCAACCCCATGGACTTCAGCCCACCAGGCTCCTCCATCCATGGGATTTTCCAGACAAGAGTACTGGAGTGGGGTGCCATTGCCTTCTCTTTTCTATGACTAGTTTTTATTAATCATGAGTCATTTTCTAGGGCTAGCAAAAGACTTACCCTCCCTGAGATCAAGGAATCTTAGCCAGCTAGCTGAATATAACTAAGATTCTGTTAGGGAAGTCTTCACAAGAGATAAAATAGGATTTTTTCTGATGTTCTGAATTATGGCTAACATCCAAAGCTAGTATTAAAAGCAAAAAGTATTACACTTGTTACAGCCTGTGTTACTGTTTAGTTGCTAAGTCATGTCTGACTCTTTTGCAACTCTGTGGACGATAGCCCACCAGGCTCCTCTGTCCATGGAATTTTCCAGGCAAAATACTGAAGTGGGTTGCCATTTACTTCTCCAGTCGCAGTCTGTACCTACCAGCAGTTGGAGCTGACCATCATCCTTTAGAACCTGCTGAGATTTGCCAGTTCCAAGAAGAGACTCTGACACCACCTATCCTGTCACTTGTAGTCATTATAAGAGAAGTCATTGTAAGTGGGCTTTGTTTACAGAGAAAAGCTGTTCTGTCTCTCTTCTTGGCTTGAACTCCCAAGAAGATTGTGATGACTGCAAGAAGGGAATTGGCATTTACTTTCCTAATATCCACCCACATCTGCCTGTGAATTCTCAAATCATTTGGTTGCATAGACATAAGTAACCAAGAGAACTTGTAAAATTACTTGTCACATTAGCTACTTTGCTCTCTTCGCATAGATGCTTATCATGTAAAATGCTTTTGTTGACTCATGTGCCCAAAGACTCTGAATAGTTTTGTGAGACACAGTTCTTAGAGGTTAATGGTGATCTATTTTGCTACTACTTTGATGCTATTTCAGCTATGGTCCCAAGAATATCCAGATTATTTCTTCTCCCCTCTCCACGTAGGTTTCTGTGCAAGGTCCACATGTAAGAAAAAATAGGATAGACATCCAAGAACAACATCATTAACGATCATGCAAGCTTCCAATAACCCCATGGTAAAGTAGAACTGAGAAATGCATCTTAGACTCAGGTTCTGAGCTGTGACACTATTTTATTCAGCCCCACTTCTCAAATGGTTCAGGTATGCTCAGTGATGGTGGAATCAGTCAGAGTGAAGAGGACAAGAGAAATGAGAGAGGTATAGTAAGCAGATAGCCTGGTCCCAGATCTCAGCCTCTAGGGTGATAATTGTAGCTAAGTTAGAACGAAAGTATAAAAAGGTCTTTGAATCACATATGGAGTTAAACTTTAAAATGAATAACTAAATTTAAAAAATGAGTCAGACAGTTCTAAGTGTTAAAATGGTTAATAAATTATATAGATATCATGATGACAGAATAGTTCTTCAGGAAGAAAATGAAATACAAGAGGGTGGGGTTTTGTATAGCTTTTTGGAAAGCAAAACAAAACCAACTATTTCATCTTTATAACCCAGTGAACTCTTCAATAAACCAGTCTCATGGAAATGTTATTGTGTTTGTATATCAAGTACACGGTTATGTTCATACCTGTGCTGTAGTGTGTATTTATATAAGTAAAGAGGTATGTACAAATTATTATTAGCTATAAACTCAAGACAGAAGATAGAAAATGTATATTAAAGGAGAAAAAATATTTTAAACAAGTGAAGGTAAGTATTAAAAGCTCAGCATCAAGGAATATAACTATATGGAAAACTGGTGCAGTTAATGAAAGTGAAAATCACTCAGTCATGTCTGACTCTTTGTGATACAGTCCATGGAACTCTCCAGGCTAGAATACTGAAGTGGGTAGCCTTTCTCTTTTCCAGGGGATCTTCCCAACCCAGTAATCGAACCCAGGTCTCCAGCATTGTAGGCAGATTCTTTACCAGCTGAGCCATAAAGGAAGCCCAAGAATATTGAAGTGGGTAGCCTACCCCTTCTCAGGCAAATCTTCCTGACTCAGGAATCCAACCGGGGTCTCCTGCATTACAGCAGATTCGTTACCGACTGACCTATCAGGGAAGCCCAGTTAATAGGATATCAGTATTACACTGATACAATCCAGGAATTTTATTCATGGAGTAAGAATTATTCTTATGGAACTTATATTCTTCTGTTTATTTAATACTTATGCATGCTAAGTCATTTTGGTTGTGTCTGACTCTTTGCGACCCCGTGGGCTGTAGCTCGCCAGGCTCCTCTGTCCATGGGGTTCTCCAGGCAAGAATACTAGAGTGGGTTGCCATGCCTTTCTCTAGGAGATCTTCCCGACCCAAGGATCGAACCTGGGTCTCTTACATCTGCATTGGCAGGTAGGTTCTTTACTACTAGCAACACCTGGGAAGCCCTTATTAATACTTGCTGGGAATCAATTAAATATATTACTTTGAGTTTTCTAGAAGTCAGTGCAAAGCAGAAACATATTTTAATATGTAATTCAAGGCAACATAATGTAGAAGTTAATTAGTTGCTCAAAATGTAGTCATCACTTATACTAAGACCAGAAAGAGATGTCACCTGAATGTCTCAAAAGAACACTATGTACTCCAAAAACAATATCCTTAATATCATCTTCACTGAAGAGCTGATGATGAGTTTCCTACAGTGCTATAAAAAAAATGAAAACTTGAATGAGATAGAGTAGCAATAACAATTTTGATTACAAAAATAAGTGTATCACCTAATATATATATATATATATGTACACTATTCTTCAGAAGGATTTTTCTTGTGGCTTCAAATTTTATGTTTGAATGTCAGGGTTATCTGAGATTATTGAAACCACAAGTAAATTTGACATTTTCATGTAGTTTCCTCTCTTGAAGAGGAGCAATGTGTGCTGTTTATATCATGCATAATCTAAATTGGGAAGAAATGAAGCTCAACTGGCTTTTATTGAGTTAAATACTCACTTGTTATTTCTAGTTTTTAAAGCTCAACACATTAGAATTGAAAATATGTGTTTTGATAGTCATTGATCGCTGCAAAAGAGTTTGCAGTGAGTCTGTGTGTGTGCACATGTGTGCTTTGATCTTTAATAAATATTTGTTGAGTAAATGAGAGGATGGATGAGTATACTGCTTTTAATCATTCAATGGACGAACTCCTGAACTTTGGTATTATGCCTTATTATATCTTAGACAGAATTTCAGCTCTTTCTGTTAAAATAAAGACACTGGGCAATATTATTAGAGTGGTCTATAACATGGCTTGTAAAATGACAGGAGTTTTAATAACTTGAATAAGGGAATGGATATGTGAGTGCACAGTAACTCTTTTATTTTTAAACTTCAAAGTGAAATCAATAATTACAATAAGGACCTGACCCAAAATTAAGATCTGAAAATACTTAGTAACCAGTCATTAAGAACAGCATACATCTAGAAGCTGTATTCTTTAGCTGGCTGTTTCTATGTTGAAATCTGTAATTGGCAAAAACAAAGCAGAACAAAATTACAGGCACAGGGAGAGTCCTAAGCCAACTGAGACTCTTTTGTACCTTAACGACTTTCACTCCCTTTTTTGTTATATATCCTGGAATAGGCTACCAAGACTTAGTAAAATTTCTGATTTGGAAATCCTAAAAAAACAGAATAAACAAACAGAACTGATCTTGTACCTTTTAACTTATATCTTATACCTTTTACCTTGTGACTTTTTACTCAGTCATTCATCTTCCTTCTCTCCTTTAAAACCAAGGTAAATATTTGCTGCCTCTATCAAGTGGTCTCTGATTCTTGACCATGATCCACTGCTGGGTGTCATCTCAGCTCTTATGGGTTTAATGAAACATTATCATTCATGGTAATGTTACATCACATTGTTCTTATACGTTTCTTACTTTCCAAAATTAGGGCTCTTTTCCTGTTTTTGAGTAGAAAACACCAAAAGTAGCTTTTAAAAGTGATGTATTACTTAGGATATTTGGATTTTTACAATTGTTCTATCAGTTGGTTAACACTAAGATGATTTGATTTTGCAAAGTATGCTCCTGAGGGTTTATTAGAGCAGTGGATCCTGACCAGCAATCCTGGGAGCTCTAGAGGTTCCTTGAAGATCACTGTGTGGGAAACTTCAAAACATAATGTTTTTAAAATTGAATTATATTTGATTTACAATGTTGTTTTACTTTCTGTTGTACAACAAGGTGTTTCAGTTTATGTATGTATTATTTTTCATGATCTTTTCCATTATGGGTTATTAGGGGATACTGACTATAGGTCTGTGTGCTATACAGTAGTACATTGTTGTTTATCTATTTTTATGCAGTAGTTTGTGTTTTCTAATCACAAACTCCTAATTTATCCTTCCCCCATCCCTTTCCCCTTTGATAACCATAAGTTTATTCTCTATGTGTCTGTTTCTGTTTTGCAAATAAGTTCATTTGTATCACATTTTAGATTCTACATATAAGTGATATCATATGATATTTGTCTTTCGCTGTCTGATTTCACTTAGTATGATAGTTTCTAGGTCCATTTATATTTATTGCAAATGACATTATTTCCTTCTTTTTTTATGACTGAGTAGTACTCCAGTGTTCTTGCCTGGAGAATCCCAGGGGCGGGGGAGCCTGGTGGGCTGCCGTCTATGGGGTCGCACAGAGTCGGACACGACTGAAGTGACTTAGCAGCAGCAACAGCAATATTCCATTGTGTGCTTTGTGTGAGTGTGTGTATAGATATACATATACATACATATATATATATACTTACATACATATATATATATAAAACATCATTTTTACCCATTCATCTATCAATGGACATTTAGGTTGCTTCCATGTCTTGGAAATAGTATTATAAATACTATTATATAGCTATTGTAAATACTGCTTCTATGAACATTGGATGCATGTATCTTTTCCAATTAGAATTTATATGCCTAGGAGTGGAATTTCTGGATCATATGGCCACTCTAGTTTTAGTTTTTTTAAGGAAACTCTATAGTGTTTTCCATAGTGGCTGCATTAATTTACATTCCCACCAACAGTGTAGGAGGGTTTCCTTTTCTACACACGCTTTCCAGCATTTATTATTTGTAGACATTTTAATGATGGTCATTCTGACTGGTGTGAGGTGATATCTCATTGTAGTTTTGATTTACAGAAATATATTTTTTAAAAGTCTAATGAGTGTTTAGTTAGACTAAGTTGTCTTACCTTAGATAAACAAAATTGGATTTTCTTGGTTTTGCCTAGATTATACCAGTTCAACAGCAACATTTTGCATTGCTGTAAATAAAGCATTGGAATTCTTTGTATCCATGATGGGAATACAGAAAGATCAGTTACCATTTGGATAGACTCTCTGCAGGTCTTTGTTGAAGGCAGCATATACTGTAAAGCTTAGATAGTTTATATATGATAATTTATATTAAAAAGCATACTTTGCCCCAGTTATTACTTTCTGTAAATTTAACCATAGGAATAACAATATAATGTTAAACTTTTATCTAATAACAGTATCACATATTGAATGTCTTGGTGAGAGGCAATCTTGGGCACTGTTCATTCACAATCTCAGTCTTCAAAATGATTCCATGCTGTTATTATTTGTATTTTAATATTAAAGAAATAAAGGCTGATGAGGCATTAGTAACTTACTAAAGGTCATCTAGATATCAAATAAGTAGGCAGAAAATCTAGGATTCAGAAACAGATTTGCCCGAATCCAGAATGCATACTTATTCACGTGGTCTACAATGCCTTTCAATGAAAAATGGAGATACAAACTATTTTCTTGGGCTCGAATATCACTGTGGGTGGGGACTGTAGCCATGGAATTGAAAGACACATGCTCCTTGGAATAAAAACTATGACAAACCTAGACAACGTATTAAAAAGCTGAGACATCATTTTGCCGACAAAGGTCTGTATAATCAAACTATGGTTTTTCCAGTAGTCATGTGTGATTGTGAGAGTTGGACCATAAAGAAGGCTGAGTGCCAAAGAACAGATGCTTTTGAACTGTGGTGCTGAAAAGACTCTTGAGAGTCCCTTGGATACCTAGGAGAGTAAACCAGTCAATCCTAAAGGAAGTCAATTGTGAATATTTACTGGAAGTACTGATACTGAAGCTGAAGCTCAAATACTTTGGCCACCTGATGCAATGAGCCGAATCACCGGAAAAGATCCTGATGCTGGGGAAGACTGAAGGAGGAGGAGAAGGGGATGGCAGAGGATGAGATGTTAATGACATCATCAACCCAATGGACATGAGTTTGAGCAACCTCTGGGAGATAGTGAAGGACAGGGAAGCCTGGTGCGCTGCAGTCCATGGGGCCACAAAGAGTCAGACATGACTGAGAGACTGAACTGAACTGAACTGAACTGACACTTGGACGTGGCTTTCTATATTCCTCTGTTTACACTTCCCTGGTGGCTCATATGGTAAAGCGTCTGTCTACAATGCAGGAGACCTGGGTTCGAGCCCTGGGTTGGGAAGATCCCCTGGAGAAGGAAATGGCGATCCACTCCAGTACTATTGCCTGGAAGATCCCACAGCCAGAGGAGCCTGGTAGGCTACAGTCTATGGGGTCGCAAAGAGTCGGACACGACTGAGCGACTTCACTTCACTTCTGTTTACACAATACTTTCTAATACTCCAGTTTTCCAAAGAAACTCCCCTGCTTTTCTTTTCAGGCTTTTTACATGTCTATTGTTACCCTCAACTGTAATCTCCAGCTTGAGATGGTAATGGGTTGTTATTTGCCTTACAACGTTTTCAAGAAATTCTCTCTGCATAACAGCTCTGAATTAGGTGATGCAAAGGCAAGTATCCTGAATCACTGCCTCAGGTAGCACTCAGATATGTCAAAATGGACAAGCCCAATTCTTTGACAACAAGGTCCCTTTTGCTCGTTCACAAACTAGGGGCCAGTGTCCCACGGTGGGAATGTAGGCTGCTATCTTCAATATCACCTTAGGCTGGGAGGGGATAGGACAAGAGCAAGTATAAATGCTGAAAAACTTTCCTAGAATTCTAAAGTTGCCTTTTCCCCTCCTTAATTCAGTATTCACTTGATTGTTATAAATCTTTGATTCTTTTTCAGAGTTCCAGTTTTTGTATTACTTATGGTATTTCTGTGGAGGGGCCCTTGAAAATTAACTATTCCACCATTTCTGCTGACATTGCCTCTACAAATGGGTTTATATTTTAAATATTAAAAAAAAATCAAAGAACACTATGAAATTTACATAAAATTAAATTTCAGTGTGCACAGATATATATTATTAGGTTGGTTCAAAAGTAATTGTGGTTTTGGACCATGAATTTTAAACCATTACAACTAAGCTCAAACATATCTTTATTAATCAAAATAGGAACCAGTACAATCAACACATTTTTGCCAATGAGAAATAAATTTATTCCTGTAGATTTGATGAACTCTCGGAAAGCATTTTCTGCCTCTTACTGGTTGTGGAAGCATTTTCCCTGCTAAATGTTGCTTAAAGAAGTGATAATCAGCTGGTGAGAGGTTGGGCAAATATGGTAGACAGGACAAAATTTTATAGGCCAATTTGCTCCACTTTTGAAGCATTGGTTGTGCAACGTGTGGTTGGGCATTGTCATAGAGAATTGGTTCCTTTCTGTTGACCAATGACTATTACAGGTGTAGTTTTCAGTGCATCTCATTGATTTGCTGAGCATACTTCTCAGATGTAATGGCTTCACTGGGACTCAGAGAGCTGTAGTGGATCAGATTGGCAGCAGACCATCAAACAGTGATCATGACCTTTTTTGGTGCAAGTTTGGCTTTGGGAAGTGTTTTGGAGCTTCTTCTTGGTCTAACCACTGAGCTGGTCATTGCCAGTTGTGGTATAAAATCCACTTTTCATCATATATCACAATGCAATCAAGAAATGGTCTGTTGCTGTTGCATAGGATAACAGAAGACAACACTTCAAAATGATGATTTTTTTTTTTTTTTGATTTGTGGTCAGTTCATGAGGCATACACTTACTGAGCTTTTTCACCGTTCCAATTTGCTTCAAAAGCCAAACAACTATAAAATGGTTGATGTTGAGTTCTTAGGCAACTTCTCCTGTAGTTGTAAGAGGATCAGCTTCGATGATCCTCTCAATTGGTTGTTGTCAACCTTCAGTGGCCAGCCATTGTGCTCCTCATCTTCAAGACTCATGTCTCCTTTACAAAACTTCTTGAACCACTATTACATTCTACGTTTGTTAGCAGTTCCTGGACCAAATGTTTGTTGATGTTGCAAGTTGTCTCTGCTGCTTTATGACCCATTTAGAACTTGAATAAAAAATTGCTCAAATAAATTTGGTTTTTGTCTAACATCATTTTCATAATTTAAAATACATATAAAATACACAGCAAGTAATAAATCATTAGCAAAAAATCATAAAGCGAGAAGTGCATGTTAAAATTATGTATAACATAACCACATTTATTTAAAAATTATTTCAATATCAAACAGCAAAGTTAAGCAATGCAAAACAGCAATTACTTTTGCACCAACCTATTAGAATACCTCCACACTGATTCTTTCACCTACTGTCTATGTCTCCTTACACCCTGCAGTTGAGTAGTTGTGGAGAAATAGTTTGTTATTCAGCCTAAATTATTTATAATCTGGTCTTTTACAGGGAAACTTTTTTCAACCCCTGTTTTAAAATCTCTCAGCCTCCAGTTTTCTCTTTCAAACTCCAAATTGTTGTTATAAAAATCTTACCCAGAATTGGGTTTTTTTGAGATTTTCTTACTTTGGTTTACATGGTGCTTCTCAACTGACCTCAGTTTACTGCTTCAGCCTTACCTACTGTCCCTTTTCCAGGTTCATCCTAATTGTTTTACACTTCTTACTTCTTTACCTTAAGCGGCATTCTTTCGTAATGTCTGTGGATTGGCATATGCCATCATTTCTCAGAGTTTTCAAACTTTTCTCATTTGTGATATCTCAACAGTCTCTGAAATGGGTTGGCTAGACCCCCTAAAAGGCATGTTTATCTGCAACACTTGAAGGTGGTCTTATATGAAAAGAGGTCATTGTAGATGTAACTAAGGTAAGAATCCTGGTATAAGATCATCTTGAATTACAGTAAATGCTAAATCCAATCTTATAAGAGAGAGACGGAGGAAGGAATACAGAGGAGAAGATGAGGTGAAGACAGAGACAGAGATTGTAACGATGCATCTACAAGCCACTAGCCATTGGAAACTGGAAGTGAGGCAGGGGATGCAGTCTGCCTTACAAACTCAAGAAGGAATTAAATCTGTCAACAATTTGATTTCAGACTTCTGGCCTCCAGGACTTTGAGAAAATAAATTTCTGTTGTTTTTAGTTAGCATATTTGAGGTAATTTGTTACAGCAGCACTCACCTTCTGAAGACCCAGATCAAATGTTACTTTATAAAGGCTTACCTGATTCTCCTAGACTAGAAAAAATTATTTACTCACTCTTCTTTTGTATTTTGGCATTCACAACACTATACTTCAATTTATGTATTTAAATATTTGTCTTTCCTAACAGCCATGACCTTGGCCACTGTAAGAACTTGTACATTTGTCCTTCACACTTAGCATGTTATTTGGCATACACTAGTACTCAATGTGGAGTGAATGAATCATAGTAGAATATCAAGTGACATATTAAGCATTGCTTGGAGTCAGGTTGTTAATATTCTACATTTGGTTCTGCCACGTAAAAACTCAGTCAGATGCCACTTTGGTCCTCAGCTTGCTCATTGACGTACTTTGAGAGTAGGACTAAGGCTTTCCCAGCTCTAATTTTTTTAAAATATAGATTTATTTATTTTAATTGGAGGCTAATAACTTTACAATATTGTATTGGTTTTGCCATACATCAACATGAATCCACCACAGGTGTACATGTGTTCCCCATCCTGAACCCACTCCCACCTCCTTCCCTGTACCATCCCTCTGGGTCATCCCAATGCACCAGCCCCAAGCATCCTGTATTCTGCATTGAACCTGGACTGGTGATTCGTTTCATTTATGATATTATACATGTTTCAGTACCATTCTCCCAAATCATCCCACCCTCTCCCTCTCCCACAGAGTCCAAAAGAATGTTCTATACATTTGTGTCTCTTTTGCTGTCTCACATACAGGGTTACTGTTACCATCTTTCTAAATTCCATATATATGCATTAGTATACTGTATTGGTGTTTTTCTTTCTGGCTTACTTCACTCTGTATAATAGGCTCCAGTTTCATCCACCTCATTAGAACTGATTCAAATGTATTCTTTTAATGGCTGAGTAATACTCCATTGTGTATATGTACCACAGCTTTCTTATCCATTCATCTGCTGATGGACATTTAGGTTGCTTCCATGTCCTGGCTATTATAAACAGTGCTGCGATGAACACTGGGGTACATGTGTCTCTTTCAATTCTGGTTTCCTCGGTGTGTGTGCCCAGTAGTGGGATTGCTGGGTCAAAACTGGAAATAGAACTGCCAGCTCTAATTTTAAGGTGTATTGTTTCTTTGAGGTGATTTCTTTCATGTCATTCTGTTTTTGTGATTAAATTTGGAGAATAATATCTTTTAGATTTTCAAAAATTTGCTACACTACTAATACTTTAAAAGGACTTTAAAGACTTATCTCCTTTTATCTGTGAAGCAAAACTATAGATAATCTATTAGGGATAGATGAAAGAATTTCTGTTGATAACTTCCATGGTATGCAAATTTTTAGCTTTAAGAGATGAAATTTTTATGTTTAAATAATGAATCTAAATTAGGAACTTGTTTTTCCAGAAAATATTTTACAGTAATAGTTACTGATCATTTGAGGTATCATAGGCACTTAAAAAATAGATGCATACAAAATACCTTAAATTTATTATATACAGATAAACTTAACTTATAATAAGCTTTGAAATTACTTTTCTTTTTATATATATCTCAGATTATGTACTCCCCCCACACTGTCTGTTTTCAATATTTCTGTCATGGTAAAAAGCTCATATATCAATCACTTGATGATATATGCACTGTGTATCCACATGTTAGGAAAGCAACTTAGAAGCCAACAAAACATGTTATTTGTACATTATTTGCACCAATGAAGATCCAAATATATATAGGCCCTTCTTCAAACTGCTATTAAAACTTTGACTCATCAAATCACTTGCAAGGTAATTATCTTCACAGAGAGATAAGAAAATAGAATTGTCAGCATAGATACCGAATCAAGGCTAAAAGTGACGTTACTCTCTGAACTTGAGTCAGAAGTTGAGAACCGAGCTTCACAATGAAACCAAATAGTTCTGTAAAAAGATTTAGGAATCTCTTTAAAAACTCCTTAATTTGGGAGGCACTTGAAAGCACTTTATCTGCTCAAGCTGGAAGGAAACCTAGACATCCTTTGAATTTCAGATTTAGATGTGTTTTTATTTTTTATCCTATGTCTTCAGGATTATCTCTTGGAAATTCCTTGGTGGTACAATTGTTAAGACTGAGCTTTCACTGCTGCAGGCATGGGTTCAGGACCTGGTTGGGGAACTAAGATCTTGAAAGCTTCACACGGCATGACCAGAACTAAAAATTGAAAAAAAAATTTTAAATTACAAATTATCTCTTTCATTACTTTTTAATACAACACATTTTTATTGAGAATCTATTATGTGCATGCAACTGTACCATGGGTTACAAGAATACAATTTGATCTGATTCTTAAACTCAAGAATCATGTACTCTTTCCTCTTGACCAGGTATAAGTGAAAAACAAGGATATTTTCTTGGTGTAAATATATGTAACACAGTTCATTAGAAATCATAAATGGCAGCAATTAATATAGATCAGTGTTTTCTGAAGGCCTCAAAACAGGAGATGAGACTGGAGCTGGGCCCTCAAGGATAGATGAGATTAGCATGGCAGGAAGAAGACAAGACTGAGATAAAAAGATAGTTAAATAAAAGTACCATTTATGAGGACAGTGGATAAATGCAATGATAAGTGAATAATAATTGTGAGATGTGAGTCACTTTGGAGATATCTGCATTTAAGTCATCTGAGAAATACAGTGTTATGTCCTTTAAATTCTCATGGAAGATTGAATTCTACTAATTGAAAGAAACTTATGGTTCTTTGAAGTAGAAAATACCCCTGTTAAATCCAGTCCCCAGTTTTGTAAAATGTTGGGAACAGATTATGAGGCTTACATAAGATTTTCAAGTGTGATACATACATCATGAGTCTCCCTACACAGGACTTGAGATAGTTCATATTGAGTTGTGACTAGCAATTCCATTTTTTGAAGTTGCAATATGCACACATGCTAAGTCGCTTCAGTTGTGTCCAGCTCTGTGTGGCCCTGTGGATTTTAGCCTGCCGGGATCCTCTGTCCTTTTCTCCAGGCAAGAATATTGGAGTGGGTTACCATTTCTTCCTCCAGGGGATCTTCCTGACCTAGGGATTGAACCAGCGTCTGCATTGGCAGGCAGGTTCTTAACCACTAGCACCACTTGGGAAATCCTATTAAACATTAACTATTCAACCACTTCAGTCTGTCTTAAGCTCTCAAAACTTGACAAAAATTGCTCTTGCTGGAGCCATCCATTTCCTCCATACCACTAAAACCCAGGGATACTGCTATGTCTAACCTTAATTTATATGTTTCAGTGATATTCCACACAATTTATCCATTTCTCCTTCTTGAGGTACTCTTTTTTTTTCCCTTAGCTTCTTCAACATATATCCTTTCAGGATGTCTTATACTTTTCTGGATGCTCTTTCCCTTAAACAGGCTCTCATCCTTCAACCCACTTAGAGTTTCTTAGAACTTCTGACAGAGAGTGACAGTGAAAGTCACTCAGTCATGTCTGATTCTTTGCGACCCCGTGGACTGTAGCCTGCCAGGCTCCTTTGTCCATGGAATTCTCCAGGCCAGAATACTGGAGTGGGTAAGCCATTCCCTTCTCCAGGGATCTTCCCAACCCAGGGATCGAACCCAGGTCTCCCCCATTGCAGACAGATTCTTTACCATCTAAGCCACCAGGGAAACTTGTACCTGGGTTCTATACTGCTACGATTGTTATCATCACTATCACCGTTGATAACTGTCATTAATACTACCATATAATTAGCTTTTGTAACTCTTACAACTTTTTTTTTAGAACACTGTGTGTCTATACAAAAAAAACTTGAAAAATCAAGACTATAATTTCCCAAGTGTTCAAGGAATTGACAAATCTACAGACATATTTCTTGTAGCGTAGGAAAAATGAGGTTTAAATAGGAAAAAGTATTAATTGCAACACATACAACTAAGAAATTCTTATATTTTAATCTTTAAGAACTTGGCAATAAGCTTATTTCAAATTTCCAATCTGGCCTGATAGATGGCCAACCAAAGTAGATACGGTTTGCTAGGATCAGACACTAGAATCAAGAAAATTGTTTCCAACAATGTTATTTATACAGCATAATGTATTGATTGTTAAGTACTTCTGAGGTGAATTGGATTGACTGGTTTGACCATGAAGTGAAGTGAAATGAAGTAAAAGTCGCTCGGTCACGTCTGACTCTTTGCGATCCCATGGATTAATACAGTCCATGAATTCTCTGGGCCAGAATACTGGAGTGGGTAGACTATCCCTTCTCCAGCAGATCTTCCCGACTCAGGAATTGAACCAGGATCTCCCACATTGCAGGCAGATTCCTTACCAACTGAGCTATGGTATATTGTTATAGATTCAATATATCTGAAAAGCTTAATGAATCTTATTCAAGTATGGAAAATAGCTTTATTAATAAACCTGCAAAACAGTTCTTTCCATGAAAATGTTGAACTATAGTGAATATACATACCCAAGGAATAGACCCTTAAATGTTATCTTTTCTGCTGCTGCTGCTGCTGCTGCTAAGTCACTTCAGTCGTGTCCGACTCTGTGTGACCCCATAGATGGCAGCCTACCAGGCTTCCCCATCCCTGGGATTCTCCAGGCAAGAACACTGGAGTGGGTTGCCATTTCCTTCTCTAGCACCTTATAATAATAATTATAATGACAATAATCTCTTACCCTGATGCTGGGAAAGATTGAAGGCAAGAGGAGAAGGGGACGACAGAGGATGAGATGGTTGGATGGCATCACCGACTCAATGGATATGAATTTGAGCAAGATCCAGGAGATGGTGAAGGACAGGGAAGCCTGGTGTACTGTAGTCCATGGGGTCGCAGAGAGCCAGAAACAACTGAGTAATTGAACAACCACCATTTATACTGAAAATTATTAGTCAGTATACTCAGCATTTTCATTTAATTTTCAAAACAATTCCACCGGTATAAGTATGATTATCCTGTTTTCTTAAACAGGAAACTGGAATTTGAAGATGCTGCCACTTTCTCATGGTCCTACAATTAATAAAGTATGGAGATGGGATTCAAATATAGGTCTGATTTTGCTCCATACCCTTCTAATTTATCAACAATGTTGCTTTCCTTCCTTTTACATATAGAAGTAGGATATGACTATATATGTATATATACATAAATATAATTTCCTTGAGGCAATCTCCTTTTATAGTTAAATATTACACTAGGGGATCATTTGATTGTTTTTTTCCTTCTAAATTTATACCTGTAATTTGACCTTAATTTTGTGTTTAGTAAGTGTTCTGTAATTTTAAATCTCAAAGAGTAATTTTCATTGGTGTGCAGAAATCTGTGTGTGTATGCCGATATTTTTGGTATACCAAAGTTACTGGTAAATAAATGTAAAGGCTTTCAGACACTTGAAAAAAGTTATAAGACTTATTTTCTGTTTCCTTACTCCCATTTTTCTACAGTCTGATGTCATTCCTTCTCATAAAACTGCTTTATAAATATCACTACTAAGCTACTTTTTGATAAATGCAGTAAACTATATTTGGTCCTTTGCTTTCTCCAGTTCTTAGGACTCTTGGCTACTTTCTTCTTTCTCACTGGTTCTCTGGCCTTAAAGTTTCTTGTATTTTGTCTTTCTGCTGCTCCTTCGTTATCAACTTGTAGACTCCAATTTCTCTACTTTCACTATAACTAATATTATTTTTCTTACTCTGAGTATTCTATGGGCCAGTTTATCAAGTTCTGTTGTGTATTATAACACACATTTTTTTTCATCAAAATATGGAACATTTCTATCACTTCAGGAAATTCTTTTTTCTTCCTTTCTAGTTAATCCCACATCCCTCATGCAAATGTGATTACCAATTTGATTTCTATTTGTAGACAAGTTTGACTATACTTGAACTTTATACAAATGGAAATAAACAGTATGTACTCTGGTGTCTTTTTCTTAAAATAATGTTTTTGATTTCATTCATGTTGCTTCATGTAATGTATTTTTTTAAAATTGTGGAGTAGTGTTTTATTGTATGGAAATATTACAGTTTTTAAGCTCACTCTCTTGTTGATATGCATTTGAATTGTTTCCAGTTGTCTACTATAAATAAAACTACTAAGACCATTCCTATAAAAATCTTTTTATAAACATATATTTTTATTTCTTTTGGGTAAATAGGTAGAAGTAAAACTGCTCGTCCATAAACAGGTGTATGCCTAAATTTATAAGAAATTATCAACATTTAGCCATATTTTCTGCATCATTTAACACTGTCTTCAGCTGTTCATTACATTTCTGTTTGAGTGATATTCTTATCACTGTTTGGGGTTTTGGTTCTCATAAACTTTATCATTTTTACTGTCTCCTGAGTGTGAGGTGGTATCTTATGAGGTTAAAATTTGTATTTCTCAGATGACTAATTTAGTCATGTTTAGCAACTTTTCATGTATGTGTGTGTGTGTGTTAGTTGCTCAGTCATGTCTGACTCTTTGCAACCCCATGGACTGTAACCTGCCAGGCTCCTCTGTCCATGGAGTTCTCCAGGCAAGAATACTGGAGTGGGTTGCCATGCCCTCCTGGAGATCTTCTCGATCTAGGAATCAAACCTGGGTCTCCTGCATTGCTAGCAGATTCTTTGCCATCTGAGCCACCAGGGAAGCTCCTTTTCACGTACCTGCTGCTGCTGCTACTGCTGCTAAGTCACTTCAGTTGTGTCTGACTCTGTGCGACCCCAGAGACAGCAGCCCACCAGGCTCCTCCGTCCCTGGGATTCTCTAGGCAAGAACACTGGAGTGGGTTGCCATTTCCTTCCCCAATGCATGAAAGTGAAAAGTGAAAGGGAAGTCGCTCAGTCGTGTCCAACTCTTAGCGACCCCATGGACTGCAGCCCACCAGGCTCCTCCATCCATGGGATTTTCCAGGCAAGAGTACTGGAGTGGGGTGCCATTGCCTTCTCTGTTTCATGTACCTACTGATCACTTATATATCTTTTTGTGTGTGAAGTGGTATTCGACCCAGTAAACTTTGATTCCTTAAATTTGTCATTATATTAGATATTAAACATTTGATTTGTTTTCCATCTTACTATAATATTTTAATACATTAACATATATTCATTACAGAAATTTTAAGAATGAATATAGAAAAAATAAAATTACTTATTCTGCTAGCTTCTATAGCTAATAACTTAATATTTGATATAATTTCCTTCCTTTTTTAGTGTATATGTGATTTGCATGCTATTTAAAAATAAAATGCATCAAAGAGTATATGCAGCTTATATACTATTATATACTATTATAAGCTGCATGTAACTTTAATAGCTATTTCTTAAATAGCCACTGAAATAAATGTATATACAAATATGATTAAAATAATGAGGATCTTAAAAATAGACTCATGTTTTTGTTTTTTTCTTCTTCCAGTTTTATTGAGATATAATCAGCATAGAACACTATATAAGCTTAAGAAGTATGCCATTATGATTATTATACATCATAAAATGATATCATAAGTTTAGTGAACATCCATCATCTCATAGATACAAAATTAAAGAAATAGAAAAAATGTTTTCTTTGTAATGAGAATTCTTGTATTTACTCAATTACTTTTGTATATAGCATACAGCAACATTAATTATAATTATGCTATTGTACATTATATTACTACTACTCATTTATCTTCATGTTTTTGAGATTTGAAAAAAATCTGTACTTTAGTTAATAACATTGTATACCATGTTAATTTCCTGTTTTGTTTACATCACAGTATTTCTTTTTATTCTCAGAATTGCATTAGAAGTTTCAAGTCTTATTCAAAAAATTTTTTTAATCACTATGATAATAAACTTTCTAGACTTTTAGCAGTAATATTAGATGCCAAAATGCATGGAACTATATTACAATTTTGAGTGAATATAAATTAGTAATGTAGCATTCTATTCATACTAAGTCAAACAAGTGGGATTAAAATGTCATATATTTTTTAGCTAGGCAAAAATTCATAAGTTTTCTAATATATATATATTATATATTATTGTATATATTATATATATAATATATATGTGTATATATATTATATGTGTATATATATATTATATATATAACCAAAAACTTCTCTGCTGTTGGTAATGACTTGAGAAAGAACTTCAAAAAAGAAATGGAGGAATTGGAAAACATAAACAAAATGAAATGGGAGAACTGAATATGAAATAGAAAAAGTGAAAGAAACTAGATAAAATTAAGAGATCATCATATAGTCCAGTGAATTTTTAAACATGACTGCCTACTGGAAACACATTTGGAGTTTTGGAGAAAAAAAAGCAATACCTGGTCAATTGTATTTTTCAAAAAATTCCAAGATCATTCTTATATGCATCTGAATTTTGAAAAGTGATTACAGGTTTTCCTATTAAATGGTAGTTTTAGTGATATAAAATTCTGTTATTTTTTGTTGACTAGTCATGATACAATTATTTTATTGATCAAAAATCACAATAGTAGAAGATGTTTATCAGTTGTCACAATCAATAGCCAGACAAAAATAAAAAATCATTACAATCGCAAACCATGATGGAAACCTGACTAATCTATAAATTAAAATAGTTATATACAATTTGGGTGGTTAAGTAGAATGATGTGGAAAGTGAAAGCACATATATGCACGTATTTTTCATCTGCTCAGCCAGTCTATGTCTTTTGGTTTGTGCATTTAATCCATTTACATTTCAGGTAATTGTCAATATGTATAATCCTATTACCATTTTCTTAATTATTTTCAGTTTATTTTGTGTTGGTCTTTTCCTTCTATGTGTTTCCTGCTTAGAGGAGTTCCATTAGCATTTGTTGTAAAGCTGTTTGGTGGTGTTGAATTCTCTTAACTTTTGCTTGTTTGGAAAGCTTTTGATTTCTCCATCAAATGTGAAGGAGGATCTTGCTGGGTAGAATACTTTTGGTTTTGGTTCTTTTCTTTCACCACTTTAAATATATCATGCCGTTCTCTTCTGGTCTGTAGAGTTTCTGTTGAGAAGTCAACTGATAACCTTATGGGAGTTCCTTTGTAAGTTGTCATTTTTCCCTTGTTGCTTCTAGTATTTTATATGTCTTTAATTTTTGTCAATTTAATTATTATGTGTCTCTCTCAGGTTTATGTGTCATTCTCAGGTTTATTCTGCCTGGGACTTTGTGTTCTTCTTGGACTTGAATATTTCCTTTACCATGTAAGGGAAGTTTTCAGCCATTATCTCTTCAAATATTTTCTCAAAACTTTTCTCTCTCTCGTCTCATTCTGCAACCCCTATAATACAAATGTTGGTGAATTTAATGTTGTCGAGAGATCTCTTAGGCTGTCTTCACTTTTTTTTTTCCAGTATTTTTTTTCCTATATTCTGTTTTGTGGCAGTGATTTCTATCAGTTTGCCCAGAAAAGCAGTTAACTGCAAATGATTCCTTCTGCTACTGCTGCTAAGTCACTTCAGTCATGTCCAACTCTGTGCGACCCCATAGACGGCAGCCCACCAGGCTCCCCCATCCCTGGGATTCTCCAGGCAAGAACACTGGAGTGCATTGCCATTTCCTTCTCCAGTGCATGAAAGTGAAAAGTAAAAGTGAAGTCACTGAGTCGTGTCCAACTCTCAGTGACCCCATGGACTGCAACCTACCAGGCTCCTCCATCCATGGGATTTTCCAGGCAAGAGTACTGGAGTGGGGTGCCATTGCCTTCTCCAGATGATTCCTTCTATGTGTCTCTATTTGTATTTTTAGTTCTTCTAGTTCTTTGGTAAACATTTCTTGCGTCTTCTCCATTGTTTTCCTGAGATACTGTATCATCTTCACTATCACTATTCTGAATTCTTTTTTGGAAGGTTGTGTGTCTCCACTTCATTTTGTTGTTTTTCTTGGGGGGTATCTTTCCCTTCATCTGAGACATAACTTTCTGCTTTTTCATTTTTTCATCCTGATTCAGTCACTAAGTCGACCCCATGGACTACATCATGCCAGGCCTCCCTGTATATCACCAACTCCTGGAGATTACCCAAACTCACGTCCATTGAGTTGGTGATGCCATCCAACCATCTCATCCTCTGTCATCCCCTTCTCCTGCCTTCAATCTTTCCCAGCATCAGGGGCTTTTCCAATGAGCCAGCTCTTTGCATCAGGTGGCCAAGGTATTGGAGTTTCAGCTTCAACATCAGTCCTTCCAATGAATATTCAGGACTGATTTCCTTTAGGATGGACTGGTTGAATCTCCTTGCAACCCAAGGGACTCTCAAGAGTCTTCTCCAACACCACAGTTCAAAGCATCAATTCTTCGACATTCAGCTTTCTTTATAGTCCAACTCTCACATCCATACGTGACTAATGGAAAACCATAGCCTTGATGAGACAGAACTTTGTTGGTAAAGTAATGTCTCTGCTTTGTAATATGCTCTCTAGGTTGCTCATAACATTCCTTCCAAGGAGTAAGTGTCTTTTAATTTCATGCTGCAGTCACCATCTGCAGTGATTTTGGAGCCCCGAAAATAAAGTCTGTCACTTTTTCCACTGTTTCCCCATCTATTTCCCATGAAGTGATGGGACCAGATGCCATGATCTTCGTTTTCAGAATGCTGAGCACTCATCCCATATGCTAGTAAAGTCATGCTCAAAATTCTCCAAGCCAGGCTTCAGCAATACGTGAACCGTGAATGCCCTGATATTCAAGCTGGTTTTAGAAAAGGCAGAGGAACCAGAGATCAAATTGCCAACATCTGCTGGATCATGGAAAAAGCAAGAGAGTTCCAGAAAAACATCTATTTCTGCTTTATTGACTATGCCAAAGCCTTTGATTGTGTGGATCACAATAAACTGTGGGGAATTCTGAAAGAGATGGGAATACCAGACCACCTAACCTGCCTCTTGAGAAATCTGTATGCAGGTCAGGAAGCAACAGTTAGAACTGGATATGGAACAACAGACTGGTACCAAATAGGAAAAGGAGTACGTCAAGGCTGTATATTGTCACCCTGCTTATTTAACTTCTATGCAGAGTACATCATGAGAAACGCTGGACTGGAAGAAACACAAGCTGGAATCAAGATTGCCAGGAGAAATATCAATAACGTCAGCTATGCAGATGACACCACCCTTATGGCAGAAAGTGAAGAGGAGCTAAAAAGCCTCTTGATGAAAGTGAAAGAGGAGAGCGAAAAAAGTTGGCTTAAAGCTCAACATTCAGAAAACGAAGATCATGGCATCCGGTCCCATCACTTCATGGGAAATAGACGGGGAAACAGTGGAAACAGTGTCAGACTTTATTTTTGGGGGCTCCAAAATCACTGCAGATGGTGACTGCAGCCATGAAATTAAAAGATGCTTACTCCTTGGAAGAAAAGTTATGACCAACCTAGATAGGATATTCAAAAGCAGAGACATTATGTTGCCGCCTAAGGTCTGTCTAGTCAAGGCTCTGGTTTTTCCTGCGGTTATGTATGGATGTGAGAGTTGGACTATGAAGAAGACTGAGCGCCGAAGAATTGATGCTTTTGAACTGTGGTGTTGGAGAAGACTCTTGAGAGTCCCTTGGACTGCAAGGAGATCCAACCAGTCCATTCTGAAGGAAATCAACCCTGGGATTTCTTTGGAAGGAATGATGCTAAAGCTGAAGCTCCAGTACTTTGGCCACCTCATGTGAAGAGTTGACTCATTGGAAAAGACTCTGATGCTGGGAGGGATTGGGGGTAGGAGGAGAAGGGGACGACAGAGTATGAGATGGCTGGATGGCATCATGGACTCGATGGACGTGAGTCTGAGTGAACTCCGGGAGATGGTGATGGAGAGGGAGACCTGGCGTGCTGCGATTCATGGGGTCACAAAGAGTCAGACACGACTGAGCGACTGAACTGAACTGAACTGAACTGAACTGAGCTTTATGTCAGTTTTTTCACTCTTTCTCTTTCACTTTCATCAAGAGGCTCTTTAGTTCTTCTTCCCTTTCTGCCATAACGGTGGTGTCATCTCTATATCTGAGGTTATTGATATTTCTCCCAGTAATCTTGATTCCAGCTTGTGCTTCATCCAGGTGAACATTTCTCATGATGTACTCTGCATATAAGTTAAATAAGCAGGGTGACAATATACAGCCTTGACGTACTCCTTTCCCGATTTGGAACCAGTCTGTTGTTCTATGTCCAGTTTGAACTGTTGCTTCCTGACCTGCATACAGATTTCTCAAGAGGCAGGTCAGGTGGTCTGGTATTCCCATCTCTTTCAGAATTTTCCACAGTTTATTGTGATCCACACAGTCAAAGGCTTTGGCATAGTCAATAAAGCAGAAATAGATGTTTTTGTGGAACTCTCTTGCCTTTTTGATGAGTCAGCAGATGTTGGCAATTTGATCTCTGGTTCTCTGCCTTTTCTAAATCCAGCTGGAACATCTGGAAATTCTGGTTCATGTTTTGTTGAAGCTTGGCTTGAAGCATTTTGAGCATTACTTTGCTATCTTGTGAGATGAGTGCAATTATATGGAAGTTTGAGCATTCTTTGGCATTGCCTTTCTTAGGGATTGGAATGAAAACTGACCTTTTCCAGTCCTGTGACCACTGCTGAGTTTTCCAAATTTGCTGGCATAGTGAGTGTAGCACTTTCACAGCATCATCTTTCAGGATTTGAAATAGCTCAGCTGGAATTCCATCAGCTCCACTAGCTTTGTTCATAGTGATTCTTCCTAAGGCCCCTCTTGACTTCACATTCCAGGATGTCTGGCTCTAGGTGAGTGATCACACCATTGTGATTACATGGGTCATGAAGATCTTTTTTGTATACTTCTTCTGTGTATTCTTGCCACCTCTTCTTAATATCTTTTGCTTCTGTTAGGTTCATACCATTTCTGTCCTTTATTGAGTCCATCTTTGCATGAAATGTTCCCTTGGTATCTCTAACTTTCTTGAAGAGATCTCTAGTCTTTCCCATTCTATTCTTTTCCTCTATTTCTTTGCACTGATCTTATCCATATTCAGTAAATCTTTAATCCAATTTTCTGTTGATGGGTGGAGCTGTGTTCCCTCCCTGCTATTTCAGTTCAGTTCAGTTCAGTTGCTCAGTCATGTCCAACTCTTTGCAACCCCGTGAATCTCAGCATGCCAGGCCTCCCTGTCCATCACCAAATCCCGGAGTTCCCTCAAACTCATGTCCATTGAGTCGGTGATGCCATCCAGCCATCTCATCCTCTGTTGTCCCCTTTTCCTCCTGCCCCCAATCCCTCCCAGCATCAGAGTCTTTTCCAATGAGTCAACTCTTCGCATGAGGTGGCCAAAGTACTGGAGCTTCAGCTTTAGCATCATTCCCTCCAAAGGACACCCAGGGCTGATCTCCTTCAGAATGGACTGGTTGGATCTCCTTGCAGTCCAAGGGACTCTCAAGAGTCTTCTCCAACACCACAGTTCAAAAGCATCAATTCTTCGGCCCTCAGCTTTCTTCACAGTCCAACTCTCACATCCATACATGACCACTGGAAAAACTATAGCCTTGACTAGACGGAGCTTTGTTGGCAAAGTAATGTCTCTACTTTTCAATATGCTATCTAGGTTGGTCATAACTTTCCTTCCAAGGAGTAAGCGTCTTTTAATTTCATGGCTGCAGTCACCATCTGCAGTGATTTTGGAATCCCCCAAAATAAAGTCTGCCACCGTTTCCACTGTTTCCCCATCTATTTCCCAGGAAGTGATGGGACCAGATGGGATCTTCATTTTCTGAATGTTGAGCTTTAAGCCAACTTTTTCACTCTCCACTTTCACTTCCCTGGTGGCTCAGAGGTTAAAGCGTCTGCCTCCAATACGGGAGACCCAGGTTCGATCCCTGGGTCGGAAAGATCCCTTGGAGAAGGAAATGGCAATGTACTCCAGTATTCTTGCCTGGAGAATTCCATGGATGGAGAAGCCTAGTAGGTACAGTCCATGGGGTCGCAAAGATTTGGACACGACTGAGCGACTTCACCTTCCTTCCTTCCACTTTCAGTTTCATCAAGAGGCTTTTTAGTTCCTCTTCACTTTCTGCCATAAGGGTGGTGTCATCTGCATACCTGAGGTTATTGATATTTCTCCTGGCAATCTTGATTCCGGCTTGTTCTTCTTCCAGCCCAGGGTTTCTCATGATGTACTCTGCATAGAAGTTAAATAAGCAGGGTGACAATATACAGCCTTGACATACTCCTTTTCCTATTTGGAACCAGTCTGTTGTTCCATGTCCAGTTCTTTTTTTTTTTTTTGAAGCTGAGCCAAATTTTATTTTTTCTTTTTTTTTTTTTAATACAATATTGTATTGGTTTTGCCATACATCAACATGCATGTCCAGTTCTAACTGTTGCTTCCTGACCTGCATATAGGTTTCTCAAGAGGCAGGTCAGGTGGTCTGGTATTCCCATCTCTTGAAGAATTTTCCACAGTTTATTGTGATCCACACAGTCAAAGGCTTTGGCATAGTCATCTTGGGGCCAAACTATGGTGGAGGTAATAAAGATAATGGTTAGCTTTCTGGGTAGCTTTCTGTATTGTGGTTTTTGTTCTAGCTGCTGTGAGATTGTGGTTCTTCTTGCTACTTCTGTCTGCCCTCTGATGGAGGAGACTAAGAGCTTGGGTAAGCTTCCTGATGGGAGGGACTGGTGGTGGGAAAAACCAGTTCTTACTCTGGTGGGCAGGGCTGTGCTCAAGAAAACTTTAATCCAATTGTCTGCTGATGGGTGAGGTCTATGGGCTCTATAATAGTGTTCATGACAAACTCCAAGAGGACTTACACCAAGGGGCCCCTTCCAAGAAGGCTGCTGCCAGTGCCTTCATCCGCATGGCAAGCCATTGCACACCCACACCTCCACAAGAGACTTTTCAACACTAGCAGATAGGTCTGTTTCAGTCTCTTGTTGCATCACTGCTCTTTCTCCCTGGGTCTTGGTGCACACAAGATTTTGTTTGTGCCCTCCAAGAATGGAGTCTACTTCCCCCAGTTCTGTGAAAGTCTTGTAATCAAATCCTGCTGACCTTCAAAGTCAGATTCCCTGGTATTCCCAGTCCTTTTATTGAATCTCCAGGCTGGGAAGACTGACATGGAACTCAGAACCTTCACAATAGTGGGAGAACTTCTATGGTAGTATTGTTCTCCAGTCTGTGGGTTGCCCACCTGGTGGGTATGGAATTTGGTTTTATTGTGATTGCACCCCTCCTCCCGTCCTGTTGCAGCTTCTGCCTTGTCTTTGGATATGAGGTATCTTTTTTTTTGGTGAGCTCCAGTGTTCTGCTGTCAATGGCTATTCAACAGCTAGTTGCAATTTTGGTGCTCTTGTGGGAGATGAGCACACGTCTTTCTGCTCTGCCACTGTGAACCCAAAGCTGGACTCATGTTTTATATCCAAGAGATTGTCATTTTCTTCTGAAAGCTGATGATTTTTAAGTTGCTCATACATTTTTGGAGTTATTCTTCAGAATTGCCTTTAGATCCACCCCCCCCCCCAAATTTTTTTTAGAATCACACTTGTTTTTTAATTCAAAACTTAATCATTTATTGAACAAATACTTAATGAGTTATAAATACCTTTTTTCAGGTTCTGGAGATTCAGGTTTAAGCAGATACAGTTCTCTTCCTTCAAGGATTTTGATTGCTGTTATTAAGAATTTTCATGACAATTTTCCACTTCCAGAAAATTGTCTGTATGCAAAGATGATTATTTACTATGATTAATGATTTCAAAAACAATATATTGCTATTTATTAAGAACTTTCATAACTACTCAAAAATATTTTCAGCTTCATTAGAGCTGGATAAGTCACTAGTTTGAAATTGACCACAGCAGTTGTGAATGAGACCAGATGATGTGCAGATTTTTAAAAAATCAGTAATATTATTTGACATAAAATTGCCAAATAAGCACTATTTTATGATTTCTCATGGAACTGGAAGCTTTCATGGATAAGTTGCATTTGACATAAATTTTGAGGAAGGGCAATACATATAAAAGAAATGAAAAGTGAGTGAATATTTTGTGTGTGTGGTGTAATAGGCATGAAAGCCTCCTAGGTGGCACTAGTGGTAACAAACCAGCCTGCCAGTGCAGGTAGACATAAGAAATGCAGGTTCAGTCCCTGGGTGGGGAAGATCCCCTGGAGGAGGGCATGGCACCGCACCCCAGCATTCTTGCCTGGAGAATCCCATGGAGATAGGAGTCTGGCAGGCTACAGTCCATAGGGTTTCAAAGAGTCAGATATGGCTGAAGCAACTTAACATGTATGCATGCAAGAAGCATGAACTGAGGCATGGGGAAATGCAAGGCTTGTTTGGTTAGAAAAAGTGTGAGTAGGAGAATGGGATGAAATTTTATCAGTGGCTTTTAACTAAGGGTCAAACCAGAATTATCCAGGGAACTTTAAAATGTATCTTGTCTTTATTATTTTGATAACCCTTTGGGCATATTTGAGCCAGAGTCTCTTTCTCTTAGGACTTAGGGAAGGGAAAAATTGGGTATGAATAGTCTCCATCTTTGCTTCTGTGAATCTCTTCCCCATCAATGGCCTTTAGACATTATTATTAAGGAGTTTATACATTGTTTTCTTGGCAACTGGGTAATACTATAAGTTTTTGAATCATGTGATTGAAATGATAAATGCTATGTTTTAGATAGATCAATATTTTGATGATCTGCTGGATGGATAGCAACTGTGTAGTTTTTGTTACAGTGAGATGGGAGTACAATATACTGCTGTTAAAACAGGAATAATAATTTAATTTATTGTGTTGGTGAAACTGTAGCAAGAGAAAGCCTTTTCTGATGAGTTAAAATGGGAATAATAATTTATTGCGTTGGTGAAACTATAGTAAGAGAAAGCCTTTTCCAATAAAAGTTTTTACTGGGTCTGAAAATTTAGATGATTTTCTTGCTTAATTATTCAGAGTTGACTGTGAGACTGTGCAAGTAGGTTACTGCTGTTATTAGAACTGTTATAAAAGATGGCTATTTTAAGCAAATAGAACAATCACCTGTAATGTTATGCCCTCAACAGATGAAAGGCCCAAAGGAAAGGAATTCAAATTACTTAAGTGTTTTGTGAGAAGAGTCTCAGTTCAAAACTTAAAGAAAAATGAAAAAAAGTAACACTTAGCTCAATTCATATAGTCAGTTTTTATAAACCTGTGAATTTGGAATAAAGGTAGTGTCATGAGACAATGCTCCTAATCTGATCCCTAAACTCAGGCAAGAAACAGATTCTTGGTGCCTCAATTTTTCCATCTGTTAAGACTAGGATAATATGCCTATTTTATGTATCTCATGAGATAGTTCTGATATAATCATAATATTAGATAAGGTTTATTTTCCATTCATGTATCTTTTTACATTTGTAAAATGTCTAAGTTTTATTTGATATTGATTAACATATGCAATACAGTAATAAAAATGGTTTCTTTACATTGGGAACAAATTTTAATACTTCACATGTAATAAAGTTTGTAGTATAAGTATGTTTCTAAATGATTTAATACTAATTAGGCTGGTTACTTTTTGAGAAACAGTAGCAAAATATTCTGTCTACATTATATGAAGAATAAATTAGAAATGTCAGTAAACTGCCTGCTTTTAATCTTAAGAAAAGTCATTAAAGTGAGATGATATTTTTAGTATTCTGGGAAAATGTATCTATTTATTTATTCAACAAATATTTTAACACCTATCATGAACCAGATGTCTGTATTGTTTTAGACACTGGGAATACAGAGGGGAATAAAACAGACAGTAATTATGGCTCTCATTGTTCTTCCAAAATAATTGTTTGCCTTATTCTCTTCAACTGTGTTTTAGTACTTTAAAAACAAGTGTTTTAAAAACAAGTGTTTGGCCAATGGTGGCAGAACAGCCTGTGGCCAAATGTGTGTTTCCCAGTCCATGGACATTGGTCCATTGATGAGTTCTTATTGCTTATGGAAGCTGACACATTTGGTTCTATCTTTGCACAAATGGTTATAGCCTAAGTTATCAGGTTAACAAAATATTTTATCAAAAATTTTATCAAAATTGAATATATATAATAAATTCAACCTATTTTAGTTCTTTTAAATATTTTGATTACTTTTTTAATCAACTGTGTTTTATAAAGTGTTTTGAATTTCTGAAAGGAAGAGGTTTTATTTTACAATTTTAGTGTTTTGGAACAGAGCATGAGGTAAATGAAGATACGGCAATTTCCCCATTGATTTAAGCAACATAGATAGATAAATAGTATAAATAAGCTGAAAATTCTAACTGGGGCTTAAATTATCTTGCTGAACCAATGGATTAAATATAAGAATATAAGAAATACCTTACTAGATTAAATCAGTTGTCCACAGAGCATGGTATTTTATTAAAAATCATGATAATCGCTCCCACAACACAGATCTACCTTGAACATCTGTTTTACTCCCTTAGTAATATATTACATATCAATAATCCACAAATAAATTTTCTACAAAAAACTTCTTTGATCCTATTTCTGTTTTCAGTCAGTACTATCTCTTCAGTAATGAGTTTATTATCTCGTGTATATTTCAGTTTTATATTCTAATAACTCTATAAACTTTACTTTCCAAAATATCCATTAGCATACACAGTCAAACTTGGAATATGTGCCTGGCTTATCTCTTCCTTTCTTTTGCTTTCTTTCTTTAAGCCTTGTTCTTGCTCACCTCTTATCTTTCTCATTTGAAGAGTATGAGTTTTTAACTGATTTTATGTGGAAAGTTTTACATCCTTTTGCTCCTTTATTGTCTAGACCAGTTCCTTTATGATGGAGGACAATGAAAATTGTGCACACATTCCTAAGGAAAGTGATCACAGTTTTGTTTTTGATAATATGTTTTATTACCATATAAGGATAGTGATCATTTTGTTGTCTGAATTGTCATAGCAGCACATTTAAATCATTGTCTTAAGATAACATGTTGGCTATTCTTCTGCTTAATGTCCACTATATTTTTTATTAAATGGATTTTTCAAACCAAGTTGCTCCTAACACTTTTTGCCCTGTTATAATACAAATTGCATGCTGAATATAAGATAGAACCTTACCAGCACTGAATAAATACTCATATTGACTGTATTTCTGGACTCATATGCTCTTAACATTCTCTAATAGATTAGCTATTGGCCTATATTTGTTAGTTTGTGTGTAATTCATTCTTTTAGTCATTCTCTTCAGTTCTAGTAATAGAACCTTCTCTTACATGTCTCCACATGTGTTATATCATGTCTTCCTTGGTAAAGTCTTAATTTCCAGAGATTAAGCATATTTGGATATGGAGCATATTTAGATCATATTATCTTCTACTTTCTTGTACCTTCTTCTTGACTTATTTTTGTCTTTGTACCTTCTAAAGTTTGGTCTTAAATAATTAACAATACATTTAATTGATAATTTCAAATTGACACATTTGAAGTTAAAAATTTCCTTAACATCTATCATACATAGTTCATGCCTATGTAGAAACATTCTAGGTTAGGATTCATAAGTTGTTTTTTTAAAATGTCTTGTTTTAGCCAAACAGAATGTGTGGTTTTTACTTGGACTCTATTGAGAACAAATAAGTCTGAATATTTAATTATTCCTTCAGCAGCAGAATCTTTTCTAACCTATATCAATCTGATATATTAAAAATATATACCTTTGAGGATCACATATTTAAGCTAAATATGGACTTCAGAGACACTGTTCTCTCTAATTCTGCAAATCATAGTTAATGGTTTATATGCACTGAAATCTTTGTATATTCACTGTATCTATGAAATATCCCAGGCAAATCATGTTTAGGCTTTATGTTACTAGAGAATAGCCTTATCTAAAATGGAGATTAAGTGACTAATAGAAGAAATAGAATATTCTGAGATATCATGAACACCTGTGGCTTGCCTTTAATGTTGACATCTTCCTAAGGGTCCCAGTAGAGAACCATTTTACTCTATATGTGAGACAGAAACTTACTTCTTATTTTCCTTGAGGAAACATATTTACTTCTAGAACTGAGATCATTTAGAGCTAAAGGGTGTATATACGTGGTTCCATTCATTATTTGTGGAAAAAGAAAAAAAATTCTATACTCTTTAAGTTACTTAAGAAAAATCTAGAAAAATCTGAGACTTGGAAAACAAACAAACAAACAGATTCAGAACAAAAGAGAGCTTCTGTTCTGACTGGAAGCATTTCCTGTCCTGCCTGTTTCATGGAACATGCTAAAAAGAGTTTTAAAACTGCCTCATGTGGTTTGTCACCTTCAGCCTGACATGAGCAAGGCGATTATAAAGGGAATCATATATGTTGATCTCTCTTCTCTTCACATGACACAAATTGAAAGCTTTGAGCAAGAGAGGGAAGGCACACTGTCACTTGTCTTTCTCCTCTGAAGAAGCCGGGACACATTCTGCTCAGCCAGCATGTTCCCAGAGGAATGTGGTTTAACTTCCACTTTTCACACAGTAAGAAACAACACTGTAGACCTGCCGGGAGGGTGACGGCAGCCTGAGAGGAATTTGGAGAAGTGTTTTCACTCCAGTGTTTCCATGTGACCTGACTCGCATTCTCCATTTAGTTACACATTGACCTGGAAAATGCAGCCAAACTTGGCCTCTCTTCATTTGACTTACCTTGATTCATCATGTGGGTACCTTCCCCCACCTTCTCCTATCCCCCTGCAGCCTCTTCCCCCTTTCCCTTGCAACCTACCAACAGAGCCTCTCTAGATCTCTTCACGTGCATTTACTCTGTTTTCCTCAGTAGGGGTTTTACTTCCAAGGAGATAAACTGCATTTGGGTCCCTGAAATGCATAAAAGGAAGAGCCACTGTAAAGCAGTCTAAGCGGTTCCCCACTCCTTTTGCCAAATCTGACTGTTCATATTCCTGGCAGCTTCTTTAAGAACACTCTGGTAGTAAAGGAATTAATATTCTCCACTTATTCCTGGATTTTATCCCCCACTCCTCCATTAAATGACTGGCTTTTATGCATGAAATAAGAGACAAGCCTTGGGTGACCTGTTTTTTTTTTTTTTTTTTTTTCCCCTTCCCCCCCTCCCTCCTCTTTTTTCCTTGCGGTAAAATAGTGCTGAAGAAAGAGGGCACTAGTGTACAGCCCAGATCGCATCCTTGCACCGTCTGGATTAGAGCTGAGGCGTCTGCGAACCGCGCGTGGCCGCGGTGCTCTGGCCCGGGGACCGCAGCGCTGTCTACCCGGACTCAGGTACGTCTCAAGTCCAAATTCTTCAAGCAGACCCAGGTGAGCAGACACCTCGCGGCGGGCAAACCCACCTACTATGGCAGAGAAAAAGTCCCAATCTACGGGATTTTTCTTCTCGTCCCAGAGGCATCCTCGATTATTTATTTCTTCTAGTCCTGCCTCCCCGGGAAGCCTCGGGACCCATGGATGCCTGGGCTATCTTTCTTCTTTTGCCTGCCTCACCTTCTGTGTGTATGCTTTCTCCCTGCCTGCTCCTTTAGCTCCTTTCTCGTCCGACTCTCACCTTGAAAAAGGGAACCGGAGAGGGACGAGAGAGAGCCAACTTCAGCCCCGCAGGCGGCTGATTTGGCGCCTCTGTCCCCGAAGCGGTAGGGTTTGAATATACCTTCAGGAGCACTAGCTGCGAGGCGAGGAGAATGAGGATGGAGGGGTGTAGGGGAAGCGAGGAGGGGTGTGTGTGTGTGTGTGTGTGTGTGTGTGTGTGTGTGCGCGCGCGCGCGTGTGTGTGTGTGTAAAGAACGCAGGGAGGGGGGTCGAAAGAGAGAAGTCGAGGGTTGGCAGAGGTGGGGGTGGGGGTTAAAGAATTGCAACGCGCTGGTCAGCGACCGGCTCTGCGGGAGATGGTCTCGGCAGCTTGATCAAGCACTGTCCAGGGTTCTGAACGCTGCAGGGCTTAGCTGCCGCCGCGGGATCAACCCGGAAGCTCCCCTCTGTTCCCTTTCTATCAACTATATAGGGAAGTGCAGGGACCCCTCCATTCCCTCCCTCCCTCCCTCATGGGTCGCAGGAAACTAGTTACCCGATCTGTACCCTTCTCCCCACTCCCCCAAAGTCTACAGTAAGATGACTTCTGGGGGATGGGGGCGATGTGCCAAAATCCGACATGTGGAGAAATTACCAGGCGTTGCCTTAGTAACTAATATGGATTTCCTCAAACTGGCAAATTTATATTTACTATTTGGGTAGTATGTTAGGGTCTCTTCAGCCCCTCAAAGTTAAAGTAAAAGGTGGATTCCTGGTTCGAGTTTATTTGGAAGTAGCGCTTCCACCTTCATAATGAAAGAGTTCCCAAATTTCTTCTGGGGAAAAAAAGTTGATCTTTTCAAACCTGGAAAGTTCTCTAAGGTCAGAAGCCCTAGCTCCTCCTTCTCCCGCTTCCCTCCTCCCCCTGGAGTCTGTAAGCGTGAGGGTGTTTGGGGACCTGGAAGAGACCTAAAGGTGCAGGAGAGAGCGGGTCGGCGGGGCTCTGAGCCTCCCAGGACGAGCGACGGAGGAGAACGCTGGGGGCAGAACGACCACCTTCCTCCTTGACCAGAGCTGTCTCTCAAGCTGTCCCTCCAGCCGATATTATGATGTCCTTCCAGCCCCTATCATGGAATGGGCCGGGCAATTAATCAACCAGCACTGACCGTAGAGCTTTGACACAGGTCCTGTGATAAGGGAGCTTTGATTTTCTTCGTCTTTTGTCTGCAGCGTCCAGCTCACCACAGCCACCACGACTCTCGGTCAGTTTACCCTGATGCACCAGTGAAGAAAGGGGACTCGAATTCCTCTAGAGACGCCGCTAAGGCGTAAAGGTGGTCGTGGAGGACCAGGAGGAGGAGGCGGAGGGGAAGGAGGAGGGGGTGCAGACGCCGAAGTCTTCGGACGATTGGTATTGGCAGACTGGACCGAGCGGCGAGAGGCAGGCGTCGGGTCCACGCTGTGAGCGCTCAGAGCCGGCTGGCTGGACCAGCGTGGGCACACGGCTGGCGGGCTGGACGGCGTCTTCAGCACAATGGTCCGGTTCCTCTTGGTTTTCTTCCCAACTATCTTTTTGGAGATGACCCTACTCCCCAGAGGTCCCTGCAGGAAAGTGCTGCTGGCGGGAGCCTCATCTCAGCGCTCCGTGGCCAGAATGGACGGAGATGTCATCATCGGGGCCCTCTTCTCAGTCCACCACCAGCCTCCGGCCGAGAAGGTGCCCGAGAGGAAGTGTGGGGAGATTAGGGAGCAGTACGGCATCCAAAGGGTGGAGGCCATGTTCCACACTTTGGATAAGATCAACGCGGACCCGATCCTCCTGCCCAACATCACTCTGGGCAGTGAGATCCGGGATTCCTGCTGGCACTCCTCCGTGGCTCTGGAGCAGAGCATTGAGTTCATCAGGGACTCTCTGATTTCTATTCGAGATGACAGGGACGGGCTCAACCGCTGCCTGCCGGACGGTCAGACCCTCCCCCCAGGCAGGACTAAGAAGCCCATTGCGGGCGTGATCGGCCCCGGCTCCAGCTCCGTCGCCATTCAAGTACAGAACCTGCTGCAGCTCTTTGACATCCCCCAGATCGCGTACTCTGCCACCAGCATCGATCTGAGTGACAAAACTCTGTACAAATACTTCCTGAGGGTGGTCCCTTCTGACACTTTGCAGGCAAGGGCGATGCTTGACATAGTCAAGCGGTACAATTGGACCTATGTCTCCGCAGTCCACACGGAAGGTAGGCATTGCATTTGGGGAATAAAAGTACCAAGAAAACCAGGAATTGCACAGATGTGAGCTTGGGTTCATAGTGTTATTCCTGTTTATTTCTAGCGTCCTAGGACAGACTCTACCCTTTTCAGTACATGTCCACCCAAGCATTGCCTAGTTCTCATTCTCCTATAATAAGTGCAGGAAAACTGTCCCCTGGTGTTTCTGGGGGTAGTAGGAAGCAAAAAGACACCAAACTCTCCATGAATAGTGCCAAATTGTAGTTTCTGGATTTACGTATTTGCTTTTCCTTGTACTCAGAGTTTATTTGCCCCTTTATACTACCCTTAAATGACTGCTGTGGTTTTCCATGCTTAATGGAAATGGACTAATCCAATGTGAGAGATTAGAAAAACAGAAAACAAACTGCTGTTGCCTTAAATTGGACTTGAAAACTTTATCTTGCCTTAAGCAGCTGAAGGTGCTTCTTGGTCCTGGTGTCCTTCTTGGTCCCCCTTCTTACACATTTAAAACTTACCTGTGTTAAGGTAATTAATGTTAGATTAATGAAGTCATCTTCCTCAATATACTGGATACATATTTTAAATTCTAGGGTGCCTTATAGGTACAAAGGAAAAATGAAATTTTAAGAGTACATTATTTTTTCCTACTTAATGGGAAATTTTTTCCTACTTAAAATGGTCCATTTGTCTTCAGTCCCCCTAAGGATTGTCTTGTTTTATGAGCAATAGTACTGATGACCTCTTGGATTTGAATTTTGGTTTCTAGTTTTTTTTTTTTTTTCTCCTAACACAATGACTTTGCTTGTTAGAATTTAAAGCTAGACAAATTATAAATTACTAACAAAATGATAGTAGATATCAGGTTTAAAATAGCTTTTAAAAGTGAAATATATTTTACCTGAGGCCAAAAGCTTTGATGTATACAATCTTACAGACATGAATTCTTAAATAATTTCTTATATATAACTTTTCTTTACTCTTCTCATCTTACCCTATACTGATTGTTGAGTCATTTACTTTTAACTCCCCCAGGTTTATAGAGAAATTGAGACCCAGGTTACAAATCAATGTCCAGGACAACTCACGTGTATATGCTGGCATATGGAAGAGAATCTTGAGGTTATTGCTGGATTCATATTTCTTAATACCAGATTATTAATATAAAGGCCATAGGTATGACTTCATGTTCTCTGAACAAGGTACGCAATATTCAGTCACTGGTGTGAAGTCTGATATAGAAATTTAGAAACATTCTTACTGAAGTGGTGATATGGTTATGTTAATGAAAACTGATACTTTAAAGGGAGAAGAGTTTTTAGGAAAAACAAAAATTATGTAGAATTATACATTATAATTTAAGACTTTAATTTTGGGGAAAAAGTGTTCCTGTTGCAATATTATGACTTCTCATAACTGACTCCTATTTCTGAATCTGGATTTTTCTTAGTGAACTTGTGTATCTCTTTTTCAGCAAAATCTTATATTACTCTTTTAAGACACAGATTTAAATTCAGATGTGAACTCATTACATTTTTTGCTTAATGTTAGTTTACTGTATTTTGTTGTTTAATATTGCTTCCTCCAGTGCTCAGATGGAACATCTCTAAAGCACAAGTTCAAAATGTGTTAATTATCAGCACTAGAGAGATCCAACAGGGAATGGCAAAATGTAGATTGAATGTGGTTTATTTAATTATTTAATAGCTCTTCCTCAAGTGAGCTAGATAATTGATTATAGATATTAGAAGTGTAAATTCCTTCTTCAAGAAGATGTAATACTCTATCATTTTTACAAGGTAGTTTTATTTTCTGTATTTTATTATGTCATTTTGTTTGGGGGTAGACAGGAGTGGAGAAAAGACCCTCCTTCCACTCTTCAATATGTTTTCCAGTTGCATCATTTTGCTAAAATAATTGTTTATAGTGGGTTGTTTTCTGACAACTAGAGTTATCTTTTTGGAAAATTAATTGGACTTGTGTTTGCCAATTTTGTTGAGGAAAGGCTGATATTAAAATTCCACCCTCGTGTTAGTTTGGATCACTTTGTTTCCTCTCTGCCCTCTGACTTGTGTTGTGTGGTAGGGCTAATATCCCCATAGCATTAGAGTAATTGATTCGAGACTGGTTTGTGTTCAAAGAACAGCATCAGAGCTAACTTTGGTGTATATTTTATTACCAAGAAATGATGGCATTCATCTGGCCTTTAATATATGATATTTTATTTCTTCTCAAAGGGAACTTATTTCCTCTCTTATTACATATAATATCTGTGGAAGCTAAATTGCTTTTATTTTGTTCTATCTGTGAAGAAATATAACAGCGTCCTTTGTATAAGCTCTGACTGAAAATTTATTTTTTTCTGAGGCTCTGCCCTCCAGCTTCTCAGGGACCCACAGTGTACTGGCCTGAAGGCACTTTCTTGCATCATTTAGTAATTTTCCTGTCTTCAGACTGATGGGGTCACCTCCTGGTGACAGTTCCCTGTCAAAAAGCAGCTAAGACCACATATCTGGGCTGTCTTTGCCATCTGGGCACTATTCACGAGGAAAGCTAGTTTGTCTGGATATTAGCAATTTGGAGTTTAGAAATTCTTGGACCTCCAGTGACCTTCACCTCTCCTTTCTAAATGAGCCATTCTCTAGTCAATTTATCATCACAGTTTCTTTTATTAGAAGTTAGCCTAGTATAGTTAACATCAAAAGTATTAGATGACTAGATTAGCGTACTTTCATTTGTATGGTTACTATTGATTGACTTTAAAACCATAGATGAAGCATCCTATTCTTTCCAAAGTTTTATATCCCTCTGTTATTTTACTTTATATACAAGTTAAGCTTGGAGGTGTTTTCTGTTTTTGTTTTTGTTTTATTTAGGTAGAATTCAGCCGTTACATTCTTTTACATACTTTCAATCTTCTACCATGTCATTTGTGCCACACTTGTCCTCTATTCATGACAACTATCAGTTTAGCTGACATAAAAAGAGGATAAGTTCATATGAAGTTACCTGCAATGGGCTCTCCAGAAATCTTTTCAGGATTAGTTCCTGAGAGGCATATTGAAATAGGATCAAAGGAGGGCACTGAAGCAATAGAGCCTTGTCCACAAAGAAAAATGGAGTGTACTTTGGAGCAAGCTGCTCACCTGGAATGTGTGTCTTTAAATATGCTAATCATAGAGTACAAAAATAGCCTACTTCTGTGAAGAATATCTCGGCCAAGGACATTGTATCCTGTCCTTCTGATAAAATACAGATTCCCCACCCAAAATCAAATTTATCACTTCAGAAAATTTTAGAAAACAATACTTAAAAATTATCCTACTGGATTAAATTCAAAGCTTTGTATGAGTCCAGTAAAGAATATTCTTTGAGTCCAATAAAGAGTATTCTAATAAAGAATATTAGCTTCAGAAAGTTATTTTTTTGGATTGAATACATTTCACTTCTCCTAATATTTGTCTCATAGTGTCAGGGGAGTATTGATACGGTAAGCGATTTAGTGATGCTGCTGTGCCCTTTTGTTTACAGTTATGTTTTTACTGTGGTGCACTTTTTTTGGACATTTGCTTACACTTAATATAAGATGTGCTTTTTTGGGGCTTCTTTTCAAAATCTGATCTTTTTAGAAGCTTTTCTCTATTTGATATAAAACACTCTAAAATTCTAATGGCATCAGAGAAAAAAATCCTCATAAATCATAAGAACATCAGTTAACTGTTACTTTAGCTAATGCAATGACCTACAAGAATTTTATTTTTACTAAATATCTTATTTCCTATCTATACACCAGCAACTTTCTTTATACCTTTCTTATCTTGATTCCAACCTATTTCACTGTTAAATCACCTTAACAAATGTTCTATTTTATCACAAAATAAGAAATACATCTTAAAAAGTTATTTAGGCTGCCCAACTAAAGAGTGTTAAAACACCATTATTACATCTTTGCCAAAAAGTGGCTCCCATATGCTCTAAGTTTCCTAGTTGTGATTGGGATTTCTAATGAGAGTTGAAGAATATACGACTTAAATTCATAGGCAGAGTTTAACCCATTAGTCAGTTTTTCTATTTAGTGATGTTATTGCCTGAAATTTCTGTCAACTACTGGGAATTATCCAAACAATTCAAATTTCTCTTCCATGACATATCTGGTATTAATGAACTCTCTCTCTTTTATGCCATAGCTCACCAGTTCCTTTACCTATACATTTAAATTTTAGTTCCATTACTAACATAGATAACTCAACTAGTTCTTAGATAAGTTATAATCCAAAAGCCATTAAAAAAAAATATGTGCTGCTTCTAGGCCACATCTCCTTTCTTTTCTGTTTGAATAATTTTTAATATTATTATTATTATTCTAAGAGTAAGACTTTGTTTTTGTTTCCTTTAAATGTAAAAATTTTAGCTTAAATCTGCCTTATCAATAAGTCCTGGAATTTTTTAAAAATTTAATTCATCTTAGCATCCCAGCTTTGTGTCCTCATGATTTGACTATATATGTTAAAACTGAGTAAAAGAGAGTTAAATGTAAATCCTCATAGCGCTTCACCAGCAAAGTACTGCTCTGGTGCTCACTCAGTCTGTTATGAATTCCTTTCACAGTGAGTTTTTTCATTACATGCTATACCACTTTATAAGATAAATAAATGGCTTAAAAGTAGGAAAATCATCACAGCACATTTACAATTTGAATAAAAAATTTGCTATACCAAAAACTGTTTATAAGAAATTTGAATACTTGGTTTCAGTTACTGAGATCTTTATACTCTAGAAAGGGATTATGGTCTGAGCACATGTAAAATGAGTAAAAGCAAAGTATTAGTATAGACATTTAGAAACATGAGTTTATATGTGTTTAGGGAACACTGAGAGAAGATACTGGTAAGTGGAACTAGCTAGAAAAAAAGCTGGAGAAAAGGGAATTTTGATTAGTTTTTTAATATGGCATTTGTAAAAGATAAAAGCATTGGAAGAATGTCCCTATTGGGATAAAATAAGCAGGTCTGCTTGGCTGAAGTGGAGATTGTGGGCCAGGAAGTAATTAATAATAAAGGTAGCAACTCAAATGTGGGTCCTTTCATTCTGTGATTCCATGAGTCTTTATCAATATGAAGGACAAATAATGGAGAATCTTGAAGCCTGAGACAAAGAGTTTTCATTTAAAGAAAGAAATATCAAAGCATACCAAAACAGTTTGGTATGATTAAAAGGTAGTTTAAAGAAAGTGAATTCTTTCTGAAACCTGTAGGGATGATGCATTGGATGTGGAAGAAAACTAGCCATGAAAGGTTACGTTTGTAGAATTCTAGATACTAGGCTGTTAAAAATAATTGGGAAGAATAAAAATACTTCAAAGGAAAACTTTTTAGGAGGATTTGATGTACCAAAGAGTTAGAGACAAAAGAGTCAAAGATATCTTCAGTTTTGCAATTCTGAAGGACCAGGAGAATTTTGGTGTAATTAAGAGGTTTTCCGAATGGCTCAGTGGTAAAGAATCCACCTGCCAATTCAGGAGACGCGGCTTCAACCCCTGGGTTGGAAAGATCCCCTGAAGAAGGAAATGGCAACCCACTGTAGTATACTTGCTGGGAAATCCCATGGACAGAGGACCCTGACAGACTATAGTCTGTAGAGTTGCAAAAGAGCTGGATGCGACTGAGGGACTAAACAAAAACAACAACAATAGGCCTGTAATAAGTAGGTTTCAAAACCATGATTCTTTATGTTTAAAGACATGGATTTAGATTTTAAGAGTTCAGCTTGATGTGAACTTTGGCTAAGAAAACATACATTACTAGTGAGAGTGGGTATCTGGACAAAAGAAAAGTCAGGGACACACATAAGTTACCCTATTTGTGATTTTAATAGTGTTCACGTCCAAGTAAACCTTGTGTACCCAGAGCCTTGGTTACCTGACTGACTAACTTGAGTACTTGAGAGCTGATTTCTTTAAACTCCAACCTTTTACGTTTTAAACCTGTTACAAGGTGGTCTTTGAAAATTGTATTATATAACTCCGTCACATCTTTTAAAGAGCATGCAGGGTTTAATAGCAACTATTCTTGAGTATCTGAAGTAATCATTCTGAATCCCAACTGTTACATGTGTTGGGGTACAGTGATAATCTTAAAGCCTTTTGAAAAACATAAAAGCCACATTCTTATAGAAAATGGCCCTCAGTTCAGTTCAGTCGCTCAGTCGTGTCTGACTCTTTGAAACCCCATGAGTCGCAGCACACCAGGCCTCCCTGTCCATCACCAACTCCTGGAGTTCACTCAAACTCACGTCCATCGAGTCGGTGATGTCATCTAGCCATCTCACCCTCTGTTGTCCCCTTCTCCTCCTGCCTCCAATCCCTCCCAGCATCAGAGTCTTTTCCAATGAGTCAATTCTTCGCATGAGGTGGCCAAAGTACTGGAGTTTCAGCTTTAGCATCATTCCTTCCAAAGAACACCCAGGACTGATCTCCTTCAGAATAGACTGGTTGGATCTCCTTGCAGTCCAAGGGACTCTCAAGAGTCTTCTCCAACACCACAGTCCAAAAGCATCAATTCTTCTGCGCTCAGCTTTCTTCACAGTCCAACTCTCACATCCATACATGACCACTGGAAAAACCATAGCTTTGACTAGATGGACCTTTGTTGACAAAATAATGTCTCTGCTTTTCAATATACTATCTAGGTTGGTCATAACGTTCCTTCCAAAGAGTAAGCGTCTTTTAATTTCATGGCTGCAGTCACCATCTGCAGTGATTTTAAAGCACACAAAAAAAGAAAGTCTGACACTGTTTCCACTGTTTCCCCATCTATTTGCCATGAAGTGATGGGACCGGATGCCATGATCTTCGTTTTCTGAATGTTGAGCTTTAAGCCAACTTTTTCACTCTCCTGTTTCACTTTCATCAAGAGGCTCTTTAGTTCCTCTTCACTTTCTGCCATAAGAGTGCTGTCATCTGCATATCTGAGGTTATTGAGATTTCTCTCAGCAATCGATTCCAGCTTGTGCTTCTTCCAGCCCAGGGTTTCTCACGATGTACTCTGCACAGAAGTTAAATAAGCAGGGTGACAATATACAGCCTTGACGTACTCCTTTTCCTATTTGGAACCAGTCTGTTGTCCATGTCCAGTTCTAGCTGTTGCTTCCTGACCTGCATACAGATTTCTCAAGAGGCAGGTTAGGTGGTCTGGTATGCCCATCTCTTTCAGAATTTTCCACAGTTTATTGTGATCCACACGGTCAAAGGCTTTGGCATAGTCAATAAAGCAGGAATAGATGTTTTTCTGGAACTGTCTTGCTTTTTCCATGATCCAGCAGATGTTGGCAATTTGATCTCTGGTTCCTCTGCCTTTTCTAAAACCAGTTGGAACATCTGGAAGTTCACGGTTCACATATTTGCTGAAGCCTGGCTTGGAGAATTTTGAGCATTACTTTCCTAGCATGTGAGATGAGTGAAATTGTACAGTAGTTTGAGAATTCTTTGGCATTGCCTTTCTTAAGGATTGGAATGAAAGCTGACCTTTTCCAGTCCTGTGGCCACTGTTGAGTTTTCCAAACTTGCTGGCATAGTGAGTGTAGCACTTTCACAGCATCATCTTTCAGGATTTGAAATAGCTCAGCTTGAATTCCATCACCTCCACTAGCTTTGTTCGTAGTGATGCTTTCTAAGGTCCACTTGACTTCACATTCCAGGACTTCTGGCTCTAGGTGAGTGATCACACCGTCATGATTATCTTGGTCATGAAGATCTCTTCGTACAGTTCTTCTGTGTATTCTTGCCACCTCTTCTTAATATCTTCTATTTCTGTTAGGTCCATACCATTTCTGTCCTTTATCGAGCCCATCTTTGCATGAAATGTTCCCTTGGTATATCTAATTTTCTTGAAGAGATCTCTAGTCTTTCTCATTCTGTTCTTTTCCTCTATTTCTTTGCATTGATCGCTGAGGAAGGCTTTCTGATTTCTCCTTGCTATTCTTTGGAACTCTGCATTCAGATGCTTATTTCTTTCCTTTTCTCCTTTACTTTAGGCTTCTCTTCTTTTCACAGCTATTTGTAAGGCCTCCCCCAACAGCCATTTTGCTCTTTTGCATTTCTTTTCCATGGGGATGGTCTTGATCCCTGTCCTGTACAATGTCACGAACCTCCGTCCATAGTTCATCAGGCACTCTACCTCTCAGATCTAGTCCCTTAAATCTATTTCTAACTTCCACTGTATAATCATAAGGGGTTTGATTTAGGTCATACCTGAATGGTCTAGCGGTTTTCCCCACTTTCTTCAATTTCAGTCTGAATTTGGCAATAAGAAGTTCATGATCTGAGCCACAGTCAGCTCCTGGTCTTGTTTTTGCTGACTGTGTAGAGCTTCTCCATCTTTGGCTGCAAAAAATATAATCAATCTGATTTCGGTGTTGACCATCTGGCGATGTCCATGTGTAGAGTCTTCTCTTGTGTTGTTGGAAGAGGGTTTTTGCTATGAGCAGTGCATTCTCTTGACAAAACTCTATTATACTTTGCCCTGCTTCATTCCGTATTCCAAGGCCAAATTTGCCTGTTACTCGAGGTGTTTCTTGACTTCCTACTTTTGCATCCAGTCCTCTATAATGAAAAGGACATATTTTTTGGGTGTTAGTTCTAAAAGGTCTTGTAGATCATCATAGACTCTTCAACTTCAGCTTCTTCAGCGTTACTGGTTGGGGCATAGGCTTGGATTACTGTGATATTGGATGATTTGCCTTGGAAACGAACAGAAATCATTCTGTCGTTTTTGAGATTGCATTGAAGTACTGCATTCTTTTTTTGACCATGATGGCTACTCCATTTTTTCTAAGGGATTCCTGCCCGCAGTAGTAGATATAATGGTCATCTGATTTGAATTCACCCATTCCAGTCCATTTTAGTTCACTGATTCCTAGAATGTTGACATTCACTCTTCCCATCTCCTGTTTGACCACTTTCAATTTGCCTTGATTCATGGACCTAACATTCCAAATTCCTATGCAATATTGCTCTTTACAGCATTGGACCTTGCTTCTATCACCAGTCACATCCACAACTGGGTATTGGTTTTGCTTTGGCTCCATCCCTTCATTCTTTCTGGAGTTATTTCTCCACTGATCTCCAGTAGCATATTGGGTACCTACCAACCTGGGGAGTTCCTCTTTCAGTATCCTATTATTTTGCCTTTTCATACTGTTCATGGGGTTCTTAAGGCAAGAATACTGAAATGATTTGCCATTCCTTTCTCCAGTGGACCACATTCTGTCAGACCTCTCCACCATGACCCGCTCATCTTGGGTGGCCCCACAGGGCATGGCTTAGTTTCATTGAGTTAGACCAGGCTGTGGTCCATGTGATTAGATTGACTATTTTTCTGTGATTATGGTTTCAGTGTGTCTGCCATCTGATGCCCTCTCGCAACACTTACTGTCTTACTTGGTTTTCTTTTACCTTGGATGTGGGGTTGCTCCCGAAAATGGCCCTAGGTTGCCATATTTTGAGTTCCCATCTTTGTGATTTTCTCTATATTGAATAGACTTATTAAGCCATTTTCTAAGTTATTTCATCAGTGTTTAGTTAACAGGCACAGTGTACAAAGGATTGAGGTGAAATCCAAAGATGAAAAAAGGAGGCATTTTTATTATTTTGAGAAAGCTTGAACTCTTCTTGATTTTTCTGCCAAACCATCTATCACCCTGTGAGTCTGTTTGCTTTGGAACAAATTTTATAAGTAGCTGGCAGGCGTAGGGTAGATGGTGATAGAGACTTCTATTTTGTGTTTCTATCATGTGGCTTGGCAGTTGCCAGTCCTCTTCAAGCAGTACAATTTTTTCTCCTAGTGATCTATGGAGCTAATATACAATGGCAATTTTTATGGACTTTGAATAACTTTCTGGGCAGTGGCTAGAGTGGCATCAGCATAAAGAGATTTGTCAGAAGCCATATTTTCATCATGCCATGTAAGACCACAGTGGGCTAGGGAAAGCATAACCAAGGAGACAATAGTTTTGTAAGCACCTACAACCATTGAAAAAACCAACTCATAGTGCATGCCGTTTTGATATTAGATTGGAAGCAACGTCTCAGTAGGAGAGGGTTGTCAGTTTTCAGAGAAGCTGTAGTTGAAAATTAGAGTCAGGCTGAGACATAAAGTCTTGTCATAATGATGTAGCTCTCTTATCCATTAAAGAGCTATCATTAGATTTTAAACTTATTGGAAATATTTATGTATTTTATGTGTGCAAGTTCTACTTATTTTACATTTTAAAAGACAATTTTCATGAAAAATTATAATTTTAATCTTCTTCAGTCTCATGGGAAGATTTACTTTCTTAAACTTAAGACGTTGGGGTTAAAATATGGCAGTAATGTTTTTATGAAGGATACTGGTGCAAACAGAAACTTGGTGATCAGATATCCTCACTTATCAATTTAGGATCATCTATTTTAATTACTTCATAGCCAACAAATTGAAGATTCAAGGCAGTTATCTAAATGATTCAGATAAAATTCTTAATTGGCAGATGAAATGCAAGACAATTTGGGGGAGCATTGTTTTGCTTGCTAAGCAACTCTATTTGCTTTCTAATGAACATATGACCTTTTATTCATTGATAAATTCATTTGTCTATTACTTGTCATACATTGGTCTTGGTGCTTGGAACATATAAATTAAAATAATAATAGTTATTTTTATGATTATTTCATTATTGTTACTACTGTCCCTAAGGGTCCCATAGTCTGTGGAAGAAACAGAAATATATAGGTGGTTAAAGGCTTATGAGTTCCAGAAAGTACATTTAAACACTTAGAAAATAAATGGATAAAAGACTATGAAAATAGTATACATTCATCTCAGTTTTATGTATAAAATGGGAATGATAATCACTACCATGTCATTTGCCTCACAGCAGTGTTTCAGAGAACAAGGAGATGGTGTGTATAATGAGGCTTCATCTGTTTTTCTTAAACTGCCATCAGTTAGCCCTTCTTAGCTGAAGAAAATTGAATAAGTACATGAAATCAGTTAATAAGGTGAAGATTTTTGATCCTAAAACTTAGTAGCAAAAGATAAAAATGCAGTTTATGGTTAAGATAAATATTCAGTTTGTGCTATAGGTTTTAGGAACCTTTCTCATGCTGCAAATGAGAAAACAAAGCCCAAAATGACCTTCCTAAGACCATAGGATTCATTAGTAACAAAGCTAGGATTAATTCAGCTTCATGTGAGAGACTTCTGTAAGCCAAAGATTGATTGATTTTTAATTTTTAAATCACGTGAGCCACGCTCATGCATTCCTCTCTTTTGTTGAGGTTTATATCAGCCAGTCCAGCTATGTTCTTCCCAACTTTACTGCAGTCAATTAACAGCTTCCAAGAGACTCATCTGTCACTGGAAACTCATTCTCACTGCTGAGAGTCTTCCTTTCAATACTCCTGGGTGATCCCAGCATTTGCATGTGTGACCCATTGATGCTTATCCTCATAGATCGTTGATCTCAACTCTGTGTCCTTCACCTTCACTTCAGCAGCCCACTTACTCTGTCCAGCCTGGCACCTTGGATTCTTCAAGCTCACCAAGGACTCTTCTAGCTCTAAACTCTTAAACACCAAAAAGCCTTTGAACAATACAAGCCTCCTTAACTCCTCTTGTTTCCAGCTCACCTGCTCTCCACATTTCCCTGGAAAATCTGCATCAAACTATTTTATTTGATCTGATTTCTTCTCTAGATCTGAGCAACTCTATTTCTATATTTGTGCTTGTTACCGGCTTGTAAAAGAACTCCTTTTTCAGAGAAAATGAACTTCCAGCTTAAAGTGTCTACTCCACAAGAAATTCTGGCTGAGGGGATTATAAATGTGCCATTTTCCTCTCAGCCCTTTCAGTGCAAAAAATAAAGACCAGGAAGGAGGATTTTTTTTTTTTAAAGAAAGAAGGAAATATTCAATCCCTCTGAGGGCTGTGGTCAAGAGTGGGAGATCACATTTGCTCAGACAGCTCTGCAGTGCCATCTCTATAGCAAGTAACCAGGGATGCTGAAGAGTGAAGAAGAATGAGATTTTAAAAAGGATGAGTACGGGTAGATTTCAGGGGTCAGGGGTAGAACTGGCCCAAAGATTTCTTGGAATCAGCCACATTTAGAGAGCCATCAGGGTAAAAATGTCCACAAACAATCCCTTAGGTTTACTGTGCAGACGAAATGAGACAGGGCTGTGTATAGATCGGATATGCTGTATGTGTCAGATCTTGTTGCTCTCATAAGGCCATTCAAACCTTAAATAAGACGTCCTTAGTCCAGGAGATCCTGCATGAAGTAAATACAGGAATGTATTGGGGTAAGCATGTGCAAGTAAAGAGAGAAGGGGGCATATCTCAGTAATTTGCTAACTTTGAGCAGCACGTTCAGGTTTCCATTCTTTCCATCATAACAGTTGCACCCATAGCAAGTGGTTCTCAGTGAAAGTCCTTTGTCTATTTGATTATTCTATAGTCATTCTAAAATTGTTGCTGGATACATTGAAGCAGTTTCCTCTGTTCTCTTTGGTGCTCTAACACATTATATAATTTGTACATTATGAAGGGAAGAACAAAAAGATCAGTAGACAAATTACCAACAGTATGTTCAAGAGAAGAAACTGTTTACAGTAGCATTTAACAAGTGATTTCAGGATATCAAGACAGTGAAAACAAATTATGATAAATAATATCCCTTTTTACTGGATAAATATGTATATAATACTATTTTACTTTTTTGGTCAATAGATATTATTCTGTAGGTTAAAAAAGAAGACATTTTCAAATCTCTCTCTTAATTAAGTAAATGTTAGTGAGCGTCTTCTCTGGACCAGGCCCTCTGCTATAGTCATTGATTGATGCCCAGAGATAGATGAACTATAGATAATCCATCTGTCAGGAAGTTCACCATATAATGATTACCATTCAGTAAAACCATAGGAGTAGACATGAATTAGAGAGGTAACAGGCAGAAGTGTGACTAGCTTTTTAGCTTTAGGGAGATTAGGATTTAGTGACTGATGGGCTATGAGTGTTAAGGAGGATGTCTAGAATGACTCTCAGGTTTCCATTTTATACAACTAAATAGGGAAGAAAAGAGGAAGCACAGATTAGGAAAACACAAGTTTTAGACAGGTTCGGTATGAGGTAACTGCTGCTGCTAAGTCACTTCAGTTGTGTCTGACTCTGTGCGACCCCATAGACGGCAGCCCACCAGACTCTCCCGTCCCTGGGATTCTCCAGGCAAGAATACTGGAGTTGGTTGCCATTTCCTTCTCCAATGAGGCAACTATGGGACAATAAAGTTGAGAGATCTCATAGGCCAAATATCTGAAAAGGGAAGTAGATTTGAGATTTGTCATCAAATTGCTGTGGCTAATATCACAGAAGTAGATGAAATTACCAACAGAGAGGATATAGTGAAAAGAGAAGAGAGCTAAGGGCAGAACTTTAAGAAAGGTTAAAATTAGGAAGAGGATCCAGAAAGGGAATGGAGAAGGGACAGTCAGAAAACTCGGAGAAAGGAAGAACCAGGAAAGAGTCAGACACCCCAGAAGGCAAGGTAGGAGAAAGTTTCATGAGAACAGCTGACAAGGAAGGAAGGGTTATAGAAATGATTCTCCATACCAGTAGCCTCCATTTCCTTGTATCTGCCTGTCAAGAATCTCTTAATTTCTAAACCCCGTGGAAGAGCAGAGGCCAGGAGGAAATGGAGATGGCAGGTGTACAGCATTATTCCCAGAGACTGAGAAGGGAAAGTGAGAGCAGGATGGTACCTAGACAGAAATGCACTTCCGAGTGAAACAGTTTCTAGGATGAGAAAGTTTTAAGCAGTTTTAAAGGATGATGAGAAAGAGTGGTAGAAAAGGAAAGTTTGAAGATAATTGATGAAACAAAGTTGCTGAGGAAGCAAGATGAAATTGTGGTTGGGCCATACTTGAATGGGAGAAGACTTTCCTCTGGGTGGTGGTACTGTTAAGTTTGGGCAAGGAGAGCAAAGAAGGGGTAACCTTTGTTTTCTCAATTATTCAGGGAGGCAGATAGAAAGGGATAGGGAATAGGTCAAATAGAGTAAATTTTTAGAGAACCCACCTGTTAATGGGAACTATGAACTTCTAGTAGTGTCAGTTCATGGTATTCTGATATTCTTTCCAGTAGTGTATAGACCTTATATACAAGGAAGGAGTCTCGGTTTTCATAGCAGTTCATTATCTTGGCCACCTGCTGGCCCAATATCCAAATGCCAGAATATTTCTCTAGTTAATTACATAGGATACTAGGTGCTTACCAGAGATCATAGCCTAGAATTACACTTTACCCAACTCCTGTCACAGGCCAGATGAAGGAACTGTAAATTAAAAATAGCATTTAAGAGATGATTATCAACCACTTTGCATATATTAGGTTTCCAGAATACCAACTACCTAACTTTATTTACTCTTTGTAAAAAATTGCATTTTCTAAATTTCATTTTAATACTATCCCTGTTTGTTTCTTAATGGTCAGAACAAGAATTGGAAATGTAAATAATGTTTTTTAATTTTCACATTTTTTGCTCTTGAAGATATTATTATGTTGTTCAATGCCCCTTATATAAATCTATGCCAAAACCAATACAGAATTGTAAAGTAAAAATTAAAAATAAATAAATAAATAAATTAAAAAAAAAACCCACTGTTAACAATTCATTTTAGATGTTAATATGATAAAACAACTTCTTTCCCTTCAAGAATGGACATGTTTCATCTTAAATGGTAACGAGGGTATTGCATTTTCCCTATTTCTTGTTGCCTACCAGGAAGCTCAAACCTAAATTTGATGTTCAAGCACAGAAAATGTTTAGTTTATATGTGTAGATATTAGCATCTTCCACCTTACTTCAGCAGCACTACTTTATAATTTTTATAATTTCAAAACCCCTCAAGTCTATTTTTTAACCATTTATCATTTATTTATTATTATTATTATTTTACTTTACAATATTATACTGGTTTTGCCATCAAGTCTATTTTAAGAGGAATGAGGGTATTAATACATACACATGTACATGAAAATCTTCCCTGGTGGCTCAATAGTAAAGAGGAGATGCAGGAGACATGTTTTTGATCCCTGGGTTAGGAAGATCCCTTGGAGGAGGGCATGGCAACCCACTCCAGTATTCTTGCCTGGAGAATCCCATGGACAGAGGAGCCTGGCAGGCTGTAGTCTCTCGGGTCACAAAGTTAGACATGACTGAAGTGACTGAGTGTGCACACACATGTACATGAAAGGAACTCTAATGTAGATGTAAATCCCTATTGAAGTTACCATATGTTAGGAAATAGTAATAGAGGCTGAGAGGTTTTCTTAACTGTAGAAGGTTGGGTGGTTATGTTACACTCACAGTTGAGTATACTAAAGATGGAAGAAAAGTGTCTTGTGTGTTCAGCGTGACAGAAGAATTTTTGAGCATTGATCATGTACAGAGGAGAATGATACTCCTTCAGATTAGTGAAAAATGCCTTCCTCTGGCTCATGGATTCTCTGCCCACTGCTGTCTTTTCCTTTTTTTCCAGCCCGTTCTGGGGTCTGCTCTGTGACTGTGCTGGGGTACTATGTCTGGTTTTGGCAGGGTGTATGTGTGGGTGAAACATTCTCTTTTCCATGATGAACACTGAGTAGGGATGCTGTGCCTCTGTGAATTTGCAACAGCCTTTCCTCCTGTTATTCTTCGGAAAAGGTAACTATGTTTATAAAGTGACTGTTCAGTGACATATGGATAGGTAGTTTGCTTTTTATTCCTTTCCTATCTTTTCCTGGTGTTCTCATCATGTGCCTACCAGACCATAGTTGCCTGGGGAACTAAGCTTGATGTAGGATGAGACATCAGAAAGACTCTGTGGTTCTTAGGCCTGGTAGGAAAGACCATCATTTAATCACAGTGTAGAGGGAGGGCCTATGCATTAATATATGGGAGGCATGACTTGCCTTTTGTTTTTGATTATATATGCTAGGTTTGAAACCATGAAAAGGCAAATTTCATTTTTTCTTCTATGTTTGTACAAGCCAAAGAAGTGCTTAGTATGCAATATCCTTGATCTGTCATTTAAAAAGTAAAAGTTTACTTGGACAGAAGCAACTTCTTAAAAATTGAAAAAAAAATGGAGTGGATGATTAATTTTTGAAGTGCTTATTTCTCCTTTTTAGTAGATTATTTTTAGGCTATTCTAGATGCAGAGGAAGGCATTAGAGCAGTGCTTCTCAAACATTAGCATGTATATGAATCATCTGGAAACATAAATTGCAAATTCTGATTCAATACCTGAGAGTCTGCATTTCCACTAGGCTCTCAGGTAATGTTGCTACTGCTGGTCCATTTACCACAATTGGGGTAGAACCTCTGGAAGCCCCTTTGGATAATATGTATCATATGGCAATGTATTGTGATGGTTTATGAATTATTTTCCTTCAGAATCATTTGTACATGTCTCAAGGCAATACTCCATCTTCCTGAAATGGGCAAGAAAACCACTTTTAAAATGTGGTACATATATAGAAAATTATGCTAAAGATATTCATTCATTTCTTACAATCAATGCTTTTTAAATATGCATTAACTAGCTTGAAGAATTGCTGAATGTGGCATTGAAGTTAATCAAATTTCTGGTTAAATGTAAGTAAACTCTTATTAGAATACCCTGCCCCAATGGATTATATCCCTTGATGAAAGGTACATTTTTAGAGTGTGGGTTCTTTGTTTTGTTGATTTCATTGACAAATCTCCAGCAATAAAACAGTTCCTTACACACAGAAGACATTCTATAAATATTTGTTTAATTAAATTAAGTGGGGTCCCCTTTTCTGCCTGAAAGAGGTTTGATGATTTAAGAGCTTGCAGTTTCACTTCAGTTTTCATCACCCCCCATCAGTGTAAATGGAATAAGACAGTAGACTAATTATTCTGTTTCTAAGGACCAACAACGTTGAAAGCATTTGATTGTTACCAAGTTCTTCATAAATAAGTTTTCTTTTTGTTTGTTTCTTTCTTATAATAGTGGAATAAAGCAAAAAACATATCCAATTAATTGTATGTTTCTTGGGTAAATTCTTAATTAGTATCCATCTTCACCACTTTTCACTTTTCTAATTATTAAGGAAAAATCACTACATTTACTGTCAGTTAAAACCCTCAAGTTGTTATATTTTTCTCATTTTCTTCCCTTTTATGAATAATGGTGTTCAGTACCAATATTCCCTGTAGTGCCCCCATGCAGTAGTGTACTGAGTGGAGGACCAGGGTTTCACTCACTTCCACTGGCTACCCCTGTTACTCTGGATGAATCAACGCACCACTTTAAGTCTGTGGTTTCATCTATAAAGGATCAGGAATGCCTTTCTTCCAGGCCTCCTCTGAGGTTCATATGAACTGATATGGAGTGCTTTTGAACCTGTAAAATTTCATATAAATATAGCTAGTTGTGTTATACAATGAAAACGTGAAAGTGTTAGTCGCTCAGTCATGTCCGACTCTTTGCAACCCCATGGACTGTAGCCCACCAGGCTCCTCTGTCCATGGAATTCTCCAGGGAAGAATACTGGAGTGGGCAGCCATTCCCTTCTCCAGGGAATCTTCCCAACCTAGGGATTGAACTCAGGTCTCCCACATTGCAGGCAGATTCTTTACCATCTAAGCCACCAGGGAAGCCCATATTAGAAAATTAATTTTTTTTAAATATATTTGATTATTTTTGAAAAAGATTTCTTTATTTTACTTTTGGCTGTGCTGGGTCTTTGTTGCTTAACGTGGGCTTTTCTCTAGCTGTGAAGAGTGGGGACTACTCTGGTTGTGGTGCGGGGTCTCTTACTGTGGTGGCTTCTCTTGTGGAATACAAGCTCTTGGAATCACGGGCTTCTGTAGCTGCAGCACGTGGACTCAGTAGTTGTGGCTCCCAGACTCTAGAGCACAGGCTCAAAAGTTGTGGTGCGTGGCTTCATTACTCCACGGCAGGCGTGATCTTCCCAGAACAGGGATTGGACCTGTGTCTCCTGCAGGGCAGGTAGACTCTTCACCACTGAGCCACCAGGGAACCCCCCTTAATTATTAATAACTGTCTTCTGGCCTCTGCTTTTCCCCCAAACTTATAAGCAGTCACTTCTATTCACCATTTATTTAGAATGATAAGAGTTTGTGTTTAAGGAAACAAAAAAACTTTCACTGCAGCCCAGCTTTTGCTCTCTATAACCCCTGAAGCATCTCCACATCACTTACCTTCATATACTCTTCCTACTCTCCAATCTTTTTCTTCTATTAATGGCAAATGCCAGCTTTATATCAATGAGCCAACCAGGTAATTCACTTATTCAACAAATACTGACCCTGCTAATCATCTAGTAGTTTTCTAGGCATCAGGATTCAAAAATGAATCTAGATTGCAGAGGTTAATCAAGTTTGGTAACATCAACAAATACCCATAAGAAATTGTCAGCTATTTTATTTATAGTAAAAAGGTATTTATGAATATATATATATTCTTATCATTCTACAGCAAAACAATAATGTCTATGTTTTCAGACTTTATGAATATTCTGTACTTCCTGTAATTGCTTATGGTCCAGAAGGAGAGAGAGAAAAATAATTATTGCCACATTGATGGAGCATGAATGAGAAGAGGATGAGGAAAGGATGTGGAGTTGTGGAATGGTTGACCTGAAAAGTAGATTCAGATGTCAGAGTGCTGAGAGTGTCAGAGTTTTTAAACTTGTCCTCCATCTGCTAATTTAGCCAAAATAGTGTGGCCCCTTTTTGCAAATTTCTACCAAAGGGTGATAAATAGGGACTTATTTTTAACTTTTCCTGCCCACTAATTTTTCTTGTCTTTTTTCCCCTCCTTGAAACATTTGTGCTAGACTGTGACACCTTTGCAAGGAAGCCACCTTCTTGTTTGTCTGGCAAAATGTTATTAATCACATACTCTATTTACATTTTCTGAGCAATGTAAAGATTTTTACTGTGGAAAGAATTCATTACAATGCTTTGCAGCTAGAGTTGCGGCCTCTGTGGACATGTGGCCCGCCTCTCAGTGAAGCAAAAGGCATATTACAAGCTGGTTTCTCAGCTGTGAAATGCCACTACTTAGGTCACATGACTCAGTTAAAAAAACTGCCAGGAGCAACGCCTTCTTCTTGGCAGAGAGGCGTGCCACCTGTCACCCAAAGCTGCCGTCCCCTCTGGCATCATGCACGGATAACTTTGATTCACTTCTGCATATGCGAAGGTTGTGTTCTCTGCCTTTTGCAGTGTATTTCTCCATGGTATTTATTTAAATAGGATTTACTCTGGTATTCAATGGATTGGGGATTATTGCTCATTCATACAGGGGCCAAGTCTTAATCTAGAAGAATAGCTAGTAATCTTTGGGAATAGCACTTAATTAAAAATGTAAGTTGTCTTACGTGTGAAAGGCGTCATGTGACAGGCATATTTCCACTCGACATCTAGCCTTGGAGCCACGCTTGGTGACACGACAAGATCCCACCTTATGTCACTCCTTAATAGCATACAAGAATTCCTGGAAATCGACCTTAGGGAATATTTTGGATTCACTAGAGACTTTGTCCCATAATTTTAAAGGCAAACAAAGCAAGAAACATACATTCATATTCTCACAAGCAGGTAAAACACTTTTTACAGGAAATACCTTATTTCAGATTTCCTCCAAATATTTGTAAGTTCTGACAGGGTGTCAAGGACCAAGTAAGTACTGGATTCATACGTGTTGAATGAATAACCAAGTGGTGGTCTGTTACAAGGTAATCGAATTGGCATTTTGGGCTGGCAGGGCTTTCCAGGTGGCGTAGCGGTAAGAAACCCACCTGCCAATGCAGGAGACATAAGAGATGCAGAATTAATCCCTGGCTTGGGAAGATCCCCTGAAGGAGAACACAGCAACCCACTCCATTATTCTTGCCTGCAGAATCCCATGGACAGAGGAGCCTGGCAAGCTACAGTTCACAGGGTTGCAAAGAGTTGGACGCGGTGACTTAGCACAGCACATGACATTGGGAACGTTTGACTTCCTATTTCTTTAAGAATATATTAAAAGAAAACCAACAATGCTCTACCTTTATGAAGAGATAAAGATTCATTCTGCCATAATAATGCCATCCCGACAGAAGCAACAAGCTTAGTAGTTTACAACATGTTTTCTCTTGCATTTTTGAGTGGCTCAAGAAAAAAAAAAAAGAACTATATTAAAATGCATATCTTCCAAGCTTTTTTTGAATATAATTCCCATTTTGTGTATCTCTTCCCCCACCCCCACCCCGGGTTGAATTGTATCCCCCTCAAAAATCTTGAATCTTAATGCCCAGGACCTCAGACTGTGACCTTAATTGGAGATAAGGTCTTTACAGAGATAATTAAGTTAAAGGGGATCATTAGGGTGGGCCCTCATCCAATATGATACATGTCCTCACAAAAAGAGGAAATTTGGATCAGCAGAGAGACATACAAACAAGGACAATGCCATGTAAAGATGAAGATAGGGTGGGGATGATGCATCCACAAATTGAGGAATGTCAAAGAGTTCTAGCTGGGAAAGAGGCATGGAATAGGTTCTCCTTCAGAAGGAACACATCCTGTTGGCATCTTGATATTGGACTTAGAATAACAGACTTCTGTTACATAAGCCACTTAGTTCATGCTTTGTTAACTCAGCCCTAAGTAACTAATACAGTTCTCAAATTATCATAAACCTGGCTTAGGACCTCCTGAATGTGCCAAGAAAGATTAGTCTTTATGGTACAATTGATGTTTATCTGATTTATAGGCTTGGTTGCTTAACCTTTAACCTCCCACCATCTGACTGCTGATTTCTACTCATAAACACTAATATGACTTAAATGTCTATTTTCATTGAAAAATAATAATGATGCCAGTACCATCGATTGAGCATTTATTGAGTGCCAGGCACTGTGCTGAGTTTTATGTATATTACTTCATTTGATCCTCCCAGTAATCCTATAAGTTAGGTACTGTTATTATTCTGGAGAAATTAAAAATGTTGTTCTGAGTCACATAGGTAAAAAAATGACAGATACAGGGTCAGAATGAGTATCAGTGTCATTCCAAGTGTCTGACCATGAGATGATCTGTATAACAAGGCGAGATGGTACTTAACAGGTTTAGGAACTTGGGGCTGGAGACTGTCAGCATTTGAAGTCCTATTTAAATGAGTAAGGAAAATGTAAACAACCAGGGCCTAGACTGTATTTGCATGAGTCAGATGATATCTTAAAAAAAATCATATTGTATCATATTGTATCCAACATCCCTGTACTAGTCAACCAGGAGGACAATAAAGCCCAGCCCATTACCACTTCAGAACAGATTAAATAAATGCATTCTCAGTCTTCCTTTCTAGTCTTCTTCATCTCCTGAAATGTGTGTCTGTAGAAAGGATTATTCCACACTAAAGCTTGCTCCAGTTTGGCTTGTAGGACAGGCAGAGGAAGATATTACCAGGTGGCTACATATAGATATGCTTTAAAGCATACCTGATACTTTCTGAAAAACCTTCAAATTTGTAACTCCTGGAAACGATGATAAAACCACATGTCTTTGTGTGTGTGTCCAGAAAAATCCTTCAGTTAAAAACAAAGAAAACAAACATACCTATATTTCTAAAATCAAGGGATATTTTTCAGTAGGCAAAGGGGAAGGATATTTTTTATTCTCTCTGGAAATTTCTAGGGCTTTAGTCCTGGGAGTTTATTACATTTTTAAATTTAATAATGCTCTGAACTGACTCATTCTCAAAAGTAGAATGTACATACTGCCAATTGATTTTCCAGTGCAGTGTTAGTTCATGTGGAATCCATCTTCTTTTGTTTGGTCCCTAGTGTGATTATGGGCACATGTTTGTGAGATTCTTGAACTGTTGTAGGAGGATTCAGGCATTAGGTGGGGTTGGACTGAATGAGCCCCAAAATGTGAGAAGCTAGGATTCTGAGTAGGGGTTCATAAAATCTATGATTGCAACAGAGCAATGTGACCCTCCATTCCTGGGAGAAGTATACTGATGACTTTGGCTTATCAATGGGACTATTGGCCTTTTACATTTTGGGGTCCTGTGTTTGAACCTAGTGTTCAGGCAGATGCACAATACAAAGTGTGCATATAAAGCAGGAAGATTTGTGATTAAGAGGGAGTTTCTAGAGTTAGACAGAACTGTTTTCTTTTCTCATCTCTGTCATATTTGAGCTTTGTGACTTTAGGCAAGTCACTTGAACTCTCTCACTCCTCCAATCTGTAAAACATGAGATGACAATTGTATTTACTTCTCATAAGACAATGACTGGCATATATTAAGAATTCAATAAAATACATATGTATATACACACAGGCTAATAAGGTGACTGTGTGATATGGCATATTCTACTTTGGTTAGTTTCTGTTGGGAAATACCTTTTCTCTCTTTGGAAACATGATACCTTCCAGAGTTAGCACAGAATATATTGGTAGAGAGAAAAAAGGAGGTGCCATATAATTCGCCTCCCTAACAACTTTTCATCTGGGGAATTTTGAGTGTTTAATCAGGTCATGGTAAAGCGTGGTACCTTTGGAAGATGTAGAATTAAAAGCTCTTTTCAGTTATCATATCAGAATTATCAGATATGCATCTAGGGTGGGCAGAGAGAGGGGAGAGCCAGTACTGCATAGGCCAGTTGAAGGACATCACAGGTTATTTCTATTTTACAATTTTTATTTGGTTCTAGCTATGAACACATGTATAACACGCATTTCCTGAAAACCCCTTATGATCCTTTTAAATCATTGTCATGATCACTTCCTAAGCACACTTATATAATCTTGGTTTATAGAAAGGGAAGTATTCTATTCTCTACAAGGTTGAAATCTGGAATGGATGATACTAGGAAGGAAGTGGTGGGGTTCAAGTCATGTCAATAAGATCATGAGGCTGAATGTAGATATTTGTAGTTTTGATTGTAACTTTCTTGAGGGTAGTATCTATTGGTTTGTTTTTGTGATTCTTTAGTACCTATTATGACTCCTTGCACTAGGTTGCAAATGTTAGTAGAAATAAATTGACCTTTGTTAAGTAGGACTTGTTTCTCAGAGTTGTGAGGCTGTGAGGAAGAGATATTCTTTATTTAAATCTTAGGAAAGTAGTTAGTGATTTGGGAGCATTTTCTGTATCCAGATATTTCTAAACATTTTATTGACTATTGCATTCCCCTTCCTTACTATTTTTATGGGCCATAAACTCAGCCCTTCTTCTGTTCATATATTAAATCTTTAGTTTTTTTGCTTAGGGCAATGGTTCTCACTTCTGGCTTTGTGTTGGAATCTTCTGGGGAGTCTTAAAACTTACAGATGCCTGACTTCACTAGCACAGGTTCTGATGGGGCCTGGAAAGCAAGTAGAGATGTACACACACATGTGTATATAAGGCCTACCATGGGACAAAGGGTCTGGGGTTAGAAAGCAAAGGGGACAAAGAGTGGGTCTGGCCCTGCAAATGGAAAGAATAAACTTGCTCTGGTATCATCTAATATCATCTGTCCCATTCTTCCTCACACTCTAGCCATGGGTCTGCTGCCATCTTTGGATACATAAATGGTGTCCCCTTACAGAGGCCTCAGTGTTATCTGTTTCCTCTGGCTGGAATCCATCTAAGATCTCCTAGTGACAGGCCACTTCTTTTCATTTGAGCCTTAGTTCCAGTGTCATTTCCTCAGGAAGGCTTTCTCCATCCAATATACCACCATTCTCCTGTCACTCTCTCTCTTACTGCTTTATTTACTTGATGCTGTTAACAATCTCATTTATGTAATTGTTTACACATTTATTCTTACTTACATACTAACAGGATACTATTTTATTTCCAGAGCCCAGAGCAGTGCTTGGCATCCAAAAGTCTTGGAACATATATTTTTAAATGAATAAGTCAAAAGGTTAATGTTTAGACCAGGACTGAAAAATATGTCTAGACATTGCTAATTCACTGCAGTATCTTTTTTCCTAGGTTCAGTAACATAGTTCTCCCAACATACTACTCAATCATCCACACTTAGCTTCAAAATAAAATCTTACTTTATATCCCTAGTTTAAAAAGTAATTTTTGGATACAGAGTTTTTTAAATGAGGAAATTGAGGCTTGTCTAGGAAGCAATGTCTACTTGCCCATTCAGTCTTTCATTCATTCATTCAAAAATATTTATTAAGAATTTGGAATACAAGAAGCAAGATTCAAAATTTCCCCAGCATATGTCTAGTGCTTGGATCTTGTGCTATGCTCGGTTATAATATGTTTTTCAATGTATATTTTCTGAATTTAATTCAATAGGGGCCTTAAAATGATAAACAATTACTTTATATGACATATGACAAATGCAAGTGGAATGATCATAGTGTAGGTTATCAGTTCAGTTCAGTCACTCAGTTGTATCCGACTCTGCGATGCCATGGACTGCAACACACCAGGCTTCCCTGTCCATCACCAACTCCTGGAGCTTACTCAAACTCATGTCCATAGTTGGTGATGCCATCCAACCATCTCATCCTCTGTCGTCCCCATCTCCTGCTGCCTTCAATCTTTCCCAGCATCAGGATCTTTTCCAAGGAGTCAGTTCTTTGCATCAGGTGGCCAAAGTATGGGCGTTTCAGCTTCAGCATCAGTCCTCCCAATGTATATTCAGGACTGATTTCCTTCAGAATGGACTGGTTGGATCTCCTCGCAGTCCAAGGAACTCTCAAGAGTCTTCTCCAACACCCCAGTTTAAAAGCATCAATTCTTCAGTGCTCAGCTTTCTTTATAGTCTAACTCTCACATCCATACATGACTACTGGAGAAACCATAGCTTTGACTAGATGGACATTTGTTGGCAATATAGAATGGAATTAAGGGATCTTAAGAGATGATCTGAAGGGATTTCAGATCATCCCTTCCAATGGCCTGATTTTGAAGATGAGGAAGTTGAAACCCAGAGATGATAATAGTTTATTTTCTAAGTGCTTGTAGGATGAATAAAAGACTGGCAGACTGAGTGCTGCTCAAGGTCAAGTGTTACCTTTGTGGTGCAGCAGATATCAGAACTCACTTGTCAGTTCAGGGACCTTTCATCCCCACCAGTGAACCCCAAATATAAGTTCTTAGAACCATCTGAGGTTCTAAACTTGCTGGGGATGATGTCCTAGGACTTGAATTTTTATCATCTCTCTCCGCAGGTAACCTTTTGTATAGCCAGATTTGGGGACTGCTATATAAATCATATTATTAATACATGAATTTTCTTCACCTATACCTGCAGAGATGAAGAGGTTACACTTAATGCCTGGAGAGCTTTTATAGAACAGTTACAGAACTTAAAAAAAAATCTTCCAATTTTTGCTTAGCTGCACACTATCAGTCTGAGCTGAAGCTCAATAAACCTAAGATTTGCTTCTGACGTTTAATTAAATTCGACAGCTATTGAGTGTGAGGGATAGAAAAATGAGTAAAACATGCTCCTTTAATATAGAGTCTTTAAATCCTGCTTAAACAGAGGGACAGAAGTCAGAGATTCCTGGTAATGTCTTGAATTTTAGATAGTCATGATAAGTCTGCTTTCTGGCACCATGTTTCGATGGTTCATTTGTTCTGATTTACTATTAGATGCAAGTATCAGCTTTTTGCTTACTCAAACTATTGTAGAATTATCCACCAGTTCTTAACTACTCAAAGGATTCTTTCATTATTTGTACCCTATGGCTGACTGGAGGAGGGATGAGAAGGAAGCACCGTATTTTGTTCCTTCCATATTTTTAGATTAAACAGTAATGTAATAGATTTAATTATATAATTGGTATAGCAATTATATAACAGAAGTTATTTTTCTGTGGAGGTAAAACATTCATAGCACACATTGCTTTTTCCAACTAGTTCTCACTTTCAGTGCCTTATCTTTTATCCTAAGGTATCTGTCAGCTGTAAAATATCCTATCCATAGCAGTTGCCTATATGATCTCCACAGAATGTTGGGCCTGGCATGTTTTATTTCAGGAGATATAGAAATTCATTTCTCACATTTATGGAAAAGAAGAAGAAAAAGACTTTCGAGATAGTCATTAGATTCAAAGAAGCACTGGGAAATTTGGTGTACACTGGGGTACAATATATGTTTTTATATTTGTTTTTTTAATTGTCCACCAGGAAGGTTTCATAGCAAGAGTAGGACAAGGATTCAACTTCCAGAACAGTGGATAATATTCTTTCCTTAGAGGCTTACTGAGACTAGGCAGTTGTAGGAAAGGGATGTCTGGGTCCCTGTTAGTGTCACCCACGGCTCCTTCCCTTATCTTCAAGAAGATATCTGGCAAGAAAATGTGTGGGTGGGTGTGGAAGGCAAGTGACAGGCAGGGGTGATTGTGCTGGGTGGGTGAATGGGGAGAGTTGAGCTTTGGCTAAGTGAAGAGATAAGAATGGCGAGGAACAGACTTTTCTTGGACCTGAGTTAAACTTCCAATACAAGTAGGGAGCTGCCTGTCTTGTTTATGCTGTATTTTTAGAGACCAATATAGTGCCTGGCACACATCAACTATTTCATGTAGACACATGAATGTCTATATGAATAACTGTATGCATAATTATTCCAACTATTTTGAAGTAATTGAAATTTAATAAATAGGATTGGCGATGTTTAGATTCATTTCTTGGTTCCAGCATAATACCTTGTATATAGCTGGCACATGAGGAAGTTTATGTTAAGGCTCTAGCATTGATATTGATATAAGAATTAGAGATTTTAATACTTTAAATACATTAGAAAGGACTGAAAACACTGACTTTTTTCATTAAAAAAATTTTTTAAACTTTTATATTTTTACCACAGAAGAAGTATTTTATTATGCCTTATAAACATTGGGTGAGTAAACATATTTATCCTAATGTCCTTTTCTTTTTTTTTAATATAAATGTATTTATTTTAATTGGAGGTTAATTACTTTACAATATTGTATTGGTTTTGCCATACATCAACATGTATCTGCCTTGGAGAGTACTTTACAATACCATATTGATTTTCTGCCATGCAACAGTGTGAATCATATGTACTTTTATATATACATATATATATCTGTATATCCCCTTCTTCTAGAGCCTCCCTCCCCACTCCCAAGAACACTGAATTTTTTAATTTTTAGGAAAGCATGCTTCTGTTTTCATTTTTGAGTTTTTAAACTAATTTTTCCTGAGAAAGAGAACTCATTCCATTCAAAATTAAAGATACTTCAAAATTATGATCCCCAATTCCTAACATATTAGCTTGCTTATTTCTTCTTTTGTAAACACCAACTTTTGGATTGAAACTCTAAGTAGAAATCTAATAAGACTATGATGGAGTGGTGTGTGTTTGTGTTCGTGGGTAGGTGTGCTTCATTCCTGAGAGCATATACGCAACATGTAGAGTAATAAATGATTTCCCTCAGCAGCAGTAAAGATGGATAATCTTTGGTTTTTCATTCGTTAAACAAAATGAAACAAAAATGATGGCCAATAAAAATGGAAACACAACTGTATGGAATAACTTGGAGAAATGCACACAGGCTTTCCAATGGTAAAAGAAATGCCTGTTTCATCTATTTAGTGAGTTTTAATGATTTTTTATGTATATACACAAGCTCATTAAATAAAAAGGCAGAAGAACTGAATTTAGTCAATTGCTGAATTAATTTCAAGGAAAGCAGCTAGGGACTAATCAGTGAGAAAAACCTTCCAACTGATTCGTTAGTTATTAACCCATCTACTATTTATATAAATTCAATCTCACTCAAAACCATACAAAGAATGCTTTCAAATAATATGCTGTTGCAATTTCCCCACTTTTCTCCCCAAACCAGCTTGTGTGTGTATAATTATTGTCAGATTAAAAATCCTATTTCTTGCCTCTGTTTCATAATGGAAAAGTTGATACATTTGGGCTTCCCTGGTGGGTCAGAGGGTAAAGCGTCTGCCTGCAATGCAGGAGACCTGGCTTCCATCCCTGGGTTGGGACTATCCCCTGGAGAAGGAAATGGCAACCACTCTGTACTCTTGCCTGGAAAATCCCATGGAAGGAGAAGCCTGGGCCAGCTACAGTCCATGGGCTTGCAAAGAGTCGGACGTGATTGAGCGAATTCACTTTCTTTCTTTCTTTCTTTCTTTTGGTATGTTTGGAATGTTGTACAAGATCCCCTGGAGGCGGGCATGACAATCTTCTCCAGTATTTTTGCCTGGAGAATCCCCATGGACAGAGGAGCCTCATGGGCTATGGTCCATAGGGTTTTAAAGAGTCAGACACTACTGAGTGACTAAGCACAGCACATCTTTCTATAAAATTACTAAAAAATTATTTATGTATTTATTTATTTGGCTGAATCAGATTTTTGTTGCATCATGGGATCTCTCATTGCAGTGCATGGATTCTCTAGTTGTGGCACATGGGCTTAGTTGCTCTGTGGCATGTGGGATCTTAGTTCCCGGACCAGGGGTTGAATCTGCGTCCCCTGCATTGCAAGACGGATTCTTAACCACTGGACCACCAGGGAAGTCCCAATTAGTTACTTTTTAATCTGATTTTTAAAAGCCAACTGCATGACAGCAGGGACCACAAACTCTAATGTCTACAGAGGACAAGTGGGTGAAGATAAAGGGTGAGGTTCAGCATGTGAGAACCACGTCATCTCCAGCCAACTGAAGCTGAAGGAGAATGTGGGCTGGCTGTTGCCAGATCTCTTATTTCAAGGAAAGCTGTAAACTGGCATTTCTGTCTGAAATGTCTCTATCTTTAGATTTTAGCAAATTAATTTTTTAAAACCTCATATAGACCAAATAAAGCCTAAGTGTGCCTTGACTGGCTGTTTGTGACCACTGCCTTAGATGAGCAGGTTTTGTTGGACCAGCACCACCTGTAGGGCTGGGTGCTCTGGGTTCTAACAAAGTAGGAACTGAATGTAGGGCAAGTCACTCTCGTTTTTAAAATGAGTGGATATGGGCCAAATGATATGCAATTTAGTGTCTTTTCAAGTTTCACAACATCTACAATTGTTTAAGGAGCAATAACTGATCTTCACATTCATTACCAGTTTTATTTTCACTGTGGCTTGTGTGATTTTCCCAGATACTTGAAATCTGCCTACTATTGGCCTGTCTGAGAGTTGTTTATGAACGTTTGTTGAAACTGACCAGAGAAAATACTGTCAACTTGTCTCTGAGTCTAAGCACATTGTTAGCAGAGTTGCAGAACTTGGCCATCTCCTGTGGTAGTAAACATATTAATAAGCTTTTACCAGAAGAACTGTGAACAGATGCAGTTCTTGAAAACACAGTGTCCTTGTCACATTTAGCCGTCTGTCTCCCCTAGTGAGGCAAGTCTTGCTTGTGCTGTCCTAGTAAATATGCTCCTTTTTGTCATAACCAGATCACAGTTCAGGAATTCAGTAGAAACATCATGGTAACCAGTATCTTTGCTACACAGATACAAGCCCCAAGGGCAAGTACATAATAACATAAAATGACAGGTTTCCCCCCTCTTTTCATTTTCAAATAATTTCTTTTATTCTATCACATAATTTCCTGGAGCCAAAAATAAGAATAGTACATTGCCTTTGTAGTCACTGTTCAGTGTGAAACTTCAAGTGGTTTAAATGTAAGAAATGTACCCACACAATATCTTATGTGGTAAATTGGGAATCATCCCCAATGTAGTGGAACAACTTAGGCACGACACTTAAGCATCTCTGTCTTTGCCGATAACTAGCTGAGTGACCTTGAAAGTTACATACCTTTCTGAGTTTCCATTTTTCATCTATAAAAAATGTTTAGAAAATTCCCATCTTGTAGAATTGTGAAGATCACACAAGAAGCAATTAGATGTGAAAGTGCTTTACAGAACATAAAGCACTATATGTCAGCAAGATAACATGCTAATCAATCACTTACCTCATTGCAACATGAGGAATAGAAGTACAAATTGAATAAAGCAGGTTGTTGTATATTGTATGCTGCAGATATAAGTCTTGGAGATTTGGAATTAACTTCCAAATTCTCTTCTGTCATTCCCGCTTCCCTTCATTTAAAGCCATCTCTCATTTCTCAACTGTTTAATTAGTCATGGGTTACATGGAATCAAACTTGGCATCTTAGAAGAAAAAAAAATTGTCTGTTCCTTGAAGGACCTTAAAATATTCCATTGGATTTATTCTTTAAAAATAGTTATGTCCTATCTCCATTTTTTTCCCTTCTCTCTGGACTTCTTCCAGTTTTTCTACATTAACTTTAGAATTGAGTACCTTGGGTGACTGTAATGTCACTACACTGTTATTTAGAGAAAACATTATTATCTTCTTTTCTCTTAATCTCACATAATAAACCGTGTTCTGAATTTCTACCTCAATTTCTAGCCTCAATATCTGTGATTTAAAATGGTGGCATGATATTTGAGAACTAGATGTACTAAAGTTTCCTTCACTTTAAGCATTCAGGATATTTCTGATCTATTTTGTTTTTCCTCAAACATATACAGTAGTGTGCTGCTCTTTAGAAGACTTCTTGAAAAGCCCTGATTTGCCGCATTTGCTGATTCCTGTTGTGTGTATTCTCCCACTCTATCTGACATCAAGCCAATGATTTTATGTCACTGAACTTGGAGTTGGGAAGAGATGCCCAGCTGGATCTCATGAGGCAGTATGAGCAGCTCCAGTCCATACCTACATAATGTGATGAGGAACATATTAATAAATTTGGGCTTCCCAGGTGGCTCAATGGTAAAGAATCCACCTGCTGATGCAGGAGACACAGGTTTGATCCCTTAGTCTGGAAGATACCCTGGAGAAGGAAATGGCAAACCACTCTAGTATTCTTGCCTGGGAAATTGCATGGACAGAGGAACCTGGCAGATGGTAGTCCATGGGGTTGCAAAGAGTTGGATCTGACTGAGCACGCATGCAGTGATGCAGTGATTAATAAACTAGGAACAGAAAGTTCTAAGTAGTGTCTTATCACTAACTTATTGTCGATAAACCATGCTTAATGTTTATATGGTGTTTTGTGCCCTGAATACTAAATATATTCATTATATGTCTATCCATATAATAATTCTATATTTTAATAAAAATAAAATAAATAGATCATTAGATTTCAAGATTAACTTCACCTGATTTTTCTTTAGTTAGAGAAATTATTTATACTCACCAATCTCAATCTTTTTCTAATCTAACATCCATTATGTCTTTAAAATATTTCAAAGCTTACCTTGGTCATATTCTATCATCTATTTGCTCATGATGTGGTTCTTACTTCATCTCATAGTGTACATCATTGAGAGAATTTTGCAGAAAAGCTATTTTGGTGTCATAGTTTCTCAGATGTTATATATCAGGGAGTCCTCCAAACCTCTGAATGTTGCTTCTTTGTTCTTTGGTAGACACTGTTGCAAGAGAAAAATCTATGGAACTTTCAATTTGATTTATTTTGAAGGTGAGCTTTTTTTTTTTTGTCCCAGCCAGGATTTTTAGCATTCTTGATCTTTGAGACAACAATAAAACTTACCAGTATGTATTTAGATTGCCAAAATTCTCATCCCATTTTGTAAATCCTCTCAGTTTCCAAGTCTCCCACTTAGTTCTGGTTTTTGTTCTCTCTTTGTGATAATTTCTTCTGTCCTGCTGTCTTCTTTGCCGGCAGGGGTTGCCATTCTATGTCTTGCTTTGAAAATGTTTTTTGCCTTTTTATTTTTTCTCATTTAAAATCGATTTTTGTTCTATATTTAGGTTTGTTCACTGTATTTAGTTTTCTACCATGCCTGTTTTGCCATTTTCCCCTCATCAGTTTCTCTATGTTTTATTTGCCTGTAATCTCTTCATATCCTTTTTTCTTGGCTTAGTCCATTCTTGTTTAATAGGAATGCATGCATTCTTGCTCAGTTGCTTCAGTCGTGTCTGACTCTTTGCAACCCTATAGACTGTTACCCACCAGGCTCCTCCGTCCGTGGGATTCTCCAGGCAAGGATACTGGAGTGGGTTGCCACGTCCTCCTCCACGGGTTATTAGGAATGGTATCTTTTAAAAAAATCTCATTTTAAACATCAAGTAGATTTTCTAAAACTGCTTTACATTTCTATTTTTGAGGCCCCCTACCCCCTACCATGCCTTCAGAGAATTGTTCCCTTTTTTCCTGCACTAGAAATTTTGTTTCATGGACCCATGCTGACTATTTTCCTCGTTGCCCATCTTTGAGTGAAGCCGTCTGACCAGGTCTGGTACGTCAAGGCAACCAATAGGCAGGACTTTTCTTAGAGCCGCTGTTGTCTGCTCCTCTGCTGGCAACCTCTGTGTGCAGACCTGAGACTGGAGGTCAGGCTGATTTCAGAGCAGTGGACACTGCTGCCACAGAGCAGGCATTCAAAGAATGCTAGTTTCTCCTCCTGGCTATGAAAGGTCTGGTCAGAATTCAAATGGAAGGGGAAATTCCTTAAAAATGGGTAAGCAGAGCTTGGATCACTACTTATGCTGTTTCCTAATTCAGTCCAGTCATCTTGAGAGTTTGTAGAACTTTTGACTGGATTTTAGAAGGTCATTTTATTTGTATTAACTGGTTTCCAAACTTATTAAGAACATTTTTTCTCCTCTCAGTTTGGACATTTTCTTTTACTTTTCATGGGAATTTGAGAAGGGAGCTGTTATTTTAATTTCTGGATCTATATAACCTCTGTTCTCAGTTTCTACTTAGGAAAAAAAGCATTGAATTTACTTCTTACCTCATATTTTGCTTATACAGTTTCATAAAATCCATCTAGTCAAGGCTATGGTTTTTCCAGTAGTCATGTATGGATATGAGAGTTGGACTGTGAAGAAAGCTGAGGGCCAAAGAATTTATACTTTTGAACTGTGGTGCTGGAGAAGACTCTTGAGAGTATCTTGGACTGCAAGGAGATCCAATCAGTCCATCCTAAAGGAAATCAGTTCTGGGTGTTCATTGGAAGGACTGATGTTGAAGCTGAAACTCCAATATTTTGGCCACCTGATACAAAGAGCTGACTCATTTGAAAAGACCCTGATGTTGAGAAAGATTGAAGTCTGGAGGAGAAGGGGACAACAGAGAATGAGATGGTTAGATGGCATCACTGACTCAATGGACTTGAGTTTGGGTAAACTCTGGGAGTTGGTGATGGACAGGGAGGCCTGGCATGCTGTTCATGGGGTCACAGAGTCGGACACGACTGAGCGACTGGACTGAACTGAACTGATACATGATGAAGCCAGATGAGTTTTCAGAGCTATGTTTTAGACTTTTATTTTAGCACAGCAACCACTTCTAGGCTACATGATACAGCATACTCTGTATCAACCATGTGGATCCTTATGTACTTCTTATGTTGTACATTTAGGTCAAGGACAGTCATATATGCTACACTGGAATCACTGCAAAGCTTGTATTAATAGGATAAGAGTTACAGATATTGAAATAAATTGCATACTTAAGTACAGTCAACTTATTATCTATGCCAATTAAGAGGTACAATGTCACAGAAACAAAAAGCAATCCAGAAATCATTTATGCGTTATTTTGAATTCATATGCATTATGACTTTTCCCTGTTTCATATTTGCATAATTACCATTTCACCTAAACTTATATGCAAATTCACTTGGATTCTCTGAGAACATACCAATTGCAATTGCCTAGATTAGCATGCTGGTTTTTAACCAAAGAGAAAAAAACAGCTGAGGATATAAAATTCGAAGTGGATGATTCTCAAAATGGATAACTTGCAAATAGTTCAGAATTGGCAAGTCTGGCCCCAGGAATATGTAAGTGTTCCTGGAATGATGCACAACTCTGTGTATCTGTTTTTCTGTATTGGAAATACAATTAATATTAGAAATAATTATATTAATTCTATTAGTGCTCTGTATTTTTTGTATTGTCAAATTAACAATAGAGTTGTTACATGGTTTTCACCTAAATTCATTAAGTCTGTTTTTATAGATTAATTTAAAATAATGTAATGGTAAAGGACAGGAAAGCCTGGCATGCTGCAGTTCATGGGGTCTCAAAGAGTCAGACATGACTGAGACTGAACAACAGCAACAAAATTTAAAATGCTTTGATTAATTAATAGTTTAAACAATGTAAGGTTCAGCACTAAACTCTGCAAGGCAGTACCAATGTTCTATCACGCTTTATCTATTTTCAGAAAATATTCAAACCTATGATAAAATTTGAATCTTTTTTTTTTTTGCTAAAATGTGATGCTTTTCCTGATTCTTACTGTATAATATCTGACTTCCTTGATCTAGTAATTTAAAATTTCTAACAAAAGCAAAAAGAGAGGGGGTCAAATTTATCTTTAAAATTTTTCCTTTTTAATTATAACTATTCAACAATTATGTTATTTACAGATATTTTCTTAATATTGATCTTATACTTAACAAGTGATCACTATCTAAGTACTAGATGACAGTGCACTGTTTTACCTTATTAAAGAGGGTTGCCAAAGTTACCAGATTGTTTTTAAGATCTGATATTTTTGTCATTAATACTTTAAAATGTTTATTTTAAAACTTTTTAAAATTTTAATTTATTTATTTTAATTGGAGGCTAATTACTTTACAATATTGTATTGGTTTTGCCATACATCAACATGAAATCGCCACAGGTGTACACGTGGTCCCCATCCTGAACCCCCATCCCACCTCCCTCCCCGTATCATCCCTCTGGGTCATCCCAGTGCACCAGCCCCAAGCATCCTGTATCCTGCATCGAACCTAGACTGGCGATTCGTTTCATATATGATATTACACGTTTCAATGTCATTCTCCCAAATCATCCCACCCTCTCCCTCTCCCACAGAGTCCAAACTGTTTTAATATAAAAATATAGACTAAGTTGCCCTTTAAGCTTGTGTTGTCTAGGAAAAGCAACTATCAGTTCTAAACTCTTCCTTAATCTCCAAATACCTACTTTAAATGCAGGAGAGAGCCTTCTTAATGTGAGTCCTGTAAAAAATGTGTTCAAAATTTTTTTTAATTATCAGTTCCTTTATTAATTTTTAAAGTTAATTTGAAGGAAAATGTAATGATTCTGTGCTGTATGGGCTCAGGGTGTGTGTGAACCACATTCAGATCTAGCTGAATTTAGTGTCTCAAAGCCAGGTGATGGGGCAGCCCTGCACAATGGTAGAGCACGGTTTCTGGATCCAGGCTGCCTTTGGTCTGAATCTCGACTCTGCCCTGTACTGAATGAGTTCTTTAACCTCTTACCTTTTAAGGTAATTAGCTGACAGTTCAATGGAGGAAATGGGAACCCACTCCAGTATTCTTGCCTGAAAAATCCCATGGACAGAGGAGCCTGGTGCGCCACAGTCCATGGGGTCGCAAAGAGGCAGACATGACTGAGGACTGAGTGATTAACAACAACAACGGCAATGAGGTGGTGCCTGGCATACAGTGCATTGTTGCCGAGTTTGTTCCCATCATCAGTATCTATTTAGCAAAAGTGAGATGCCCTATATAAAATCCATAGTAAAAAAGGGCATTTATTGACTCATGATGATGGGCCTGGCCCCTTCAGTCTTGTGAGCAAGAGGAGAGTCAGAGTCAACCACCCCTGATCCACATGGAATGAGATTTCCAAAGTCAAGGAAGGAGTAGTCCAGTAAGGAAAAGAAATGTTGGGCAGGTAGAAGCAACAAAGGTCCATTCCATATGAAAGGTTTTAGGAATCATAAAGGAAAAGAAGCAACACTAGTCGTCCTTATTATCAGAAGTATTGTTTCATGAAAGAGGAATTAGTCTTGTTCTGTGTGCTTTAGGGGTCAAGAATAGGACATATGGATATTAATCACAAGACATACTATTCCTCTAATTTAAGGGTGAAGGTCCAAACTAGAATTCTCAAAAGGAATGAATTATATTGTAAGACCCATTGCTGGTAAAGATTTTTAAAGAGAGGTTTAAAATCTTTTGATAAAGAAAAGATTATATGTAATAGTATATAGGAATAGAGAGATAGCAGTAAATAAATCTCTTTAATTCTATGACTTCTACAAATGTGGGACATTTAAGGAACAATCTAAAGTCTTTGAGATATTGTTCTGTTAACAATGTAGGATATTCAGTCTTCCAAATTTCCAATGAAAATGCTGACATTTTAATTCAACATTTGATTTCTTTGAGCTATAGTTTGGATGTCATTTTGTTTTTGTCTTTCATATTTATTTACATACAGTCTAATCCTTGCTAATCCATGTTTACTGGAGACAGGAAGAGTCCAGAAACATAGCTAATTCTCAAAGTCCATTCTACCTAATAGTGGCAACTGGAAACTAATGAACTAGTGAATTTCTGGCATGATACCTCTGACTCTAGCATTAATACATCTCACTGAGACAAAAATTTGATGTATTAATTGATTTCTTGTTAATTAAATAATTAAAGTTGACCATTAACAATGACAGTGAATTCTTTATAGAGAGTATCACATGAATTGGAAATTTGGCTATTTGTCTATTTATTACTCAAATGCATATTCAATATGACACATGCTTTAAATCCTCTGTGGGAGTAGGAAGTGCATAAATTAAATTTGTGCTTCATTTTAGACCTATTTAAGGCACTATTATTCAAAAGAGCTTGTAGACATATTTTGTTTTTACCTTTGTAGTACTTTGACTATAATTTAAAGAGTCAGTTACCAAGCATATGTGTCCTTTTGGAATACTAAAAATTTAGTTGAATGGAATAGAACAAATTAATAAAATGACCATTATGATTATCCAAGTAAGAGAGAGTTATATTAGTAAGTAAACAAACATGAATCTCAGTAAAGTTATTTTAAATTATCTTAAACTATTAAGATGGCTTCAAAATAGGTTATAATTAACCTATCTACTACAAATTCTTTTCAAAAAATTAAACTAGATTTAGATTTTCCTTATATAGAAAAAGCCCTGTTAAATTCTTTAAAAACAATTAGGAGGAAACAAAAAAACCAGGATTCCAAAGATGAAGGACTTGGAAAGGGAATCCCATAAATGACTCTGCAAATAATTCTTAAAGGGCTATTAAAAGTCTATTCCTCAGACCTTACTGTTTATATTATAATACGATAAAATGACAATGAAACATGACATTTTAAATTCTAATAATAGGAAAAATGATTTATGTCTTACTTTTACTGCTTTGATTTTGCTCAGTTCTAATCATGTTATCCCAAGGTTTGAAGGGAAAAAGTGAACTTTTTGTATTTTTTTTTTTTTTTACTTTACAATACTGCATTGGTTTTGCCATACATCAACATGAATCTGCCACAGGTGCACACGTGTTCCCAATCCTGAACCCCCTTCCCACCTATAGCTTCTCTGCAAAACAACTCTTGATTTTTGGCAATAATTGGCCCGATTCATGAAAACTCATGGAATACTTCAGAATCTTCAACTATCTCTTTGTAGACTTCATGATGTGATAAATGATGCCACTGCATTCAATTTTTCTTTCATCCTCCTCGTAAGGTTAAAATTAAAATCAATTTGCAAGATAGGGAGAGAAGACCCCAAAATATGGCAAGCTGTGAGGAATGTCTATTTGGAGGTGAAATTTAGGCCAGAGCTAATCTGAAAAGTGGATAATCATAAATTATCTGTCTTGAAAAACATAATTGCTGTGAACCCATGGTTTAGACTACCCAGTTGAGAGTATATCTCAAAAGAGAAATATCTATATCATGAATCAGAATATATTGTGATGTAGTAAAGGCAGATAATTGGTTTGAAGATCTTGAGGTTAAAGTGCATTTTGAAAATCTAGGCTATGCTATCTTTTAAAATTTTGGTATGAAATTTTTGGTTCAAGTGGGTTGTGTAGAATTTATCTGTTTCTTGACCTTTGTGTTTTTTAGGAGGCTTCTAAATTCCTAACAATTTTTGAACTACTGAACTTATTCTTTACCATCTGAGCCACCAGGGGAACCCATTGAATTCATGGTCTTTCAATATCGGTGTGGACCCAAACATCAAAATGACATGTAGAGTTCTGAAATACAGAGATTACTAGACTTCTTTATAGACCTACTGAAGGAGAATATCCAGAAACAGAGTCCTAAATTGTATTGTTTTTTTAAACTTTCCTGGTAAATATTATCACTTTTAATGTTTGGGAACCCTCGATCTTTTACTATTCTTAGGACACTTGTATCTTTAATGTAGAGGTTATTTTTGGACATTTAATTAAATCTCTTTTACCAGATTGTAAGTTTCTAAACAACTGTGCTTACATTATATTACTTTAATCTGAGGTTTTATTTATTTATTTTATTATTATTATTATTTTTAATCTTTTTTTAATCTGAGGTTTTAAAAAAGTCAGACACAATTGAGCGCACGCGCAAACACACACACGCGCACACACACACACGCACACACACACACACATATCATCATCACCATTGCTTCCCCTCCCAATATTGTTTACTATATGCTGAATGCTATATAAGGTGCTTTAAATATATAAGCTCATTTATTCTTTATAACAGCTTTAAGAGAGAGGAGGAAACTGAGGACTAGGGAATTTACATACACGCAGCTATAAAATACACGGGAGCTAGAACTGGAACCGTCACCTCCAGAGCTCATCTTTATCTACTATGCTTTTCTGCCATAATAAACACCTCCCCCCACCCCCCACAAACCTAGTAAAAGTATCTGTTTGCTACCTTCCAGTCTCTGTGTTTGGCCCCAGGAAAAACCAAGTTAAATAGGATCTGACAACCCTTGTGTAGCATATAATCTCAGAGAAGACCCTCAAAATACTTCTCCATCTTTGCTCTAGTGCTCTTATTTTTTTCTCTAATGAGCTTATTCCTTAATTGTCACCTGGACCAATTTTTAAGATCAGTTAAAAATATCCTAGAAAGCTCTCATAAAGTTTAAGCATAAAGAATATAAGTGAGAGACTACGTTAGGAAGAGAACGGGCATATTTTGAACCACTTAATACACATGATTTGATTTAGCAATTGCAATCTCATGGCGTGTGTTTTATATAATATTTATAGGGAAAAAGTGAGACTCAAGAGAGGTTAAGAGATATGGTGAAGGTCACTAACTTATAAATAGAAGTGCCAAGATTTTAATCTTGTCTGGCAGCCAAAGCGTTTCTGCATTTCCTTTGGAACCATGCCCTCTCCATCTCCCATGTGGTTAGGTGCTTGATTCTAGTCTGGCAATTACAGAAAAGGGAGAGTTCCCCACGGGATATAAGATTTATAGAGCTGCAGCGAGTTTTGTTATTATACCAGGTAAATTAGTAGAATCTATGTGAAAGTACTTTTAAGATGTAAAAGTAAGAAGTCTCAAATCAGACTTAAACTTTGTTTGGAAATCCATCCTATAAGAAATGCTGCTAAAACCTATTTGTCAATGCTTGGCAGTAGACTCCAGACCTTATTACTCATTCTCAAATGCACTTGGTTCAAATGCTTCTCTAAATGATTATCAGGAAGGATTTATTAGCCTGAAAGCTTAAAACATAAATATTAGTTGAAAATGGCTGAACTTATGCCATATAATGAAAACTATATAAACACTTAACGGAGGCATAATTATATGCAGCAATTATAAGTACTATAAGGAAAGGTTTGATATAAATATCTAATTTAATTCACTAAGGAACTATTGAACCATTTAACTTTATGTGGCTGGAGGAATCACCTTGCTTTTGGTGTTTCTGGGTTTTTCTTCCAAATTTGCAAGTCGTTCTCTTTGTTTATGCTGTTCATGCTCACCCTAATCTGCTTCTTTGCATCCAGGTTATTATTACATTGATGGGAAATTCCTGGGCTCTGTCCATGTGATTATTATTCAGCGGTCATTTTAAGTACAGACTTTATTATTTTTAAAGAGAATTACTTTTAATATACTTCTGTTAGATGGCTTCTGTCTTGGGCCTTCTCTTCACTGTAGTGCTTCAGCACTGCTCTGGACGGTTACCCATCACCCCCATGTTCTTCCCTGTGGCAGAAAGAAGGGATTTTATACTTTGCTTATTTTCTGGAAGAAGAAATTTCAAATAGAAGTCTACCTAGAAATGGACCTCATGTTCATGCATAAGTATGAATGCCACATGACTTCATGTTTAATATTGCTACAGATCTTCCTTCTCTTAGGCATTCTGGAGCTTTGCTCTTTTATTATATTTTTTTCCTAAAATCATTTGGACTTAAAGCAAGACCTTTTGGAAAAGGTAGCATGATTTCTTTAAGAGAAATGGAGCATTATTAAGATCGGTTTTTTTTCTCCCGGTCCTCTCATGTCAGGTCCCCAGGAAGCAAACTCTCAGATGGAGATTAGTCTGCAGGAAGCTTATTAGGAATGCTTTTGAATCCACATCTATGAAGGAAAGTGAAGAAAGGAAACAGGATTGGGTGGAGGGTGCGATGCAGTAACATCAAAGCTTCAGTCAACAGGACAGGGAACTCTGCAGGTTTGATGTTGTACCCATCAGAGGCATATTCAGTTAGGCTGAGGGCCTCAGCCTTCATACCTCTGCATTGTCATTAGTTGCAAGCTGCCCTTGACATTGACCTTGAGTAAGGGAAATCTTTCAGTGAAGGCAGTTCTGGAAAAAGGTTGACTGCTGAGTGCTGTCTCAGTAGCTGAGGAATAAATTCGTCATTGCTAAAGATGGGATCTTGGCAGCACAATGTAACATCCATGACACTAGTATTTAATGGAGAGGAAATGATGACATACATTAAACCAATCTTTCTCAGCCTTTTCAAAATCATTCAACCTCTTGTTCAATATAGAACCTGACTCTGATATATCTGAAAGAGATGTAGTGTAGCTCTCATTTGATTATCTGCACACCTGGCATATTCCCACTGGACACAAGTATATTCTGAGCCCTGGTATTCATTAGGAGGTCCTTCTTTTCTTTTGCTTTCCTTCTGTCATAAATTTCCTTCCCAGCCTTCCCTGTGTAGGAGTCTGAACAGTGACATATCCTGATATTTCGGATAAAATCTGCACAGTTATGTTGCCATATCCTTTTCTCCTTTTATGTTATCCTATAATATCCTGCACAGTGCCAGGACCATACCCGGTGCTCCTAAAACATCTTGTGATTGATGTGAAAAGGAAGAACCAACAGATCATATTTGTTTTTACTTTCAAAAGTTTAAGCAAGGGTCTAAATCACAAACAAAGAAAATGAATAAACAGAACCCAAATTGGTTTTTTTTTTTTTTGATCCTGAAAAACATTGAATTGGCATTAATTCTGAGGTCAGACAGCATATATAGCTCTCAGATACATACCACACAAGAATTTATGTTGAAATACGGGCTTTCTAATTTGTACTAGATAGAGAAAGGAAAAGTTCATGTGGGTGAAAGAAAGTTAATTCTCAAGCAAAAGACAATGTTAAGGGATCAAAGGAGGAATTGATGACAAAAGCAGAAACTCTTTACAAATTTTGGAACATCCTTGATATATTCACCAATGAGCATGCATTAAGCTTTTATGATATGCTGGGTCCTATGCTAGGTGCCTGGGATACAAAGATGAATAAGGAATGCTTCCTACTCTCAAGCAACCTGCAGACTGGTCGTGATGTGCTGAGAAGATGCACACAAGAGTCTCAGTGGCCCCCAGTACATGTAGGTCCAAATATTTGCTCCCTTAGGTAATACTCCTCTAACTCTCCAACCTAACACTCTGTCCCTCTTTGAGATTAATATTATAGGTTAATAATATACCTATAGAGTAAATGCAATCATATATTATTAATAATTATGCTTACATATTTCAGGTGTGTTTATTAGGCCTGGGGATATTTATTACTGTGGTTGGAGGGACTTAGGAGAAATTGATGGATCTGTAAGGGAGAAGATCAACTGCCTATGTGTCAAACTATGTTAATTTGTCGACCTTGGAGGCTAAAAGTGGGTATCTGGCACTAAAGCTTAAGAAGTCAAAATATTTTTTATGTGGATTACAACATTATAGAGCAGGAGTCCCCAACCTCTGGGCTGTGGACTGACAACTGTCTGCACAGTCTTAATCTTCGTGTACTACCCCGCAAAAATTGTCTTCCACGAAACCAGTTCCTGGTACTGAAAAGACTGTGGACTACTGTTAAAGTGGCTTAGGTGATAACATTTTAAAGTATTCTTTCTTATAAAGGGGAGACTTGCACTTTTGAGTACAATGTGGTGTAAAAAATATGGAATGAGAATAAGAGTCAAAATGCTACACCACTTATTAGTTATGTGAACGACCATGTTTTTAAACTTTACTTTTCATTTGTGTTTGGGGCTAATACTTGACCTATTTATATAATAGAATCAAAGGACACAACTGATATAAATACACTATAAAGCATAATAAAAAGGTAGTAAATTATTATAAACTATAATTTCATAGGCTATAAACTATCAAATATGACCTAAGAAATTTAGAAGTCATTGTAGGTTGTTCCCTACAAAACTGGAAATGATAAGGGAAAAGGCAACTAAAAAGCCTTATGAGTATTATCAATAATAATTTTAAATGGCCAAAGGATATCTAGAAAGGCACTGGAAAAAAATAACTACCATGAGCAAAACCTTGTGTATATGTACCTGGAAAGATAAAACTCTAGCATTGAATTTTGAGGAAAAAACAAATGTATGTGGAGCACAAATATAACCAGCCATGAAGACAGTCAAGTGTACATAGAGGCATCTATATACAGAGTGGGTAGAAACATTGCTATTATTTATCCTTGAAAACTTGATGGTTAATACAATCTACAAATGAAAATCTGTAAAAATCACAAAGATTAAGGATTGCATGGATTTTTCAGCATTATTGGAATACTGGATTTGCGAAGCAGCTATCCTTTGAAGTTTGAAAAAGGTGCTGAGATAAAAAGATGAAAGTTCTACTTTGCCGAAGAGGTCATTATCTTGAAAGGGCATATATGCTGAAGACGGGTGGGGTGAGAGGTGTCGTGGCCAGATCCTCTCACACGCTTTCTTATCTTCTCTAGTGTGGGGTTAGAGTGGGAGTGACAAGATTCTGAAACTTGATCTTCTAAAGGCGAGGGTTTCCCCGTTTCTATGTGTTTGTTCGGTACCTTTCTAGTTACCTGATTTGTCCTAGGTGGAGATTAAGAGGTGAGTAATGGGGTCCCCAATGCGAGGCTCTTGTGCTCACTTATCTCTCAACCCTCAGGCATCTCCAGGGCCCTAGAAGGGGCAGGGTTATCAGGAACCCCTTGAATTCAGGGCTGCTGGTCTGAGATACCCAGAGACCAGGACATCTTTTAATGAATGAACCAGTCAGTCATGGGACATTTTGTGATCATTTCCCCTGTGCCCATGGCTATGCTCACCTTTTACTTAAGTACAGTTAGCCACTTCCTGGCAGGTTTCTTCATTAATAAAATTGTTTTTAGATGTTGGGTTCAAAGTAATATTGCCCAATGAGCCTTATTCTTTTTAAAAATTTTCTCGGAATATAGTTGGTTTACAATGTTATATTAGCTTCTTCTGCACAGCAAAGTGAATATGCTGTATGCTTACATTCATCCCTTCTCTTTTGGATTTCCTTCCCATTTAGGTCACAGAGCACTGAGTAGAGTTACCTGTGCTATATAGAAGGTTCTCATTAGTTATCTACTTTATACATAGTATCAGTGGCATATTATATGCCGATCCCAATCTCCCAATTCATTCCACCCCCCTTTCCTCCCCCTTGATGTCTGTATGTTTGCTCTCTACAGCTGTGTCTCTATTTCTGCTTAGCAAATAAGGTTATATATACCATTTTTCTCATTCCACATATATTCAGTAATATGCAATATTTGTTTTTCTCTTTCTTACTTCAGCCTGTATGACAGTCGCTAGGTCCATCCACATCTCTGCAAATGCTACAATTTCGTTCCTTTTTATGTAAAAAGCCTTATTCTTAATTCATTTTGGCTCCTTTTGCTTTTGGCTGTAATTACTTGGGTTTCTCTCTTTAATAAGTAGCAACAATGTTTTATTGAATAGTTCAGAGTAATAAATCTAACAAATATTCCACAGAAAATGCCTATTTACTTTCACATAACAGTTTAATGACATTAAACCTTGGTTCTATGACAAGTAGAGAGCTCTAAAATACCTGCCCAAATTATAAATGATCAGGGACTGTGGCAGCTTAGGGAAAAAAGTTATGTGCCAAGTAACTAGCATTTTAATTTATAGAAACTATAATTTGCTTTTCATCCTATGTCTCTTCTATGTAATTTATCCTTTTATCATTCAAATAAGGATCTGTTTTCCAGAGTTTTTGTGTTATAAAACTATATGATCATATTTCCTCAAATTAGATTCCATATATCGCAGTGCTTTGATTTGTTCCTGATAGTGTTCTGTATGGAAGAAATATTAGATGTTAACCATTTTACATTGTTGCCCTGGTTAACAAAGCAATCCCATAGCACATTCCATTATGAGAAAGCCCAATGTCAGACTCTAAAATGAAAAAGGCACAAATATTTCTCCTAATTTATTTAATAAAGATTCTTTGATTACCTTCTCTGTGTCAGGGACTATGCTAGGTCCTGGGAATATATCAGTGAACAAAATTCTCTGGCCTGAGAGAGCTGATTCCCTGTTGGAAAAAGACAAGAGAAGTGGTAAATAGCTAACTTATATAATATTTTCAAAGCTAAGTGCTTTGAAACTATAGAACGAGGTTACAGTGATGTGGAGAACCAGAGTGGGCTAGGTCTTACAGTGGTCAAGGTAGGCTACACTGAGAAGATAATATCTGCAGAAAGAATTGGAGATGAGTGTATTAGTTTCCTGTGGCTGCTATAACAAAATATCACACATTTAAGGTTTAAAACCACAGAAGTTTATTGTTTCACTGCTCTGGAGGTTAGAAGAAGTTCTAAATCCTGGTGTTGATAGGGCCATATTCCCTCTGAAACCAGGTTACAGACATCTGTCATGTTGAATTATGCCTCACTTTAATGATTTCATTTTAACTGGATTATATCTGCAAAGACCTGATTTCCAAATAAGACCACATTCACAGGTACCAGGGATTAGGACTTCAATATATCCTTTTGAAGGACACAATTCAATCCATAGCAATGAGCTAATCAGCCATGCAGATATTTGTCTTGAGTTTTGGGTCCAGTACAAAGGCCCTGAAGAGAGAACATAACTCGTGTATTTGAGAAACAAGGAGGACGTTTGTTTTTTTTTTTTGGTACAGAGTGAGCAAGAGGGAGAGTAGAAGGGAGTGAGATCAGAGAAGAACCAGGGGACAGCCCATGAGAGGCTTTGTGAGACATTAGTGGGGCTTGTATTTTGATTTTTTAAGGGTATTTTTTTTTTTTTGTCTTTTTTAAGACAGAAAATTCCTGGAGGATAATTGCTTTATAACATTGTGCTGGTTTCTGCCATACATCAACATGAATCAGCCATATGTCCCCTCCCTCTCAACCTCCCTCCCATATCCCACCAGATGCCACCCCTCTAAGTTGTCACAGAATGCTAGGTGGAGCTCTCTGTGTCACACAGAAAATTCTCACTGGACATCTATTTTACCAGCTCATGCAAATCAATACCAGGAAAGCAAACAACCCAATCAAAACATGGGCAGAAGACCTAAAGAGACATTTCTCCAAAGAAGACATACAGATGGGACTTTTTGATGCAGGTGAAATTGAGAACTTGGTGATTTTATTTTCATTTTATTATTATTATTTTTTTTGGTTGTTTTTTAATTTTTATTTATTTATTTTTATTTTAATTTTTACTTTATTTTACTTTACAATACTGTATTGGTTTTGCCATACATTGACATGAATCCACCACAGGTGTACATGAGTTCCCAAACATGAACCCCCCTCCCACCTCCCACTCCATATCATCTCTCTGGATCATCCCCGTGCACCAGCCCCAAGCATCCTGTATCCTGCATCGAACATAGACTGGCGATTCGTTTCTTACATGATAGTATACATGTTTCAGTACCATTTTCCCAAATCATCCCACCCTCTCCCTCTCCCTCAGAGTCCAAAAGTCTGCTCTACACATCTGTGTCTCTTTTGCTGTCTCGCATACAAGGTCATCATTACCATCTTTCTAAATTCCATATATATGTGTTAGTATACTGTATTGGTGTTTTTCTTTCTGGCTTACTTCATTTTAAAAAGTCCACTCTGGCAACTACATCGAGAACAAATTTCAGAGGCAGAGGAGGATGCTGGGCATCTGAACAGAAGCCTATTGCAGTATTCCAGGTGAAACAGAATGTTCACTTGGATCAGGGTGGCAGCAGTGGAAGTGGCAAAAAGTTGCTGGATTCTTGGTATTTTTGAAAGGTACAACCCGAGGATTTCCAGGTAGTTTGGATATGAGTGTGAGAAAGAAGACACAGGGATGACTCCAAGTATTTGGGCATGGGTACAAACAGCTGAGAAATGAAGACAAGTGACTAAAGGCAAAGGAGAAAGGGAAAGATATACCCTACTGAATGCAGCGTTTCAGAGAATAATCGGGAGAGATAAGAAAGCTTTCTTAAGTGAACAATGCAAAGAAATAGAGGAAAACAATAGAATGGGAAAGACTAGAGATCTCCTCAAGAAAATTAGAGATATAGAGGGAATATTTCATGCAAAGATTGGCACAATAAAGGATAGCAATGGCAAAGACCTAACAGAATTAGAAGAGGTTAAGACGAGGTGGCAAGAATACACAGAAGAGGTATACAAAAAAGGTCTTAATGACCCAGATAACCATGATGGTGTGATCACTCACCTAGAGTCAGACATTTTGGAGCATGACATCAAGTGGGCCTTACTACAAACAAAGATAGTGGAGGTGATGATATTCTAGTTAAGCTGTTTAAAATCCTAAAAGATGTTTCTGTTAAAGTGCTGCACTCAATATGCCAGCAAATTTGGGAAACTCAACAGTGGCCACAGGACTGGAAAAGGTCAGTTTTCATTCCAATCCCAAAGAAGGCAATGCCAAAGAATATTGAAACTACCTCATATGCTAGCAAGATAATACTCCAAATCTTTCAAGCTAGGCTTCAAAAGTGCATAAACCAAGAACATTTAGAGATACAAGCTGGATTTAGAAAACTTGGAGGAACCAGAGATCAAATTGCCAACATCCGTTGGATCATTGAAAAACAAGGGAATTCAAGAAAACCATCTACTTCTGCTTTTGACTACACTAAAGCCTTTGACTGTGTGGATCACAACAAACTGTGGAAGATTCTAAGAAATGGGAATACTAGACCACCTTTTCTGCCTCCTGAGAAATCTGTATGCACATCAAGAAGCAACAGAACAGGACATGGAGCAATGGACTGGTTCAAAATTGGGAAAGGAATATACCAAGGCTTGTCACCCTGCTTATTTTATTTTGAATTGCCACGCTGTTTATTTAACTTTATGCAGAGTGCATCATGTGAAATGCCAGGCTTGATGAATCACAAGCTAGAATCAAGATTGCTGGGAGAAATATAAACAACCTCAGATATGCAGATGATACCACTCTAATGGCAGAAGGTGAAGAGGAACTAAAGAGCCTCTTGCTGAGGGTGAAAGAGGACAGTGAAAAAGCTGGCTTAAAACTAGCATTCGGAAAACTAAGATCATGGCATCTGGTCCCATCACTTCATGGCAAAGAGATGGACAAAAAGTGGAAATAGTGACAGATTTTGTATTCTTGGGCTCCAAAATCACTCTGGATGGTGATTCCAGCCACAAAATTAAAAGATGGGTCCTCCTTGAAAGAAAAGGTATGAGAAACCCAGACAGCATATTAAAAAGCAAAGACATCATTTTGCTGACAAAGGCTCATATGGTCAAAGCTATGGTTTTTCCAGTAGTCATATTTGGAGGTGAGAGTTGGATCATAAAGAAGGTTGAGTACTGAAGAACTGATGCTTTCAAATTGTGGTGCTGGAGAAGACTCCTAAGAGTTCCTTGGACAGCAAGAAGATCTAACCAGTCAATCCTAAAGGAAATCAACCCCAAATATTCATTGGAAGGACTGATGCTGAAGCTGAAATGCCAGTCCTTTGGCTACTGACTCATTGGAAAACACCCTGATGCTGGGAAAGATTGAGGGCAAGAGAAGTGGGCAACAGAGGACGAGATGATTGGATAGCATCACTGACTCAATGGACATGAGCTTGAGTAAACTCTGGGAGATGGGGAAGGACAAGGAAGCCTAGTGTGCTTCAGTCCAACTGGTTGCAAAGAGTTGGACATGACTTAGCAAATGAACAACAACCAATTGGAAGAATGAAGTTTGGAGGCAGAATTAGAGGCTCCGTTTAGGTCATGTAATGCCTTTTCAACATTGGAGTGGAGTTAGTGCAGTGAATAGTGTATAAAAGTTTGGAGCTCGTGGGAGAGACTGACAGAGAGTTGCTTCTTGGCAGATGGTCTCTGTATAAATTGGGATGTAACACTTCTTCTGGACAGCAGAGCTCTGGACCAGGCATTTCAGCCTCCACCTTCTCATCTGCCTGGGAGAGTCAGGGATTGTTAATGATGTATATATTGCTTCGAGAATGATGTCCACCAGGCTGTTTCTTCCTTCTTGTCTTCATAGGAGAGCCAGATTCTGATTTTTCATTCCTATAAGACAGAATGACCTTGGACAAGGTGGAAAGTGGGAAAGACAGGGAAAGAAAGAGACTGATATTAAGATATTTTTTCCTAGGGATGCAGGGGTCTGTTCTTTACTAGCCTTGCTCAGTGGTGAGAGGTTCTTGGTGGGAAGCCAGGACCCTCCCCATGGATTGGGGATTAGTTTGATATGCAATATTTTGTTTGTTTTAACCTATCAATGATACACACAGTTCCATATACTTTCATTTTAAAATTTATGAGAGATCCTTACTGGTTATTTACAAACTGTTAGATTATTAAATTTTGATAGTAAACTTTAAACAAGAGCATTTCAAGGATTATTGAGAATTCTAACTCAGTATTCTGATAAGAAGTGTGATAGCTGCTCAACACTTGGCATGCTTACAAAACCTTTTCTGTGCAAGTCCTCACAAGAATTATTAGACTTACTGCAAATTTCAAAAAGGAACCTTTGTTTTGAGTGTATTATCAGTCTTGTCCTGAGTTGGTCATGCTTGTCAATTGCTATTCTTTTGGCATTGTGATTAAAAATGACCCTTAATTTACCTTTCTCATTTTCTTTTTTTTCCTTTTTTTAAAAATTTAAATTTATTTATTTTAATTGGAGGCTAATTACTTTAGATACAGATGTATAGAACAGTCTTTTGGACTCTGTGGGAGAGGGAGAGTGTGGGATGATTTGGGAGAATGGCATTGAAACATGTATAATACCTTTCTCATTTTCAATCAAGTTTACTATGGCTTTTGTGACTGAAGCCGTAGTATGGAGTAAATGATACATATTTAAAATAAAAATATATGAGACCTAATTTTCCAATAGCTAGACTTGAAGATACTGAGCATTGTGATTTAGATAGAATTATGAATTATCCATACCTCCATGGCTAAGGCATGCACAGACAGGTGCACACAATACATCTATTCCTTTCATATTTTACTTGAATAGTGGCCCTTCATGAGGGTACAGGAGATGGAAGGAGATAGAACAGCATGATATTCTACTTCCACCCAAGTGAAGTTGTTTCTCTGCTCCAGAGGCTAATCTTATCCATTCCTCTTCCTGCACCGGCCTCCTCACCTTTCTTTCTTTTTTTTTTTTTTTAAATTATTTTATTTATTTTTTATTGAAGGATAATTGCTTTAAACGACCCAATCAAAAAATGGGCCAAAGAACGAAATAGACATTTCTCCAAAGACATACAGATGGCTAACAAACACATGAAAAGATGTTCAACATCACGTTTCTTTTCCATCTCCTCAATCGCTGTGGCTCCAGTTAAGCCCTGAGGAGACAGAAAATTTCCACAACAAAAGGTGATTTTAGGAAGCAAAATGGTGCAGTAGAATGAACATTGTCTGGATTGGGCATCAGAGATATCAATAGATATCTACTGAATTTCAGAAGGACTATAAATAATAGCCAATTATCCTCTGCTTGCAGAAATTAGAAAATGAATGTCGTCTCTAAATAATGAAGGGGCAAAAACCTAGCTTCACCTAAATTCTTACCTGGAAATTTAGAGGAACTCCTTTCACCTTCAAAACTTGTTTCTAGATTAACTGGCTCATTTTTTATATCCACAGGGATTTACTGAATGCCTTCATGTACCAGGCACTGGTTAGGGCACAGAGCTAATTCTCCACTTCATTTGGCAGAAGAACTTGAGTAGAGGTCAAGACAAGAATGAGTGACTCAGTGTTTGCTGTGCTGATCAGAGGAGCCAGACCAGCAGCAGATGAAGACGGCCAGGAAAAGAGCAGATACTAAGCTGAGGGTCAAAGGGTGAGGGAGAAACTGCAGATAGACAGAGGTACTCCATATTAAAATGAGATGGTGAGTTTTGCTTTAATTCCTTCAACAAAGCAGATGCTAGTTTAGTTGACACATTCAACAAAATATAACAAATGAACATTATTAGGAAAAAGATTGCCCTTTTTTGGAGTTTGGTTTTGTTACCAAAAGAGTAGGCATTGTCAGCAAAAATTTTACACAGGCTGGAAATGTTTCCTAGTGTTTAGTGTAAAATCACATCTGAAGCATCTTCATTATTATTCAGGTTGAGATCTGCTAGTGTGATGGAAGATGAAAGACAGGATTTTTGTTGCTAAATTCTTTTCCTGTGCCATGTCTGAACTAGCTTCTTTATGCGTTGTTTCTGATGGCAGTCTGAAAGACCTCCAGATGAATAACTCACTTGAGATAGCAGCTGTGGAAATACATTGTTTAAAAAATGAAAGATCTGGCTGTTCAGCACAAGTGCTAACCACGACCGGCATTTGGATATGTGTCAGTTCAGCCGATGTCTGCTGGGAGTCATTGATAGTCCGAAAATGCTGGGACAGAGTATCAAAGGAAATGAATAGAATGTATTTATCACCCTACTACTGGTATGAATTGTGGATGCAGAAATAAAGTTTTATGTTATCACTGGATTTAATACCCTTGATGAAGTGTGGGGCAAATTATCTTATTTATTATTATTTATGTTTGGTAGTATTTAAAAACTATTTTAGCAAGAACTCAAGAAACTAATATTGTTGGAGCACTTTAATAATCCCAGTCTCATATCTTGTTTCATAGAGCTTTTCTTATGGTTTTAAGAGCATGGTACATGTGTGCTCATTTGCTCAGTTGTGTCCAGCTCTTTGTAACTGTAGCCCTTCAGGTTCCTCTGTCCATGGGATTTTCCAGGCAAGAATACTGGAGCAGGTTGCCATTTCCTACTCTAGGGGATCTTCCTGACCCAGGGACTCAACCTGTGTCTCCCGAATTGGCCGGCAGATTCTTTACCACTGTGCCACCTGGGAAGCCCAAGAACATGGTACCACAACTATTATCATAGATGTTACCTGGAAACACTTGTTGCAGAGTTCTTTTGTTGGATATCACAAACTGAGGCGATTTTTACTTTAAAAGCAACACTTCATTCAGTGTCTTGGATATGAGATTTGTGCAACTTGGAGGATGTGGGTGGGAGAGGAAGGCCCTCTGTGAATAAAATGGGAGAGAAGTCAGGGGAGAAAGCAGAAAGAAGGCAAACTCCTCTGAGGAAAAGCCTCAGAATTGGTCTTCCTTACTGGAGCAGATTGTTGGATGACAGTTTTCCTGTTTGTTTTTAAATTGTTGAAACTTTATAACAAACACTCCCATTATCAAAACTTATTATCTTGTTCCAACACTCAAAAAAATAATACATTTTTTAGCTATATAGGAGGAAACTAAGGCACAGGTAAGGAGACTGTCCAAGCCCACACTCTCTTGTCCTTTTGTATGCGAGGACTCTTAAGTGCCAAGGACATCGAACATGTCTTTTCATTTTAAGCGATCAATAAAAGCCACGTCTCCTTGATCGTGATGATACATAACACTGATAGCTCATGGATCATCAGAAATGAAAACCAGACTGATGTTGTTTTTTAAAGCCAAGAGTTTAGAGGAACTATCAGTTAGAATTTTTGTTTTCATTGCCTGTTGGTACACATCCATCAAATCTCTTCAAAGCTTTGGAGAGATTAAGAGGTGACTCAAGGTGGTGAAACAGAGACCTGAATTTCACTCTGTACTCTGTTTTCATTCTCTTCAGTGAAAATGAAGCTTGAGAGATTCTCATAAGTCTTCTTTAGAGATTTGCCACAGTGACAATGCGTAATTGTAAAGGAACAATGGCACTAGCTGAATGTCACCAATAAAGTCGGTAAATATGTGATTTTGGTGGCTCAAAGAACTACAATATCTTCAAGAAACTTTTGCAGAGACAGAGTTATAGCTTCCACTGGAGATGATGATTTTATTTTGTTAATATGTACAAGGAGCTGAAGTTGAGGTCAATGTAGCAGTCAGTTTACTATCTTATATATTTTGCTAACATAAAAATTTTGTATATACTTTCATGTGGGTAGGGTGATGATACATTAAACATTAACAGATTACTTTCCTCTCTTCTGAGTATACAAGCTTCTGGCTACACTGCTTCAAATAAGGAAAGATAAAAAACACAAAAGCAAATACATTAAATCTTACCTTTTGGGTTTCAAAAGCCTGGGTCCTGGGGGGCAGGAATGAGACACAGAATATAGAATTGCACAGGATGCAGGAAGAGCCAGTTCTTCATTCCTGAAACTAGAAAGGGTCCTAGTTTACGAGAGAAGGGATAAAGCTACAAGGTAAACATAAGAGTTGGATGTTGAAGGTTCCTGAAAAAGACCCTCAGAGAAAGGCATGGCAACCCACTCCAGTATTCTTGCCTGGAGAACCCTGGTGGCTATAGGCCACAGGGAGGAGCCTGGTGCTATAGTCCACAGGGTCGCAATTAAGTTGGACATGACTGAAGCGACTTAGCAACCTACCATACTCCCCTGGGCTAAATCTGCAGCCCTTAGACAGTATTCAGGGAATCAGAGCATTCCAGTCTTGGTGGGGTTTGAGAGAATGGGGTGGGACACAGGAGGTGGAAGGGAGAAGGGGAATACAGGCAAGCAAGACTATCTTTGTGCATTCCCAACTGTGGTTTGGAAGCCAGTGGTAAAGAATCTGCCTGCCAGTTCAGGAGACATGAAAGATGTGGGTTTGATCCCTGGGTCGGAAATGGCAACCTTCTCCAGTATTTCTGCCTGGAAAATTCCATGGACAGAAGAGCCTGATGGGCTACAGTCCATGGGGTTGCAAAGAGTCAGACCACACGCACACAACTGTGGCTTGGAAGCAATAGAGTGGAAACGGCTGTGTGGTGTTCAGGCATACAGGGGTAAGACAGTTTCATAGTTCGCTACCCCAGTGAGAATGAGGAGCACTTTGTTGTCTCTCTGCTCATCAGTAGCCTGGAACTACCTTACCTACTCCCACCAAATTTCCCACCATCTTGAGCGGAGTGGGAGCATTAAATGTTTGCTAAGTGTCCAGGAGGAATGGCTGGGGATGACTGGGAGAGCAGCACCTGAGGGGCCTTGCTCTTGGTAGTAGTGAAGGCTGATGCAGTAGCCTCCTATGAGAATAGATGACTGAAGGCCAGGCTGAACTATGTCCATCTTGGCAAAGCATCATTTAAAACACACTGAGTTACTAAAGTGCTTTGAAATAAAGGAGCGTCATGACTGTAACCTACTCCCAAATGGTTGGTGTGGGAATAGGAAGATGGTAAAGCAATTGTGATGAAATATTAACATTTGGGGGAATCTGAGGGGGTCTGCAGAATTTACTAGTGTATTCTATATATCTGAAATTCTTTCAAAATAAAAAATGAGAGATAGAGAGTAAGCGGGGGAGATAGGGAGAATGAGAACCAAGAAATAAAAAAATTAAAGCTTGCAGAGAGGTCTGGGTTGTGTTAAAGGTATGCAGTAAAACATTTATTCAAAAATAGTAGCCCTGAAGTACAGAATTAGTGATGACTGGGAGCCACCTCTTTACTCTGAAAAGAGAAAAGACAAAGCAGGCTTTTAGAAGCTTGAGGACACACAGGGGCAAGAGTTGAAGAAGAGTGTTAATTTCTTTTAAGTTGAAGTTAATATAAAGTGAACTGAATGTGACCTGAGGCAGCCCATAATTTGCAGAAAGATAAGGTTTATAAAACTTGAATTTTTCTGTGAGTTAGATAAGTGTCAAATGTCTGATTTTGCCTAGAAGCACTTATTTAAAATTAAATTAATGTCATTATTTATTATCAAATTCAGTGATGAAATGTGTAAGTTTTACATAATGTTGAGCACTGTGTCCCAGGTGTTGTAGGGGCTATAATGAACATGGTCGAATTGTAGCTATAAAGATATGATACTTTCAAGGTGTTTGTTAGTCTTCAGGATATATACACACAATTGTAGAATGACAAAATGTAAGAATTATTGTACAAAGCATATAGGTAAAATATTAAGATAGGACAAGAAAATTATTTTTATTGGGGAGCAAGGAAAGGTCATGTGGAAGAAGTGAGCTTTTAGCTAGATTTTGAAGGATCAGTAGGATTTTAGTGAATAGAGATGGGATGTTAAGAGTGGCCCCTATGAGAAGATGAATATAAGCTAAGGTACAGACGCAAGTAAGGGTTCTGAGTACTGGGTGGATGGGTGGTCTACACAGTGCTACTTTGGGAACTAGGTATGGTGGAGTATGGTATTCTCTGGTGGCTCAGATGGTAAAGAATTTGCCTGCGATGCAGGAAACCCAGGTTTGATCCCTGGGTTGGGAAGACCCCCTGGAGAAGGGAATGGAAACCCACTCCAGTATTCTTGCCTGGAGAAATCCATGGACAGAGCAGGCTGATAGGCTAGAGTCCATGGGGTCACAAAGAGTTGGACACGACTGAGCAACTAACACTGACTGACTGACTGATGGTGGCATATGCAGATATATAGGCAGATTGGGACATACCCAGAGGTGCCTGATTCTTCAAAAGAATTCAGTGGTTCCAATTTGTTAAACATTTAATTTCTTTTTCCATCTGGAGGTTGTTTTGATACCTGTTTTGAAGTAGGATCCTTTGTAATACTCTATCTCTGCCTCCCCTTTACTAAATCTCTTGTCCTAAATATTCATTAAGTGATTATCTTTGCTTCCTTCCTTTCTCTATCCCCATACATCTAATAAAACACTGAATTCTATCATATACTATAAACTCTGTCAATATACTGTAAATATACAGTATACAATATACTGTAAAATCATCAGGTATTTCTATTTTCTCTATCATTATTGTCAACACTTCAAGACATAATCATCTGCTACCTGAATTACTTGAACAATTTCTCCAGCAATCTTCTAGCTAGTCATGGCGTGTACCTCTTCCCCTTCTGATCCATTTGAAAATGGAAAATCTGATCAAGTCATCTGTCTGCTTAAAATTCTTCAGCAGTTTCCCAGTGCCCTCATATAAAGTTCAGAATCTCTAATATATCACACAGAGTCTTGCATAATTTGATTCCTGCCTACCCTTTAAGATTCATTTCTTACCACAGTCTCATTATTCTCTGTGTTCCAGTCACAGAGAGCCTCTTTCTGCTCACTATGTCCTTCTTCATACCAGGGCGACTCGTTATCTACTGCTTCAGATCTCAGCTTGTAAGCCACTTTCTCATGGTAGCTTTGCCTGAATGTAAGTTGGTTCATCCTTTAAAACATTCTCCTGGTACCCCTACTCATCTCCTTTACCATGTGTGGAATTGCTTATTTTATAATAGTCTTCCCCACTAGACCATAATCTCAACAAGGCAGAACCTAGCTTGTTTTCTCTTCCCAGTATCCTGAGTGATTCCTGATACAGGCAGATGATACGGATATATCCACTGACTGATCAAACCCTTCCTTTCCCCTATGGATTCATGATGTATTCTTTGTCATATGTTAACATATTTAAAGTCCCTTTCTAAGCTGTTCTATTCCATTGATCTTGATTTCTCCCCCCATCTATCATCTCTCTATCTCCTATTAATCATCATTCATCTATTTTCAGTGAGATTACTACCATCTAACTGTGACAGCTTTTAAATGCGTTGATGTCATTTTAAAAGTAAAAATTCACAAACCTATTCTTTCCTGTTTATCTATTTTTCTAGATTAGACTAAGAACCCTTACAGTTCTGACTAAGATTATGTAAAACTAGATTTTAGAAAGAATACAAACTTAAAATAGTGTCAATACTTTGCAATGCTTTTCCCATGCAAAGCATGATAAGCTTTTCTATTTAGTCATTTTTTTCAAGTCTCTAAGTAATATTTGCATTTATTGTTTGTGAAAAACCTGGAGGAAAATAAAGTGCATGTTTATTTAGTATCTGAAGAGAAAATAATTTTCCAAACATTAAAGCAATAGAAGCGCTAACAATGGAAAAGGTTGATTGATACAACTCTAACAATGAAAGCAACAGTGTACGTTTAAATACATTATAAAAAAGATTAAAAGACAAGTGGGAAACTGGGGGGATAATTGCAATAGAGATGCCAAATGGCTTCTATCCTTACCAAATAAGAAATGACACAAATTGATATGAAAAACATTAGTTTTTCAAAGAAAAATAGACAAAGAACTTGAGCAATTTTCAGAAAAGGAACTTAAAATGTCATAGATATTCTTTTAAAGTAATTCTATTTCTGACATGTCACTGTTTGCCTCAGCTGTTTTTAGATCACATGTAAGACTTTTTGGTTGAATGATACCTACCAGGTATTTAAAGTAACTAGATCCTTTGTTAAATATAGGTTATAGGCTTTAAATTTTTATTTAAATATCTTCTCAGTGCTTTTCTATTTAGGTGTAGGGGAAAACAGATAAAAGTGGCATTTTCTATATTTCATGTGTGCTTACTCTCTCAGTCATGCCTGACTCTTGCGACTCCATAGACTGTAGCCCACCAGGCTCCTCTGTCCAAGGGATTCTCGAGGCAAGAACACTGGAGCAGGTTGCCATTTCCTTCTCCAGGGGATCTTCCTGACCCAGGAATCAAACCCAGGTCCCCTGCATTGCAGGCAAATTCTCTACCAACTGAGCTACAAGGGAAGCCCCTTTTTCCCCTATATGTCATAGAGAGAGAAGAAAGATCTTGGTACTTAACTGACTGTAGACATGAATAAACCAATGTTCTTTTCAATGTATGTTGATTTCAAATGTTTTTATTAGCATTTTTTTATTGTCATTAATCCAGGTGTTATGCTTTTATTGGCTTTGAGGAACAAGGACCTGAGTTTTCTTGGATAATTTCTCTCATTATATACTTTAAAATTGAAAATATTTGATGTAACTGCTGAAAATTATTGTGGAATTGGTGAGTTTATTTAGCAAAAATTGACAAAGTTATTACTTTTGCTGTCACATTCTACATTCTGGGGATACAAAAATGGAAGACTGTGCCAGCCATCAAAGCAGTACTGGAGTGTGTGAATGGTATTTCTTGCTTTATATGATAGGTGATATATGTTACATTTGAAGAAGCCAACACATAATACTCCTCTTCCCTTTCTGGTTAAGGAATTATTAAGAAGGAATCCAAGAGATAGTAATCAAATCTTCACTTTTCTTTCTGTTAAGGCTAAGTTAGAGTATTTGGTTCAACCTTTGGCAATAATGAGTTACAGAAATTCTGATTTGCCATTCCTCCCCCCAGTATCCCACTGAATTGAACCCATCCATCTAAAACTACAGCTTTCTCCCTGAAGGACAAAACTTGTTCCTATTAGCTTACAATACAGCGGTGGAAAACTGTGTCCCTATGGCAGACTATTCTGTAGGAAAAAGGGGCTGAGAGCTGCACAAGCTCCATCTTCCCAAAACCGCTAATCAGAGAGTAATCGTCCTACCTTGGAAAGAGGACTGAGAAAGGGCCAGGTACTGTTGTCACCCAAGGAGTACAGTTTTCTCTCTTATTGTTGTTCAGTTGCTAAGTCGTGTCTGACTCTTTGCGATCCCATGGACTGCAGCATGCCAGGCTTCCCTGTCCTTCACCATCTCCCAGAGTTTGCTCAAACTCACATCTATTGAGTTGGTGATACCATCCAGCCAACTCATCCTCTGTCGCCCTCTTTCTTCCTGCCCTCAATCTTTCCCAATATCATGGTCTTTCCCAATGAGTTGGTTTGTTACATCAGGTGGCCAAAGGATTGAAGCTTCAGCTTCAGCATCAGTCCTTACAATTGAATATTCAGGATTGATTTCCTTTAGGATTGACTGGTGTGATCTCCTTTCTGTCCAAGGGACTTTCAAGAGTCTTTTCCAGCACCACAGTTCAAAAGCATCCGTTCTTTGGCGCTCAGTCCACTTTCTGGTCCAGCTCTCACATCTGTACATGACTACCAGAAGAACCACACAGCTTTGACTAGACAGACCTTTGTTGGCAAAAGTATGTCTCTGCTTTTTAACAAGCTGCCTAGGTTTTCACTGCTTTTCTTCCAAGGTACAAACATCTTTTAATTTCATGGCTGCAGCCACTGTCTGCAGTGATTTTGGAGCCCAAGAAAATAAAATCTGCCACTGTTTTTATTTTTCCCCCATTTATTTACCATGAAGTTATAGGGTTGGATGCCATGATCATAGTTTTTTGAATGTTGAGTTTTAAGCCAACTCTTGTATCCATAGTAGGAGATAAGCACTACCTCTAACTCTGCTCCAGCTTTTTTGTTTTCTCAGTCTGTTGAGTTTAATACCCAAGCCTGTGGTCTTCAGGAGTATAACTGTTCTCCTCAGTGGGAAGAGATCATAAATCTGTCCTACTCTCACCGTATGGAAATCTACCTACAACACCACCACTCTTCCTAGTCTGTCTTTCTGAGACCACTGGTGGGCAGTGTAGATGTGAAGTGGATCAGAACTGCTCATCAGTTGAATTACTTCTAAGACCTTGCTGCCCTCTAGGACTGCAATTCCTTGTGCTAATCCCCAACCCAAATTATGTCTAGCCTTGTAATCAAGGTAATTCCCTGAAAGTTACTCAGGGAGAGCAAATGGCAACAAAAAGATGCTCTGATAATATTACAATGGTAGTGTAAAAATGTATCCAAATGTGGAGCTCCCCTCTTTCATTGAATTCACATGCCAAAGAGATAAAAATCACCTTGTTTTTGTCTGAAACATTAAGGTTCACAAATTTTAAGCCAAAATCTAAAGGAATTAATTTTCAAAAATCATGTCACCCATTTTCTGTTTACGTTCAGTCTCAGGTAGAGGCATCTATTCCACAGTCTAGATAGAATTGGTTTCCTTTCATTGTCTGCAGCTTGAGCTGTCTAGTATTGGAATGATAAGGTCCTTTCAACCTGAACCCTTCCTATACCTCAATATTTTAACCTTTTTATTTGCACGATTATACATTTTCTAGCAATTGTAAGAAGCAATTACGGAGAACTCCTGTGTATCCTTTGCCTAATACCCAGTGATAACACCTTGCATAGCAATTAGTATCATATCAAAACCGTGAAACTGACATTGCTCCAATCCACAGATATTATTCAGATTTCACCAGTTTTACATGTACTTGTGTGTGTGTGTGTGTGTGTAGTTCTATGAACTTTGTCACATGTGTAGTTGTTTGTAGCACCACCTTAATCAAAATATGGGACTGTTTTCATTTTCATCATCATAAAGATCTCTCATGCTGCCCCTTTATAGTCATACCCACACTCTTCACCTGCATCATCTCTAGTCCCTGGCAACTACTAGTCTGTTTCATATGTCTATAATTTTGTCATTTTGAGAATGTTGTATCAGAGGAATCATACAGCATGAGAATTTTTAGTGTTGGAGTTTTTTCACCAAGCATAATGCTCTTGTAATCCATTAAAGTTGTTGTATGTGTCAAGAGTTTATTCCTTTTTATTGTTGAGTAGTATTCTATGCATAGATATATACAATTTGTTTAAACATCCTCACTGAAGGATATTTGAATTGTTTTCAGTTCTTGGATATTACATATAAAGTTTCTGTGAGCATTTGTATGCGTATTTTTGTGTGGACAATTTCTCTAGAATAAATACCTAGAAATACTATTGTTGGGTCATAGGATATATAACTGTTTTGATTTTTTTAAGACAGTGCTAAACTATTTTCTACTTGCACCAGAAATGTATAAGTGATACATCTTCTCTACATCTTTACTGGTATTTGGTGTTGTCAATTTTTTTTTTAAAAAATAGCTCTCTAGATATATGTGCAGTAATAACTCCTTAGAGTTTTTAATTTATGCTTGCCTAAAGGCTAGTGATGTTGAACAGCTTCTTATTTGCTTGTTTTTCACATGTATATCCTCTTCAATATGTCTCTTCATGTTTTTCAGCCCATTTTTCAATTGTTTTATTTTACTGTTGAGTTTTGAGAGCTTTGAGTCCTTTGTCAGATATGTGGTCATGTGCCTCATTTTTAAAGTTCAGTAAATAAACATTTGACATTACAAGAGCAAGCCCCAAAAGGTGAAATTTAAAAACAAGCAAAAATTGGAGTTACTAGAAGTGTAGGGTGTTAGTCACTCAGTTGTGTCCAACTCTTTGTGACCCCATGAACTATAGCCTGCCAGGCTCCTCTGTCCATGGAATTCTCCAGGCAAGAATACTGGAGTAGGTAGCCATTCCCTTCTCCAGGGATCTTCCCAACCCAGGGATCGAACCTGGGTCTCCTGCATTGCAGGCAGATTCTTTACCATCTGACCCACAGGGAAGCCCACTAGAACTATAATCCCAAACTAGATAATATTTTCAGAACCTAATGTTTCATCTAACGAAGATTCCTACTAATGTGGCCAAAGGTTATAACAGGAATTTCATGATGTTAGGGAAAAGATCAGCAGAGGTAAGTGTATTTTAAGTCTTGCCAGGATATTGGTGTATGCCAGTGGTCCAGATACCATGATACATAAATTTGAACTGAACTGGAGGAATGTGTTCATCAGGATGTTAGTTTGGAAATATGTATTTACTATAAACAAGGAGAAAATTCACTTATATATGAGCAGGTCTGCTTTTACAGTGGCTGCTGCTGCTTCTAGCTATAAAAGAGGCCTATGAAACTGACTTTCTAAGAGGAATTTCCCTGTTTTCCCACATCTGTTTCTTTCTTGGCTGACACCTTAGGAAAATTTATTTCTTCTAAAAGCTGAGCCTTAAAGGAGTCCATGGAGAGGGGTGGATTTATTGTTTTATGAATTATTATTTAAATTATTCAAGTTGCTTGCATTTGCCTTTCTCATTCAACACCACCTTTGGAAATCTATCATATCAAGTGATATAAATTTATTCTTCACAAAGACTGCATAATATTCACTGGTGTAAACATATGGTAATTTACGTATTCTTCCTTAATCTATGCGATTTGATTTCTTTGGAAGCAGAGATGGCATTCTTGGTGTTCAAACCTTTGTATAATCCCCTCCCCTTGAATGTGTAGAGGACCTATGACTTGCATCTAACCAACAGAGTATGGCAAAGGTGATGGATTTCACTCTGGTGACTGTTAAATTATATAAGACTGTCTCAATAGCACCTTCCCTCAAGAGACTCTTCTGGCTTGGTGAAGTGGCCATGTTGGAGAGGCCGATTTCATACAGAACTGAAGGCCTCCTACAAACAGGTGACCCTTGAGAGATGAGGGCAGTGTCTAACCCAGAACCAGCAAGAAGCCAGAGATGTCAGTCTTACAATCACAAGGAAATTAGTTCTACCAATAAACTGAATGAGACTAAAAATAAAACTCTACTCCAGTCAAACCACCATATGAGAATGCAGCCTAGATGACAGCTCGATCAAAACTTCATAAAACCCTAAGGAGAGGACCCAGTTAAGCTGTACCTTGAGTTCTGATACATAAATGTATGTTGTTTTGAGTCATTAAATTTGTGCTAGTTTCTTACCTAGTAATAGGAAAATCATAGAACTTTTCCTCCTGTGACTTTCTTTCTTTCTTTCTGACTGGAAGTAATGCTTAATAAATATCTATATATTTATGGTTTTATTTTAGAATAGATTTTGTCCAGGAGTTTGATTGCTATTTATGTTTTTTAATTAAAAAATATGATGCCTGATTTTGTTCTGAAGAAGGTATAACAATTCACACTTCACCAGCAATGTGAAAGAGCATACTTTTTCCTTTAATCTTATTAGTAATAAGTTTATAATCCTTTCCCATTTGATAGGTATAAACAGATCTTTCATGGTTACATTAATTTACATTTCATTGCCAATTAGTGAGTTTGAACATATTTTCATGTTTCCTCATCATTAGGGTTAGCTCTTCTGTGAATTTCTCTTTCATATTCTTTGCCAATTTTCTCCTCTTGGTATATTTTTGGCTTCATTTTATTTTGTAATAGGTCTTTGTGTGTTATAATGTTAATGCTTAATTTTGTATGTTGCAGATTTTTTAAAACTCTAGTCTGTTCTCTGTTGACTTTGCTTATTAGACAATTTTCATGATAAAATTTAAAAGTTTTGCTGAAAGAGATATTTTTCTTCTATTAATAACTGCGGAGACTCCAATTTTGTCTAAGGAGATCCATCCCCTTATTTCACCCACCCAGCCCAAAAGATATTTATGATTTTAGGACTTTGTCTAGAATTTATTTTTGTGTGACTTCCCTGGTGGCTCAGATAGTAAAGTGTCTGCCTACAATGCGGGAGACCCAGGTTTGATCCCTGGGTTGGGAAGATCCCCTGGAGAAGGAAATGGCAACCCACTCTAGTACTCTTGCCTGGAAAATCCCATGGATGGAGAAAGATTGATTTATTTTCTTTAGGGTGTGTAGCCAGTTGTATTAGCAAAATACAAATTGCCAAGAAAACTCAAGAAAAGTTAGAAAACTTGAATAAACTATCACAGAAGACATTCAGTTCAGTTAAGTTCAGTCGCTCAGTCATGTCCAACTCTTTGTGACCCCATGAACCGCAGCACGCCAGGCCTCCCTGTCCATCACCAACTCCCAGACCCATGTCCATTGAGTCAGTGATGCCATCCAACCATCTCATCCTCTGTTGTCCCCTTCTCCTCCTGCTCTCAATCTTTCCCAGCATCAGGGTCTTTTCCAATGAGTCAGCTCTTCGCATCAGGTGGCCAAAGTTTTGGAGTTTCAGCTTCAACATCAGTCTTTCCAAAGAACACCCGGGACTGATCTCCTTTAGGATGGACTGGTTGGATCTCTTTGCAGTCCAAGGGACTCTTAAGATTCTTCTCTAACACCACAGTTCAAAAGCATCAATTCTTCTGCATTCAGCTTTCTTTATAGTACAACTCTCACATCCATACATGACCACTGGAAAAACCATAGCCTTGACTAGACGGACCTTTGTTTGCAAAGTAATGTCTCTGCTTTTGAATATGCTGTCTGGGTTGGTCATAACTTTCCTTCCAAGGAGTAAGCCTCTTTTAATTTCATGGCTGCAATCACCATCTGCAGTGATTTTGGAGCTTCCAAAAATAAAGTCTGACACTGTTTCCCCATCTATTTCCCATGAAGTGATGGGACCAGACGCCATGATCTTTGTTCTCTGAATGTTGAGCTTTAAGCCAACTTTTTCACTCTCCTCTTTCACTTTCATCAAGAGGCTTTTTAGCTCCTCTTCACTTTCTGCTATAAGAGTGTTGTCATCTGCATATCTGAGGTGATTGATATTTCTCCCGGCAATCTTGATTCCAGCTTGTGCTTCCTCCAGCCCATCGTTTCTCATGATGTACTCTGCATAGAAGTTAAATAAGCAGGGTGACAATATACAGCCTTGATGTATTCCTTTTCCTATGGAACCAGTTTGTTGTTCCATGTCCAGTTCTAACTGTTGCTTCCTGACCTGCATACAGATTTCTCAAGAGGCAGGTCAGGTGGTCTGGTATTCCCATCTCTTTCAGAATTTTCCACAGTTGATTGTGATCCACACAGTCAAAGGCTTTGGCATAGCCAATAAAGCAGAAATAGATGTTTTTCTGGAACTCTCTTGCTTTTTCAATGATCCAGCAGAGTTGGCAATCTGATCTCTGGTTCCTCTGCCTTTTCTAAAACCAGCTTGAACATCTGGAAGTTCACAGTTCACTTATTGCTGAAGCCTGGCTTGGAGAATTTTAAGCATCATTTTACTAGCATGTGCTGCTGCTGCAGCTAAGTCGCTTCAGTATGTCCAACTCTGTGCCACCCCATAGATGGCAGCTCAAGAGGCTCCCCCGTTCCTGGGATGAGATGAATGCAATTGTGCAGTAGTTTGAGCATTCTTTGGCATTGCCTTTCTTTGGGGTTGAAAAAATTTAAAAATATACTTTTGAAAAGCCCCAGTGGATTTATAGCTACATTTTAACTGCCTGTAAATAACAGATAATCCCAATGTGACTTAAAACTTTGATAGTCAAAATATGGTCCTAGGACCAGCAACATTAACATCATCTAGCAATTCGTTTTTAATTAATGTGAAGTCTCAGCTACCACTTTGACCTAGTGAATCAGAATGTGCATTTTAACAATATTCTACATGATATATACATACATTCATGTTTGAGAGGCACTGATTTAAATCACTGCTAGTGGTAGAAGATTGGAAAGCTCTTTCTAAGTTTTTAAAGTTGTTGTCCTAGAGTTCCATGCAGTGTTCACTTTATATTCTATTGCTCCTGCATCCCTCATATGTTTCCTTTCTTCATCCACGCCTTGACTACTTTTGTTTATTTTTATTTCCCCTAAATTATGCTTATAATAGGTTTATCAATTTTAATGGTCTTTTAAAAAGAGCCATCATTTTTTATTCTGCCACTGTGTTTTCCCATTAATTTCAACTTTCAGCTAAACTAGTTCTATTTCCTTTTGGTTCAGTTTTTGTCTAGTTGTAAAATAAATGATGTTCTCTTTCTTTCTTTTGGCATAATGAAGGCGCATAATTTTATCCTTTCCTTTGTGTGTAGCTTTTTCTGTGCTCTTTAGGTCAAAATTTCCTTCTTCCTTTTCTTTTGTTTTTCCTCTTTTATCTAAATGTAATCTAGAATTATGATTTTTAACTTCTAAGTACATAAAATATCTTTATGTAATATGCTTGTTTTATTAGTAGACTGAGTCCTGTTTAAAACAGCTTCAGATTTGTACAATTGTACGTTTGTGTACAATTATATATTTGAATTTTACAAATGTTGCAGAGACATAGAAAAATTATACATTCTCTATTTCTATTGAATGGATGAATATTCAACTCCTCTGTGCCTTTACTTTTTAATTTTATTTTTTGTCTCATATCTGTGCAGAAAGAGGTTCTTATTTAGTGCTCTGACTATAGATATAGAAAGAGATCAAAGATTGTTGATTACTACTTTTTTTTTCATCTTCTTCTACTGTAAGATCTCTTTTTTGTTTGTTTTTTGATTAAAAATTTTTCTCAGATAGTGCACAAGTTGGCAAATTTTGAATTCGTATTCATAAAAAATATCTAGATGTGAATGTCTTTTTTCTTTTACTTTGTATTCGTTTTTACATCCAGATATTTTTGTTTATGGCATATTGTGCCATTGCACCTTTGCTTGAATTTCTGTTTATAAGATCAGGATGTATTCTCCCAGAAGAACCATATCCGAATGCAAGTTATCGCCCTGCCTGCCTTTCCTTTACTGTGGTGCATCTTCTCTTGTCACTGTTAGTTGTCCAAATTTCATACAGTTCCTGGTCATGTGCCTTTAGGGCATAAACAATTGCTGCATTCTTATTAGAATAGCTGTGTTTCCTTAAACCACATCTAAATGATTTCCTGTAATCACCTGAGATTGTTCAGGTCTTTGAGAGTGGTTGTCCACTTGCTTTTAGTGTGGAGTCTCTACAGACAACTTCACAAATGTACTTCTTAGTTGTTTCCTGGGTCATACTTCCTTCTGGGGAAGCCTTCCAAATTGCTCTCTGAGATCTTGCTTCTCTTGCTCTATTAGATTTCACTGGGTTTTTATGCTGTCTGATCTAGTAAGTGCTAAAATACCTATTCATCTTCAAGCTCCCTTTTTATGAGCTATTACACACAGTTTCATTTTTTTAAGCAGGTATTCTAGCCTGGTCTTCAAGATCTCAGTTTTTTCTTTGAGAATTGTCTCACTTGTACACTAAGATCTCATCATTCTGTATAAGGAAAACTCTTTTCCTCCAGCTTATTCAGTATCATTTTTGTTCACTGTCTCATTGCTTCTGTTCTAGCACTCAGGCTGAAGTATAACAAGCCAATGCATTCCCTCCTTGGCTTCCTCAGTAAGCATGATTCTTAACAACAATATGTTCAAGGCCCAGGCATTTTAAGTTCCTCTTAGTCTCTTGAGTTTACAGCTATTTTATTTTTGGTTTATTTTTCTTCCTGCATTAAACACACTTGTTCCTTTTTAGTTGTTGTTGTTTTTTAACTGGAGGATAATTGTTTTATAGTATTGTGTTGGCTTCTGCCATACATCAACAGGAATCACCCATAGGTATATGCACGTCCTCACCCTCTTAAACCTTCCTGCCACCTCCCACCCCATCCCACTCTTCTAGGTTGTTACAGAGCAATGGGTTTGAGCTCCCTTGTCATACAAAAAATTCCCACTGGCTATCTATTTTACATATGATAATGTATATGTTTCAGTGTTATACTTTCAATCTATCCCTTCCTCTCCTTCCAACATTGGGTCCACAAGTTTGTTCTCCATGCCTGTGTCTCCATTGCTGCTCTACAAATAGGTTGATCAGTGCCATCTTTCTGAATTCCATGTGTATGTGTTAATATATGGAATTTGTGATTCTCTTTCTGACATTTCACTCTGTATAATAGGCTCTAGGTTCATCCACCTCATTAGAACTAACTTAAGTGCATTCCTTTTTATGGCTGAGTAATATTCCATTTATATATACAGCAACTTCTTTATCCATTCATCTGTCAATGGGTATCTAGGTTGCTTCCATGTCCTAGCTATTTTAAATAACATCCATGTCATTTCTGTGTGTTAGGTCATAATAAATCTCTGAAATGCAAAACTGGTGTCCTAGGATTTTCAATAGCAAGCTACAGCCTCTGTGAGGCCATCAGTTTGGAGGATAATTTTAAAAGACTTGTGAAAAAGCTCTATGAAGCCAATAGATTAGTTTCTCCATAGTTTTCTTTTTAACTCTTGTATTTCAACACATACAAAAGTGCAGTTTGAGGCAGCAAATGTAGAACTATTAACCTGTGCCTTATTTGAGATCTACTTTAGCAGAACTTTGTGGCCTGGAAGTTACTTAGCTGCTTCTATACTTTAGGGACTCATCTTATGTATTTGACTGAGAAACACAATAAAACAAATTAAATGTGATTTACCCTCAAGTGCTAAAGAGCCTTTGTGTGAAAACTCTACTTACTTTAATGTTAGCCTTTATTGGAACAGAACAGACTCTTTTACCTCAATGTAATCCCTGTCCCATTGGCTTTCTTAAAGCCATAGCTGTGCTGTATAAGTCAGGTCAAGTTTAGCCACAAAGAAACACACAGACCATGATTACTAAGCCCCATATTTCCTCAACAATTAAAGTCCAGCCACATAGTGACAATAAAAGCCACGGTAAACCACTGAGGTAAAAACAAAAACAAAAACACCCCCCCCCCCGGGAAAAAAAAACAAACAAACAAAAAAAAGCTTTGGCTTAGATTTCCTAAGGCTTCAAATTTCACTCCTGTCTTTCTATACACTGCCTACATTTTGGCCAAGGGTTTATTGCTCTGTCTTTTCAGCCCATGAACCAGTAAGTTAGGGCTAGAAAAGGACAATCAATAATGTTCCTCTTCTCCTGAGCTTGGAAAAACACCCAAAAGTATACTTAAGAATTAAAAAAGAAGGTTATGGGAAAAATATCTGCTTTTATACTGATGTGAATTAGAGATTATGGCTTGACCTAGAGCCATACTCTCTCATATGATCCCTCAACTCAACCTGTGAATTGAACTGCCTGCAATGCAGGTATTGCAGGAGACATGGGTTCAATCTCTGGGTCAGGAAGATCCCCTGGAGAAGGAAATGGCAACCCACTCCAGTATTCTTGCTTGCAAAATCCCATGAACAGAAGAGTCTGGCAGGCTACAGCCCAAAGTGTCTCAGAGAGTCAAACACGACTGAACGAATAAGCAAGCACAAGGGCTCATAAACTCAGACCTTGTAAGAAAGAACCTTCCTAGTAAAGTGACTAATAGATAAGGAGGGAAAAATGTGTGTCCTAAAGATTTTGTATTCTGAAACAGAGAAAGGAGTTGAACTATTTATCTCAGTCCCTTCTTCCCCTTGTCAAGATCAGAGAAATCTTTCTTCCTTCCCTTGTGAATATGTTAGTGAAGAAGCAGAGAAAGCCCTCCTGAGAAGCAGCACTCTCTCTTCACTATTGAAATGTAAAGTCAGGAGGCAAGTAAGTTCCCCTCCTAACTTTTATGATTGTTGTTGTTCAGTTGCCAGGTCGTGTCCAACTTTTTGTGACCCCATGGACTGCAGCACGCCAGGCCTCCCTGTCCCTCACCATCTCCCGGAGTTCACCCAAGTTCATGTCCATTGAATTGGTGATGCTATCCAACCATCTCATCCCCTGCCACCCTCTTCTCCTTTTGCTTTCAATGTTTCCTGGTATCAGGGTCTTTTCCAATGAGTTGACTGTTTATGCTAGTGTGCATTTATATGTATACTTTATGACAGTATGCATATAAAGCTCTTTATAACTGATGAAGTACTTAGCTCTGATTAAGATTTGGGTGGAGACACAGAAGTATGACATGGAAGCTGAGTTTTAACAGAGAAACAGAAATGTGCTAGGTTTTTGGTAGCTGGAAAGGTTCCTTTTAAAGAAAGGATCAGGATAAATGAGGAGGAGAGCCATACAATTGAAGGGTATGTTTAGGGAGCAGTGATGGTCCAGTATTGCTAGAACACTGGAGAACACAGCTAGAAACAAGGGTGGAAAGTTATGCGGAAAATAGGTTTCCAAGCCCTTCATTTCATACTAAAAATGTTGGAGTTTATCGCAGCTACTCATTTAAGGTTTTAAGTAAAAAAATGATTTTGGTGTTTACATTTTTAAAGGATAATTCCATGATTAGTCACAGTAATGTAGGGACAGCTTTGAAATGCAGAAACAGAGTTCAGCAGAGAAACATGGTTGTAATAAAGAATTGTGAACAATTCTATCCCTGCTGTTTTAATAGAATTAAGAAGCTAGCACTCAGATTAATTTAGAGAGTTGAAAATACCATGTAGAGGAATGTTGCAAACTTAGAGAAAGGACAGGCTAAAAGAGATTCAAACATGGTAGCACCTTTGAATTGTTGATTATGCATGTTGCCACCTTTCGTTTACCCCATATCAGTCACCCAAGCTATGAATTTCTTTGAATTAATTCCAAAGCCCATGATTCACTTTTCCATTCCCAACTATCTGTACTTTTTCAAGCCCTTGTTATCTTATTATACCTGGGTGAATTTGGCCTGCAGTAATCATTGGATGATCTTAACATGTTCACAGAGTTTTAGTTCTGTATCATCTTTAGGGATTAAATTTATGATGTGATCTTGCCTCACTTGCATGAATCTGGTTGAGAGTTTACACAGAGCCATATGGGCATGAAGTATTGGCTTTCTTTCAATGTGTGTATGGATGAAGGACATATACAGGCCTTCTGATTCTCTTGCAGATTTAATTTATCCATCTTGTCACAGGTGAGATGCTCTGAAATGCATCTGAGGGGACTTACTGCCTGAAAACTGGAAGCCCAATGCCTAATGCATCTGAGTTAGCAGAGGAAAGACAAAGGAAGAAAATGGACCTTCATTCTAGTTTTTGAACCAAAATGACTCCCACTGGCAGAAAGTTAGGCACTTGCCAATTTTACCAAGTTGATTTCTCTTTCCAAGAGGAGGAACAGCTTATAGAATAGAGTTGGAAATTTTTCTAGTAGCAGCAACTGTCCCCTTTCTGGAGATTGGAATAAAAGTTTCTGAACTTGTGAATGAATGTAGGGGAGGCAGGAGCAGAATCTTATACTACGTTATTCATCTTATGTATTATTTTCTAATGTTTTAGAATGTGCTCCTCTATTTCTAGTTTGAAATCTCTCAGAGACCAGAGCCCATGCATATTGCTTTAGTTTCTTCTCACATCAATGAATGTTCTGAATAGATATATTATTTTATTTTTTTAAAATATAAATTTATTTATTTTAATTGGAGGTTAATCTGAATAGATATATTTAGATTTTGTTGTAAACAAGTAAAATGGGGTGTCATGTGGGAAAGTCTCACTGCTCTTCAAAATCTAGGTAATATTTGGCTTGAACTCTATAATTCCATGCCTTTGCAAGATTTCTGTCAATTTTCAGGGCTTTGTATTTTCATGGTCTTGCCTGAATGCTGGTCTCCTGCTTCTAGATGTGCTGTTTAGTAGTGTATGCATTTAATTCAGAAGTGGTCCTTAGAATATTTGTTGGTTTACACAGACTCAAAGCATCTATGAGTTTACTAGGTTTGACTGGTGAGATGAGAGTTGAAGAGAGGGGTCCCTTGATGCATAACTTAGTCAAAAACATGTATATCCACATTATGCATTCCTGTTCCCTAAAATCCTTTATGCTTACTCTTCAGAGATTTCCTGTCTTAGTCATAAGCCCAGGCATTATATTTTATATTCTCTCTGAGCCTCTCTTTTCCACCCGCTTTTTTTGTTTCCTGTATATACCTTTCCATACTTCTCTAGAAATTATAAATGATTCAATTTCTATTTTGCTAATCTAGCCTTCTGCAGCACCTTAAACATACACAACCAAATCCACTAAGATGCTCAACACAGGACTTCCGATTCATTAAGTCTATGATCTATTTTGAGTGAATATTTTTATGTTAAAAGTTACACAAATGATACTTTAAAATTTAATTTTACAATTGTTCACTACTATTATATACCTGTATAATATATAATATAATATATGTATATTTATTATATATGCCAGGGAATAAGGTCTACTCCCCGAGGAGTGATTTTTGATATAAATATTAGTAACAATTTTTTTCTGTTAGACTTAGGATAATATCCTTTCATATCTGTTAGTTTACTCCTACTTTAATAATAGAAAATGCATATTAAAACTGCATTAAGAAATCTCAGTGCCAATATCATATTAGGCCTTCTAAAATATAGGATAAAAATGAGTCTGAGAATAAGTAAGACTTTTCAGAATTTTAATTCAGGACCCAAAGCTTAAATATTTGCCTTTGTTAATAGTGCTTATAAGAAACCAAAACAACCCCCCTCCCAACAGTTTCCAATATTGATTGATCATGTGACTTTCTTGTATATCTTGTATATTTCAGATATATTTTGGATATATAAAGGCAACCAGGTACAAAGAAGTCCAATGGAAATGTCAGTTGTAAACTTTATTAAATTAGGATTAAACCCAATGAACTCTAGGTCTCTACAAACAAGAGGAGTGAGAGGGATACCTCAAATATAGAGGCAGTGCAAGTGCTGGGAATAGTAAATCTAAGGTAACTATCCCTTTTCCTTATCTGAGGAACCTGCTTCATCCAAGTAGCTAACAGTCAGTATCCTGGTCAAGGACATAACTCTTTCTGGTAGTTATTACATTTAAACATGAGGCCTTATAATTCTTTTCTTTTTTCATACTTCTGTCATCAGCATTTCTATTCTATTCAACATAAGTTTCTGGAATCAATCACAATGTTAACGTCTTCATGTGACTTATACAGGAAACATTACTGTATTTTTATACTATTTTCAATGATTTCATAAGTTTGGTAATACCAAGAAATCTGCATTTCAAACAAGTTACTTAAATTACACTATGTAACCATAATTAACCATTTCATTGTTAATGGAATGATGTCAGATAGTGAAAAGAAGTTATCCTATAAAGCCATGCCAAACCCATCAGTTCAGTTCAGTTCAGTTCAGTCGCTCAGTCATGTCTGACTTTTTGCGACTCCATGAATCGCAGCATGCCAGGCCTCCCTGTTCATCACCATCTCCCGGAGTTCACTCAGATTCACGTCCATCGAGTCTGTGATGCCATCCAGCCATCTCATCCTCTGTTGTCCCCTTCTCCTTCTGCCCCCAATCCCTCCCAGCATCAGAGTCTTTTCCAATGAGTCAACTCTTCGCATGAGGTGGCCAAAGTACTGGAGTTTCAGCTTTAGCATCATTCCTTCCAAAGAAATCCCAGGGCTTATCTCCTTCAGAATGGACTGGTTGGATCTCCTTGCAGTCCAAGGGACTCGCAAGAGTCTTCTCCAACACCACAGTTCAAAAGCATCAATTCTTCGGTGCTCAGCCTTCTTCACAGTCCAACTCTCACATCCATACATGACCACAGGAAAAACCATAGCCTTGACTAGGCGGACCTTAGTCAGCAAAGTAATGTCTCTGCTTTTGAATATACTATCTAGGTTGGTCATAACTTTTCTTCCAAGGAGTAATAGTCACCCCAAAACTCACTACTGGACATATCATTGCACTCCAGAGAGAAGAGATACAGCTCCACCCACCAGAACACAAATGCAAGCTCCCCTAACCAGGAAACCTTGACAAGCCACTAGTCCAACCCCACTCACAGGGAGCAAACTCCACAATCAAGAGGAATCACAAACTTCCAGCCTATGGAAAGGCCACCCCAAACACTGCAATCTAAACAAAATGAAAAGGCAGAAAAATATTAATCAGATAAAGGAACATGATAAATGCCCACCAAACCAAACAAAAGAGGAGGAGATAGGGAGTCTTCCTGAAAAAAAAAAAAAAAAGAGGAGGAGATAGGAGATGGTAAAGATGATCCAAAACCTTGGAAACAAAATGGAGTTACAGATAAATAGGCTAGAGTCAAGGATTGAGGAGATGCAAGAAATGTTTAACAAGGACCTAGAAGAAATAAAAAAGAGTCAATCAATAATGAATAATACAATAACTGAGTTCAAAAGCACTCTGGAGGGAACCAATAGTAGAATAACTGAGGCAGAAGATAGGATAAGTGAGGTGGAAGATAGAATGGTGGAAATAAATGAAGCAGTGAGGAAAAAAGAAAAATAATAATTAAAAGAAATGAGGACAACCTCAGAGACTTCCGGGACAATATTAAACACCCCAACATTCAAATCATATGAGTCCCAGAGAAGACAAAAAGAAAGGGCATGAGAAAATGCTTGAATAAATAGTAGTTGAAAACTTCCCTAAAATGGGGAGGGAAATAGCTACCCAAGTCCAAGAGTCCCAAACAGGATAGATCCAAAGCAAAGCACCCCAAGGCACCTATTAATCAAATTAATGAAGATCAAACAGAAAGAGCAAATATTAAAAACATCCAGGGAAAAGCAACAAATAACACACAAGGGGATCCCCATGAGGATAACAACTGAGCTTTCAATATAAACTCTTCAGACCGGAGGGAATGGCAAGGCATACTTAAAGTGATGAAAGAGAAAAACCTACAACCCAGATTACTATACCCAGCAAGGATCTCATTCAAATATGAAGGAGAAACCAAAAGCTTTATAGACAAGCAAAAGCTGAGAGAATTCAGCACCACCAAACCAGCTCTTCAACAAATGCTAAAGGATCTTCTCTAGACAGGAAACAGAAAAGGTTTATAAACTTGAACCCCAAACAACAAAGTAAATGGCAATGGAATCAAACTTATCAATAATTACCTTAAATGTAAATGGGTTGACTGCCCCAACCAAAAGACAAAGACAAGCTGAATGGATAAAAAAACAAGACCCCTATATATGCTGTCTATAAAAGACCTCAAACGAAGGGGCACATGCAGACTGAAAGTGAAGGCTGGAAAAAGATATTTCATACAAATGGAGACTAAAAGAAAGCAGGAGTAGCAATACTCATTATCAGATAAAATAGACTTTAAAATAAAGGCTGTGAAAAGAGACAAAGAAGGACACTACATAATGATGAAAGGAACAATCCAAGAAGATATAATAATTATATATCCACCCAATATAGGAGCACCATAATACATAAGGCAAATGCTAACAAGTCTGAAAGGGGAAAGTAACAGTAACACAATAATAGTGGGAGACTTTAATACCCCACTCACACCTATGGATAGATCAACCAAACAGAAAATGAGCAAACACAAACTTTAAATGATACAATGGACCAGTTAGACCTAATTGATATCTATAGTATATTTCACCCCAAAGAAATGAATTTCACCTTTTTCTCAAGTGCACACACAACATTCTCCAGGATAAATCACAACCTGGGCCATAAATCTAGCCTTGGTAAATTTAAAAAAATTGAAATCATTTCAAGCATCTTTTCTGATCACAATGTGGTAAGCTGAGAAACCTGTATGCAGGTCAGGAAGCAACAGTTAGAACTGGACATAGAACAACAGACTGGTTCCAAATAGGAAAAGGAGTACATCAAGGCTGTATATTGTCACCCTACTTATTTAACTTATATGCAGAGTACATCATGAAAAACACTAGACTGGAAGAAACACAAGCTGGAATCAAGATTGCCGGGAGAAATATCAATAACCTCAGATATGCAGATGACATCACCCTTATAGCAGAAAGGGAAGAGGAACTAAAAGCCTCTTGATGAAAGTGAGAATGGAGAGTGAAAAAGTTGGCTTAAAGCTCAACATTCAGAAAACGAAGATCATGGCATCTGGTCCCATCACTTCATGGGAAATAGATGGGAAAACAGTGGAAACAGTGTCAGACTTTATTTTTCTGGGCTCCAAAATCAGTGCAGATGGTGATTGCAGCCATGAAATTAAAAGACGCTTACTCCTTGGAAGAAAAGTTATGACCAACCTAGATAGCATATTGAAAAACAGAGACATTACTTTGCCGACTAAGGTCTGTCTAGTCAAGGCTATGGTTTTTCCTGTGGTCATGTATGGATGTGAGAGTTGGACTGTGAAGAAGGCTGAGCACCGAAGAATTGATGCTTTTGAACTGTGTTGTTGGAGAAGACTCTTGAGAGTCCCTTGGACTGCAAGGAGATCCAACCAATCTATTCTAAAGGAGATCAGTCCTGGGTGTTCTTTGGAAGGAATGATACTAAAGCTGAAACTCCAGTACTTTGGCCACCTCATGCGAAGAGTTGACTCATTGGAAAAGACTCTGATGCTGGGAGGGATTGGAGGCAGGAGGAGAAGGGGACAACCCAGGATGAGATGACTGGATGGCATCACTGACTCGATGGATGTGAGTCTGAGTGAACTCTTGGAGTTGGTGATGGACAGGGAGGCCTGGCGTACTGTGATTCATGGGGTCACAGAGTCAGACACGATTGAGTGACTGAACTGAACTGAACTGAACAGAACAGGAAAAAAACTGTTAAAAATACAAACATATGGAGGCTAAACAACATGCTTCTGAATAACCAACAAATCACAGAATAAATCAAAGTATGCATAGAGACAAGTGAAAATGAAAACATGACAACCTAAACCCTATGGGATTTAGTAAAAACTGTGCTAAAGGGAAGATTCATAGCAATACAAGCTTATCTCAAGAAACAAGAGAAAAATCAAATAAATTACCTAGCTTTACACCTAAAGCAAATAGAAAAAAAAAATGAAATGAAGAACCCCAGGGTTAGTAGAAGGAAAGAAATCATAAAAATTAGGGCAGAAATAAATGAAAAAGAAGCAAAAGTAACTAATAGCAAAAATCAACAAAACTAAAAGCTGCTTCTTCAAGAAGATAAATAAAATAGTCAAACCATTAGCCAGACTCATCAAGAAAAAAAGGGAGAAGAATCAAATCAACAAAATTAGAAATGAAAATGGAGAAATCACAACAGACAACACAGAAATGCAAATGATCATAAGAGACTACTATCAGCAACTATATGACAATAAAATGGATAACTTGGAAGAAATGGACAAATTCTTAGAAAAATATAACCTTCCAGAACTGAACCAGGAAGAAATAGAAAATCTTAACAGACCCATCACAAGCATGGAAATCCAAAACTGCAATCAAAATCTTCCAACATACAAAAGCCCAGGACCAGATGGCTTCTCAGGTGAATTCTACCAAAATTTTAGAGAAGAGCTAACACCTATCTTACTCAAACTCTTCCAGAAAATTGCAGAGGAAGGTAAACTCCCAAGCTCATTCTATGAGGCCACCATCACCCTAATACCAAAACCAGAAAAAGATGCCACAAAAAAAAGAAAACTACAGGTCAATATCACTGATGAACATAGGTGCAAAAATCCTCAACAAAATTCTAGTAAAGAGAACCCAACAACATATTAAAAAGATTAAACATCATGAACAAGTGGCTTTACCCCAGGGATGCAAGGACTTTTCAATGTTCACAAATCAATCAATGTGATACACCACAGAAAAATAAATAAAAGGAATCCATATTGGAAAAGAAGTAAAACTCTCACTGTTTGCAGATGACATGATCCTCTACATAGAAAACCCTAAAGACACCACCAGAAAATTACTAGAGCTAATCAATAAATATAGTAAAGTTGAAGGATATAAAATTAATACACAGAAATCCCTTGCATTCTTATACACTAACAATGAGAAAGCAGAAAGAGAAATTAAGGAAACAATTTCATTCACCATTGCGATGAAAAAAGTAAAATACATAGGAATAGATCTACCTAAAGAAACAAAAGATCTATATTTACAAAACTATAAAACACTGATGAAAGAAATCAGAGGACACAAATAGATGGAGAAATATACCATGTTCATCAATTGGAAGAATCAATATAGTGAAAATGAGTATACTACCCAAAGCAATCTATAGATTCAATGCAATCCCTATCAAGCTACCAATGGTATTTTTCACAGAATTAGAATAAATAATTTCACAAATTGTATGGAAACACAAAAAACCTTGAATAGCCAAAGCAATCTTGAGAAAAAAGAATGGAACTGGAGGAATCAACTTGCCTGACTTCAGACTATACTACAAAGCTACAGTCATCAAGACAGTTATAATACTGGCACAAAGACAGAAATATAGATCCATGGAACAAAATTGAAAGCTCAGAAATAAATCCACACACCTATGGACACCTTATCTTTGACAATGGAGGCAAGAATACACAATGGAGAAAAGACAATCTCTTAGTGGTGCTGGGAAAACTGGTCAACCACTTGTAAAAGAATGAACCTAGAACACTTTCTAGCACCATACACAAAAATAAACTCAAAATGGATTAAAGATCTAAGTGTAAGACCAGAAACTATAAAACTCCTAGAGGAAAACTTAGGCAAAACACTCTCTGACATAAATCACAGCAGGATCCTCTATGACCCACCTCCTAGAGTAAGGGAAATAAAAGCAAAAATACACAAATGAGACCTAATTAAACTTAAAAGCTTTTGCACAACGAAGGAAACTATAAGCAAGGTGAAAAGACAGCCTTCAGAATGGGAGAAAATAATAGCAAATGAAGCAACTGACAAAGAATTAATCTCAAAAATATACAAGCAGCTCCTGAAGCTCAATACCAGAAAAATAAATGGCCCAATTATAAAATGGGCCAAAGAACTAAACAGATATTTCTCCAGAGAAGATATACAGATGACTAACAAACACATGAAAAGATGCTCAACGTCACTCATTATCAGAGAAATGCAAATCAAAAACCACAATGATGTACCATCTCACACCAGTCAGATTGGCTGCTATCCAAAAGTCTACAAACAATAAATGCTGGAGAGGGTACAGAGAAAAGGGAACCCTCTTACACTGTTGGCAGGAATGCAAACTAGTACAGCCACTAAGGAGAACAGTGTGGCGATTCCTTAAAAAACTGAAATAGAACTGCAATACAACCCGGCAATCCCACTGCTGGGCATTCACACGGAGGAAACTGGAATTGAAAGAGACACATGTACCCCAATGTTCATCACAGCACTGTTTACAATAGCTAGGAAGCAACCTCGATGTTCATCAGCAGACAAATGGATAAGAAAGCTGTGGTACATATACACAATGGAATATTACTCAGCTATTAAAAAGAACGCATTTGAATCAGTTCTCAAGATGTGGATGAAACTGGAGCCGATTATACAGAGTGAAGTAAGTCAGAAAGAAAAACACCAATACAGTATATTAACACATATATATGGAATTTATAAAGATGGTAATGACGACCCTTTTGCTGTGAGACAGAGCCACAGATATAAATAACAGACTTTTGGACTCTTTAGGAGAAGGCGAGGGTGGGATGATTTGAAAGAACAGCATTGAAACATGTATATTACCATATGTGAAATAGATCACCAGTCCAAGTTTGATGCATGAAACAAGGCACTCAAAGCCAGTGTACTGGGACAACCCCAAGGGATTGGATGGGGAGGGAGGTGGAAGGGGGCTTCACATGGGGGACACATGTCCACCCATGGCTGGTTCATGTCAATGTATGGCAAAACCACCACAATATAGTAAGTAATTAGCCTCCAATTAAAATAAATAAATTAATTTTAAAAAGTTATCCTAAACGGCATGTACTCAAACTCAGCAAAGACTTAAACACTCATTTTAAATCATAATTACTTGCACTGGAATAGGATAACAACCAATCTCATTGAGATAGGTCATTGAGGATCTACTATAGCGTCATGACTAAATTTTCAAATCTGAGATGATGCTCTAAGAATCATGTACTAATTTTAAAAAGGGATTCAGGGCAGTGGTTATGTAAAAAAAGGCAAGGCTGGCATTTCATATGAGCTGCCATTAGATAATTCCTCCAGAGTGCCAAATGTGGTTTCATTAACAATCAAAATTAATGTAAAAGCTATTATACTACCAAATTCTGATGTTCATATAGTAGTATATTGTCCAACTAAATGATCTGTCTGATCAAGGGGATAGAAGTGCACATAAGGTCAGCATTATATTGCATATGTATTTATCATTAGAATCAAAATTTAGCCAGTGTCCATAGAGTGAACATATTATGTAATCCTACAATGTCTTTTTAAAACTTACCATCACAATTGCATGTGATGTCTGTTTTCATCACCCATAATGTTATCCTGATTTCATATTCAGTATGAACCCCTGCTCTGGTCTGACTACTCCCAAAGCAGGGTGTATCCCATTGATCTTTGCCTGATTAGCCTAATAGATCAAGGAGGTGGCAGAATTGATACTTTAAGATAGGGGAACTAGTGTATTTATGCTTATTTTCATGTCATTCTCAGATATTTGGGAAGCACATTAAATCTCAAGAATGGAAGAATCTTAGAAATCATTTTTTCCCTCTGCATCCATGGCCTTTCTTCAGGTGTCTGCTCCACCTTCATCTCGTCCATAAACTTTTCATTAGTGCTCCATCTTTGCTTGGCAACCTTGGAAGTAATCTCTCCTTACCTCTGATCTTTCATGATTTTTGTGCTTATTCCATGCACTCATTATTACCTGTAGCTATCACATTTCTATCTTATCCTTCAGAAGCACAGTGTATTCTCTGAATCATCATTGCATGCCTTATAGGATTTGCATGGTAGGGTGGTGCTAGTAGTAAAAAACCCCACCTGCTAATGCAGGGGGCGTAAGAGATGTGGGTTCGATCCCTGGGTTGGGAAGATCCCTGGGTTGGGAAGATCCCCTGGGGGAGGAAATGGCAACCCACTCCAGTATTCTTGCCTGGAATATCCTAAGGACAGAGGAACCTGGAGGGCCACAGTCCATAGCATTGCAAAGAATCAGACATGGCTAAAGCTACTTAGCATACAGGCATGGCCCCAGGTAGGGCTCAAAAAATGTGTTGGCTGAATGATGAGATAGTTTTGCTATGGGATCCTTAAGAGCTAACAACACTCAATTCCAGCATAGTAACTTATCAGTGACATTTTGTATCCTGTTTGGAGAGGATCTTGGGGCTCAATTTATGAGTTCCTCAACATCCCTGCCACTTGAGCTCCCACCCTCTCCTTGAAACCTCCCATGATGGGGAGCTCACTTCTTCTCAAGACAGTCCATTCCATTTCAGACATCTCCAAGTATGACTCTCTTCCTATGTTTCCTGAGTATTCTGACTTCAAGACTTAAGATTTATTATCAGCCCAGCTGAAGCTATTTTAACTTAACTAAGCTAAAACTATTCTCTTGTTTTAATCAGTCTGAAGCCTAGAGCTGTCCATATTATACCTGACTTTGCTGAAATTTTCAGCACCTACTTCCCTTTTTGAAAACTTCCTTTTAATTGTAATTTCTTTAACAGATTCAGCAGGCTGGAAGAAAACTAGAGGATAGCTGGTTCATCCCTCTTAATTTTCCAAGGATCAAATTGAACCTCGAGAGAGAACAGAACTTGCTGAAGGTCATAGAGAGTCAGTGGCCTTAGTTGCAGTCATCAGCCAAAAGGGAGTGAGAGTATAGTCTCAACTGCTGGCCTGCTTAAAGGAGCCAGTAGCTATTTATTCCCACATATTTCAGATAGGCAGTAATACCATATGTCATAACAGATGCTTTTCACTTTTGAAATACAATATTAATGGCATGAACTTAATTATAAACATAAAAAAAAAAAAACTGTCTCCCTCCTTCAACCCCTTGTTTACTTGCTGGCATATCACATATGACCAGGCAGACAACTGTTTGTCTTCTGTCAACTGACTGAGGAATGATGTTGGGTGGGTGTAATTCTTATGAAGAAGAGAGAATCAGAAATTCACCATAGGAACATGCTTGAGTAATAAATTTGATGATATAATTTTTAGCTATGAGACAGTTTTGATTCTCAGAGTTGAATAGCATTTAATGTTATCCACTGAAATGCATTTGGATTTAGCACAGGAAACAGATGATATTTGGTCTGAAAACACTCTGTGAATTTACTTTTTTCCACAGATTGTTGCTTACTTTTTAAAATTTTCATGTTCTCCCCTGCCAGGGAATGACAGTTGTATTAGATTATGTAACTGACAATAGTGAATTGGGGAAATATATGGTTTGAGTGGAAAGGTGGTCCTGTTTATGGGGAACATACTCAAAAAAGTTCGTGTTGTACATGCTTTAACTTTGTCCTGGAACTAAAATATAGACAATATGTAGGACAATCTGCTAAATTTTAGGGAGACGTTTGCCTAATTGGGGGTTCCAGAGTGAATTCTGATTTTACTCTTTTCCTCATCTCTCTGGCCTGTTGCTTCAGAAAAACTCTTTATATCTGTGTGTAATGTTTTATTTTAAATTCATGTTCTGACTGTATTAGTTAATCTTTGATCATTTCAATTTTTCAGTAGAAGACAGTTTTAATTCTCTGCAATATAACAACTGTATAAAGAAAGATACAGGACAGTTATTCACCACTACAGGATAGGAAGGACCTCAAGTAACAAGTAAATGTGAGTAAATTTTGTTAAAAGAATTTCATCAAGGTTTATAATTCTGGAACATATTTGCAAAGCTATGTGATGAGCTACATTTTTCTGTCTTTTGTTTGGGTCAGTTTAACCCACTTTGTAAAAGGTAAAGCCACTTCTGTACACTCAAGGGTGGGTTCCACATTGCCTATCCAGTAGATTCTTCCTTTATATCTCTCTGCAAAGTGAATGTTCCACCTTTATCTATCTCTTTTATAATCTTTGAGCACATCTAGTACTTCTGTCCTTTGCTTCTGCAGTTTCCTCATTCTGGAGTGCCTGAGGGACTTGTTTGAAGTCACACACATGGTAAGGGCCAAATTTGGATTATCTGTCAGTTCAGTTCAGTCGCTCAGTTGGTGATGCCATCCAGCCATCTCATCCTCTGTCATCCCCTTCTCCTCCTGCCCCCAATCCCTCCCAGCATCAGAGTCTTTTCCAATGAGTCAACTCTTCGCATGTGGTCGCCAAAGTACTGGAGTTTCAGCTTTAGCATCATTCCTTCCAAAGAAATCCCAGGGCTGATCTCCTTTAGAATGGACTGGTTGGATCTCCTTGCTGTCCAAGGGACTCTCAAGAGTCTTCTCCAACACCACAGTTCAAAAGCATCAATTCTTCAGATTATCTGTCAGTCTTCTTCAAATGACAGTTTTTCCTGATTTACTCAGCCTGAATGAAATATTCCTACAGTGTATTAAAACTTCATTAAGCATTTGTATCAACTTCATTTTATGATTATTTTATTTCATATTTATCTATTGAACTCTTTCATGACTTTCTTATTGGCCATGTGTAAATCTCCTATTAGCTCTCCTCACACTCATACTTCCTTGGTGGATCAGATGGTAAAGAATCTGCATGCAGTGAGTCCCAGGTTTGATCTCTTGGTCAGGAAGACTCTCTAGAGAAGGGAATGGCTACCCACTCCAGTATTCTTTTCTGGAAAATTCCATGGAAAGAGGAACCTGGTGGGCTACAGTCCATGGGGTTGCAAAGAGTTAGACATGACTGTGTGGTTAACACTTTTGCTCTTCATCCCCATAGTTGGTACATTGCCTTTCATGGTACACATAAGCTTCACAGATATTTGTGGAAATGATACCACTTAAAAGAATAAAATTTTGCTTTTCAGTTCAGTTCAGTTCAGTCACCCAGTCATGTCTGACTCTTTGTGACCCCATGAACAACAGCACGCCAGGCCTCTCTGTCCATCACCAACTCCTGGAGTCCACCCAAACCCATGTCCATCAAGTTGGTGATGCCATCCAACCATCTCATCCTGTCATCCCCTTCTCCTTCTGCCCTCAATCTTTCCCAGCATCAGGGTCTTTTGAGCTGACTCATCATCAAGTGGCCAAAGTATTGGAGTGTCAACTTCAACATTAGTCCTTCCAATGAACACCCAGGACTGATCTTCTTTAGGATGGACTGGTTGGATCTCCTTGAAGTCCAAGGGACTCTCAAGAGTCTTCTCCACCACCACAGTTCCAAAGCATCAATTCTTCTATGCTCAGCTTTCTTTATAGTCCAACTCTCACATCCATACATGACCACTGGAAAAACCATAGCCTTGACTAGACAGACCTTTGTTCGTAAAGTAATATCTCTGCTTTTCAATATGCTGTCTAGGTTGGTCATAACTTTCCTTCCAAGGAATAAGCGTCTTTTAATTTCATGGCTGCAATCACCATCTGCAGTGATTTTGGAGCCCAGAAAAATAAAGTCAGCCACTGTTTTCACTGTTTCCCCATCTATTTGCCATGAAGTGATTTTGCTTCTAAGTCTTAACAATAAGCAGTTTTCAGATGAATCAGAGTGGTTAACTCAGCTGATCTGAGTACCATAGTACCAGTTCAATCTCTAAAATTGAATATTAAGGAACAGGGGAAGAAAATGAAATATCTAAGATATGATCATTTTAAAATATCAGTATGCTAATCTCTGGAATGTATAGATGAAGCTACTTATTTCAATAGGATAACATATAACCACATGCCTATATATATTGCTTATCTATAAGAAAAGGAAATTAATATTATTGCCCTGCTTGAAGACATCCCACAAAAAGTCTGGGATTACTGGTAACCACAAGTAGTCCTAAAGAGTTACAGTATATCTTGAAGTATTTCTTAATTGAAAGAATAAATCCAGCTTTTAACAGCATTTTTCTTTCTTCATAATGGCCCTTCTTCACAGATACTTTATTCATTTATTTTTTTGATTTTTTATAAATTATTTTATTGAAGTATAGTTGATTTACAGTATTGTGTTAATTTCTGCTCTATAGCAAAGTGATTCAGTTCTGTATACATCCTTTTTTATTTTCTTTTCCATGATGGTTTATCATAAGATATTGAATATAGTTCCCTGTGCTATACAGTAAGACCTTGTTGTTTAACATTTTCTATAAAATGGTTTGCATTTGCTAATCCCAAACTCCCAGTTCATCTCTCCCCCACCTCCCCTCCTCCTTGGCAACCACATCTGTTCTCTATGCCTGTGAGTCTGTTTCTGTTTGGTAGATAACTTCATTTGTATCATATTTCAGATTCCACAAAATAAGTCTTGCACTTTGATTTTATTCTCATATTTCCAACTTGTATAAAATACCTATTTGACGTTTGGTTTTCATGTTAAACATCATGTATTCAAATCTTCGCTGACCGTGTCTCTCAGACTTGAGAAGTTGTGATCATAGTTCAGTGCTCTTCAGAGGACATCAACTCTGGCTCATGTAACCAAATAAGGAATTTATGGGAAGGCTATTGAGAAATGGATAGGACTACATCCACTATCCCTGCTTCTTTATAAATCCTGCTTTAGGTTTTATTTATTTATTTTTTCACAGATGCTTTACATTATAATTATTATACTTGAGCATGTGTTTCATCTTAGGTATATAGCTAAGCATGTTATATGGATTATGTTTAATTTTTACAATAAATTACAAAGTAAATGTTATTTCCTGTCTCACCACCTATATTTTTCCCTCAGAACTTTTCATTCAGAAATATAACCTGCACACTGAAAAGTGCATAAGATCCATATGGACAGTTTTATAAATAACTATAATGCAAATACTTGTGTAAACACTATCCAGACCAAGAAATAGAACATTTTATATGGGAGATTTGGAATAGCTACTGAAGGCACAGAAAGCAGAAACCAGCAGGCAAACTCATACAAGTTGCAAACTCCTTCCTTTCCCCTTGTGTTCATATTTTCTTGATTTTTGTAGTAATACAGTCTTTGCTTTTCTGTATGATTTTGCCAATCATGTATGCATCCCTAAAAAAAGGTTAGTTTTTCTATTTTCGAACCATGTATAGATGGAATCCTATTATAATTATTATTTTGTGCCTTGTTTTTGCTTAAATTTACATTGGAAAGGTTTATTCTTGTTATTGCATGTGACTTTAGTTTGTCTATTCATTTTTAATATTTCATAGTTCCCATTAAATGAACACACCAGTTAATTACCCATTCTACTGATAATGTCAATTTGGGATATTCCTAGTTTGGGGCTATGAACAATGACTCTTGGTGCACACATTTCTTTAAGGTATGTACCTAACAGTGGGATTGCTGTGGCTAAGGGTATGTGTGCTTTAACTATCCTGGATAATACTGCTATGTTTCCAAACAGAGTGTATGAGTTTATGTTCCCACCAACAGTGTACAGTTCCTAATGCTCCAAATCCTGGCCAACACTTGTTTTTAAACTTTTATGTTTTCCCAATCTTTAGGGATGTTTAGTGTTAATTCATTGTTTAAATTTTCTTTTTATTTTTTGCTTTTGTTTTTTTTTTAACATAAATTTATTTGTTTTCATTCACTCTAACTGCCCGTGATGTTGAATGCCTTTTAAAAATATCAATACGCTTATTGGTGATTAGAATTTTCACTTTTGTGAAACTTTAAATTCTTTGCCTATTTTTTAAAATATAAATTTATTTATTTCAATTGGAGGTTAATTACTTTACAATATTGTATTGGTTTTGCCATACATCAACATGAATCTGCCACAGGTATACACATGTTCCCCATCCTGAACCCCCCTCCCTTTTGCCTATTTTTATTTTTATTTTTTATTTTACTTTACAATTCTGTATTGGTTTTGCTTGGATTGTGTTTCTTTTTTTTTTTTTTCATTTATCTATACTTCTCATTGAATTGACTATGTATTGAGATCTACTATTATCAGTTTGCAAATATCATCTTTCACTCTGTGGTTTATCTCTTTACCTTTTCATGGAGTCCTATAGTAAACAGAAGTTCTTAATTTTAATGTAGTCAAAATTATCTATATTTCCTTTACATTGAGTGCTTTTTCTCTTATTAAAAGTCCCTAGCTCAAGTTTATGAAGATATCCACCTATATTCTCTTCTAAAAGTTTAAAAATTTTGCCTCTTCCACTTAGACTTTTAATTCACCTAAATGATTGGTATATATGGATACCCATTATTATCATTCCACTGGTTGAAAATTCTGTCCTTTCTCCGCTGCTCTGGAGTGCTAGCTTGTTACCAATCAAATGTTCTTTAGTGTGCAGAGTTGCTTCTAGAGTTCGGTTGTATTTCATTGGTATAAATATTTACCTTTGCAATAAAAGTTCATCATCTTGATTACAACAGCTTTGTATCAGGCAAGTCCTTCCTATATTAATTTTCTTCTTCAAATATGTCTTGGTTATTCTTGACCTTTTTAATGCACATGTAAAAAATGCTTGTTAAGTATCCCCCCCACCCCCACTGAAATGACCTAATGATAAGGAGTTCATTGAATCTATAAATTACTTTAAGAGAAATATTTATACTAGTGAGCTTGCCAATCTGTGAATTGGATATATGTTTCACTATTTTGAAAAAGTATTTATGTACCTTTCCAGATACATTTTTTTCCCTTTTCTTTTCCTCCTACTTTTGTGGTATGTGATTGACAAATAAGATTGTACAATGTATTTTTTTAATGTACTAAGTGATAACAATATAAGTATATATTGTGAAATGAAATTATTTCAGTTTTTGAAGTCTTCTTTAGTATAATTCAATGATCCTCCACATATCTTTTGTTAGACTTTTTCTGAGGCACTTGGTAATTTTGGATACTGTTAAAAATCCAGCTTTGTTCTTGATCTTAGTCCATCTGAACCTTCCAAGACCTTGCTCATTGTTTCTTGTTACTCATATCCTCACTATTTTTCCCTCTACTAAGCTGAAAGTGAAAGTGAAAGTCACTCAGTTGTGTCCGACTCTTTGTGACCCCATGGACTATACAGTCCATGGAATTCTCCAGGCCAGAATACTGGAGTGGGTTTCCATTCCCTTCTCCAGGGGATCTTCCCAACCCAGGGATAGAACTTAGGTCTGCATTGCAGCTGGATTCTTTACCAGCTGAGCCACGAACGAGTCAGACACAACTGAGGCAACTTAGCATGCATACACTTTCTACCCATTCAAAAAAATCCTCTAGAAGCACCCTGTCTACTTTCCTCTTTTTTTCCTTTTATGGTCAACAACCTGGACATGATGGTCTGCACTCATATGTCTTCCTTCCTCCCTCTCAGTCACTTCCCAGGCTGTTGTGATCTGATTCTCTGCCATCACCTCCACCACCACCACATGGCATCCTCTCTCGCCAAGGATCTCCTGAAGATTAAAGACAGGGGCCATTTTTTTCAAAGTCCTTATGTTGACATTTTTAGATTATTGAACATTATTAATAAAGATCAAACTATTAGTTATAGCCATAATAATTAGAAAACAGTAATAATAATATCAGTGGTAAAATTTATCATTGAGTGTGTTCATTCGGCAGAACTCTATTGTTTTTGTGATAGATATTGTTTTCACAGATGAAGTGTTTTTGCAATAGATATTGTTTTCACAGATGAAATGCTCCAATACTTCTTTCTCCCTTAAATTCAGGGTTCTTCTTCTCCTCTGTTCTCCTTTTGCTCACTCAGTCTCCTTAGTCTTTTTCTCATGTTTTTCTTCCACTGCCCATAGCTGCAGTCTGAGCCCCTCACCATGGTTTTGTCATTGTCCTCATCTCACTCTTCCTATTCCTTCCCATGTAATTTCTTCCCTTCCCACAGCATTAGCTATCATTAACCACACTAATTTCTTTATATCTAGGCCCTAGCTTGGTACCTAGCTCATAGCTAATTGAATAAGTGAATAAATGAATGGATAAGTAAATGAGTGAATCTCTAAAGTTATGTCTGCCAAATTCATATTCCTAGCTCAGCCCTGAGCAGGCTGATAATTCTAAAACTATCTTGTATCTTTCCTGGAAGATGTCCAGGTATCTGAGCTCAATATTTACAAACTGAGCTCATAATCTTTTCCTCCCCAGCCTGATCCTCCTCCTTTACATCTTCCCTGGTTAAAAGCACTACTCTTCATCTATTTGCTCATTCATGAACCTGGCAGTCACAGGACTCTTTTTCTCATGCCAGTCTCAGAACTCAGCAATCAAAATCTATCAGTGTAGATTTCTTGCATTCTGGTCTTTAGTACCCTATCAGTTCAGTTGAGTTCAGCTGCTCAGTCATGTCCGACTCTTTGCGACCCCATGAATTGCAGCACGCCAGGCCTCCCTGTCCATCACCATCTCCCGGAGTTCACTCAGATTCGTGTCCATCGAGTCAGTGATGCCATCCAGCCATGTCATCCTCAGTCATCTCCTTCTTCTCCTGCCCCCAATCCCTCCCAGCATCAGAGTCTTTTCCAATGAGTCAACTCTTCGCATGAGGTGGCCAAAGTACTGGAGTTTCAGCTTTAGCATCATTCCTTCCAAAGAAATCCCAGGGTTGATCACCTTCAGAATGGACTGGTTGGATCTCCTTGCAGTCCAAGGGACTCTCAGGAGTCTTCTCCAACACCACAGTTCAAAAGCATCAATTCTTCGGTGCTGAGCCTTCTTCACAGTCCAACTTTCACATCCATACATGACCACAGGTAAAACCATAGCCTTGACTAGAGGGACCTTAGTCGGCAAAGTAATGTCTCTGCTTTTGAATATGCTATCTAGGTTGGTCATAACTTTTCTTCCAAGGAGTAAGCATCTTTTAATTTCATGGCTGCAGTCACCATCTGCACTGATTTTGGAGCCCCAAAAAATAAAGTCTGACACTGTTTCCACTGTTTCCCCATCTATTTCCCATGGAGTGATGGGACCAGATGCCATGATCTTTGTTTTCTGAATGTTGAGCTTTAAGCCAACTTTTTCACTCTCCTCTTTTACTTTCATCAAGAGGCTTTTTAGTTCCTCTTCACTTTCTGCCATAAGAGTGATGTCATCTGCATATATGAGGTTATTGATATTTCTCCTGGCAATCTTGATTCCAGCTTGTGTTTCTTCCAGCCCAGCGTTTCTAATGATGTACTCTGCATAGAAGTTAAATAAGCAGGGTGACAATATACAGCCTTGATGTACTCCTTTTCCTATTTGGAACCAGTCTGTTGTTCCATGTCCAGTTCTATCTGTCGCTTCCTGGCCTGCATACAGATTTCTCAAGAGGCAGGTTATGTGGTCTGGTATTCCCATCTCTTTCAGAATTTTCCACAGTTTATTGTGATCCACACAGTCAAAGGCTTTGGCATAGTCAATAAAGCAGAAATAGATGTTTTTCTGGAACTCTCTTGCTTTTTTCCATGATCCAGTGGATGTTGACAATTTGATCTCTGATTCCTCTGCCTTTTCTAAAACCAGCTTGAACATCTGGAAGTTCACGGTTCACATATTGCTGAAGCCTGGCTTGGAGAATTTTGAGCATTACTTTACTAGCGTGTGAGATGAGTGCAATTGTTCGGTAGTTTGAGCATTCTTTGGCATTGCCTTTCTTAGGGATTGGAATGAAAACTGACCTTTTCCACTCCTGTGGCCACTGCTGAGTTTTCCAAATTTGCTGGCATATTGAGTGCAGCACTTTTACAGCATCATCTTTCAGGATTTGAAATAGCTCAACTGGAATTCCATCACCTCCACTAGCTTTGTTCGTAGTGATGCTTTCTAAGGCCCACTTGACTTCACTTTCCAAGATGTCTGGCTCTAGATGAGTGATCACACCATCGTGATTATCCGGGTCATGAAGATCCTTTTTACACAGTTCTTTTGTGTATTCTTGCCATCTCTTCTTAATATCTTCTGCTTCTGTTAGGTCCGTACCATTTCTGTCCTTTATTGAGCTCATCTTTGCATGAAATGTACCCTTGATATCTCTAATTTTCTTGAAGAGCTCTCTAGTCTTTCCCATTCTGTTGTTTTCCTCTATTTCTTTGCATTGATCACTGAAGAAGGCTTTCTTATCTCTTCTTGCTATTCTTTGGAACTCTGCATTCAGATGCTTATATCTTTCCTTTCCTCCTTGACTTTTTGCTTCTCTTCTTTTCACAGCTATTTGTAAGGCTTCCCCAGACAGCCATTTTGCTTTTTTGCCCTTCTTTTCCATGGGGATGGTCTTGATCCCTATCTCCTGTACAATGTCACGAACCTCATTCCATAGTTCATCAGGCACTCTATCTATCAGATCTAGTCCCTTAAATCTATTTCTCACTTCCACTGTATTATCATAAGGGATTTGATTTAGGTCCTACCTGAATGGTCTAGCGGTTTTCCCTACTTTCTTCAATTTAAGTCTGAATTTGGTAATAAGAAGTTCATGATCTGAGCCACAGTCAGCTCCTGGTCTTGTTTTTGTTGACTGTATAGAGCTTCTCCATCTTTTGCTGCAGAGAATATAATCAATCTGATTTCGGTATTGACTATCTGGTGATGTCCATGTGTAGAGTCTTCTCTTGTGTTGTTGGAAGAGGGTGTTTGCTATGACCAGTGCATTTTCTTGGCAAAACTCTATTAGTCTTTGCCCTGCTTCATTCCGTATTCCAAGGCCAAATTTGCCTGTTACTCGAGGTGTTTCTTGACTTCCTACTTTTGCATTCCAGTCCCCTGTAATGAAAAGGACATCTTTTTTGGGTGTTAGTTCTAAAAGGTCTTGTAGGTCTTCATAGAACCGTTCAACTTCAGCTTCTTCAGTGTTACTGGTTGGGGCATAGACTTGGATTATGGTGATATTGAATGGTTTGCCTTGGAAACGAATAGAGATCATTCTGTCGTTTTTGATATTGCATCCAAGTAGTGCATTTTGGACTCTTTTGTTGACCATGATGGCTACTCCATTTCTTCTGAGGGATTCCTGCCCACAGTAGTAGATATAATGGTCATCTGAGTTAAATTCACCAGTGCTATTATTTTTAGAGCACCTGCATGCTTCATAGATAGATGATTTGATGGATCCTTCTGGAAGAAATAGAATAACTGCAAATTTTACTCTTTCTGGATTAGATAGAATTGCTATTATTCTATGTGAAGAAAATATATCCTTCTAGTTTGACAGCATGTATTTTGATATTGCCCAAGAGAGAGGCATATAAGAGTATACTCCTTGCTTTCTTCTTCTTTTTTTAAAATATAAATTCATATATTTTAATTGGAGGTTAATTACTTTACAATATTGTATTGGTTTTGCCTTACATCAACAAGAAAAACACTTTTAGGTATATAAAATGATGGAAGAAAAAATTTGTGAAGAAACCGAAATATTCAGCTATAAGTTGGATATTCAGGCACTTAGTCATTTAATATTTAAAAAATTTTCATTTCCAATATTCACAGAATTGTGGAGAATACTGAACTGTACACTTCATTAAAGTTAACTGGTGAACAACCAAATATCTCATTTTCTGTCACTTAAGTCTTCCCAAATGGAGTCACATTAAATTCTCACTGCAAGAGTCTCTGTGTACAAGTTCTGGAATGTCCTTCTTGGGGGAGCGTCTCTGGGGCAGTTGTCCATTGGGAATGTTGCCACAAGGCTAGAGAAAGCAAAATAGATTGTAAAGTCAGAACAGAAACTTTTATACCAAACATAGTAAAATTGATATTTACCATTTTTTTCATAATGATATAGGTACATCTTGAGACACTGGAAATCCTACCTAGTAGACTTTATACATAATTCAAGAGGCTGATTTATGAAATTATTTTAGGCAGAATTTCAAACTGCAATGGGCACTATAATGCAAGGACCAGCTGGCAGCATCTCTTTTAGCTGTCAGAGCCCTCCAGACTGGCCATGCTAAAGAAGTCATGCCCACCTCTGATGCAGATGAGGGAACATGGAAGCTCAGCTCTCTGGAACATTCCAGCTTCAGAATTCCTTACAGTGTTAGCTAAGGCTTCCATTGCAACAGCATGATAGCTTGACATCTTCCTCTGCCCAGCTGTACTTTTTTTCTCATGCTTTTCATTTCGTTCCACAGGTGTTGATCCCAAGAGCTTTCTGTAACAAACATCCTACATGTAAATTTTCATCTCAGAGTTTGCTTTTGAGGAAACCCAACCTGCAACATACCCCTGCCACATAAAAGTTTGATGCATCTCTGTCAGACAAGCACAGCACAAATGTGAATGCTATAAGCCTTCCCTCGCGTAGGAAATACATAAAGGTTACCAAGTAAACAGATTCCTTAATTCTGGCAACATTTGCATATTGAGCACCCCCAGGGATATAGAGATGAATAAGACAGGATTCCTTGTCCTCTGGTGAGGGAGAGAGACATGCAAATGTTCACAATAGAGTATAATAAGTGCTGTAACGAGGGACTGCACAATGAGCTCATGGAACATAGATGAGGGAGCAATTAAAACTGCAAGAGGGTCCTGAAGATTTCACAGGAGAAAATGTTTGATCTGGAAATTAGAGGATGAAGAGAGGGAAGGGAATTCCTGACTGGAGGAGTGGCATATAGAAAGACACAAAGGAAAGAAGGGAATGGCATGTTTGGGGGTAGCTTTTAGTAGCTGTGTAACATGTCTTGGGGAGAGAGAAGCTAAACAGAGATGAAGGTGAAGAAAGGCAGGAAGTCATGAAAAAATCATCCTTGTAATTGGGATCTAGAGCTAAGGAAGGAGTAATTGCTTAGTATTAATATGTACAAAGAGGAGATAAAGAGAGATACTTAAAGATCAGTGTTTTAAATGGGGAGCACTGAAGAAGAGCTGTTAGTGACAAACACTGAAGAGCCATCAAAATAACACAGGGAAGCTTAGGAGAGTGTTGGGCTTTCCTGGTATCTCAGATGGTAAAGAATCTGCCTGCAATGCAGGAGACCTGGGTTCAACCCCTGGGTCAGAAAGATACCCTGAAGAAAGGGAATGGCAACCCACTCCAGTATTCTTGCTTGGAGAATCCCATGGACAGAGGAGCCTGGTGGGCTACAGTCCATGGAGTCACAAAGAGTTGGACACCACTGAGCGACTAAGCACAAGCACAGGAGAGTGTTGCTGTAAAGGGTGAGAGAGAAGAGAATTTCAAAGAGGCAATGGTCAACATTGTTACATGTTCCAAAGATACTCCCTGGGATGAGGACTTCAACATAAGCCATTGAACCCACAGTGGAATGAACAAACAAATGGAAGTGTATTCATAAATGAAATTCACATAAGAAAAAACAATGTGTTGCAAATGTGATTTGGGATGTTTAAAGTCAGACAGACTATGATGGCAGCAGGTTTAATTAAATCTATGCTGGTTTTAGAAATACTTGCTTAGTTGGTAAGGATGTAAAAAAAAAAAAAGCTAGAAGAATAAATACTTTAAATTAGGATAGTGATTACCTGAAAGAAGGATAAGGACCTGGAGTAGGCAAGAGGAGAGGAGGCTAGAATCTCTTTCTTGATCTGCATGGTATCTTAATGGGTATTTCCCATGGGAGAAATCTTTGAACTAATTATTTATATTTTATGAGCTTTTCCGTGTTGTCATCTATATTTTACAATAGGTAGGGCTGAAAAATAAGCAACTGGGATGATTAATTTCAGGGTCATGGTGGCTTTGGTGACTAGTTTCAGGAGAATGGTGGGTGGTAAAGATCTGATTGTGCTGGGTTGAGGAACTAAAAGAACAAAATCTGGAAATAAAGATTATCTTTTTCATATATTGGTGGGGAATAGAAAGAGGCAATCTGCCATTTTATTAATAGAGCAAGTAACCTTTAAATTAGTAATACTCCTAAGCCAAATGCCTGTACTTAAAATGCATAACACATACAAGTAGAGAGGAATAAGTTATAAATAACTGAACAAAACATTGTAATCAGTGGTTGAAAATGATGGTGACAAACAAAAAATCTTTTTTTTTAATTAGATTTTTGAGAGCCTTGTTTATAACTGTTATTTAATGTGAATCTAGCAAATGTTTTTTAGAAACTTGGAGTTATAAAAGAGACTACTTGAAAAAAAGACAAATAAACTATTAAAAAGGATAAGCAACTCATAAACCTATGTCATTAATACTTTGTCTGTAAGAGACTGGAATTTTGGTATAGCAGCATTTTGAGTTTTAGCACAGTATTTGTATTTCATAATGTTTTTGATACAACAATTTACAATATTCAACTTCACAAAACCAAAAGTTTCCTTTTGATTATAGGGGACTGGAATGCAAAAGTAGGAGGTCAAGTGATACCTGGAGTAACAGTCAAATTTGGCCTTGGAGTACAAAACAAGCAGGCCAAAGTCTAACAGAGTTTTGCCAAGAGAAGGCACTGCTCATAGAAAACACCCTCTTCCAACAACACAAGAAAGGACTCTACACAGGGACATCACCAGATGGTCAATACTGAAATCAGATTGATTATATTCTTTGCAGCCAAAGATGGAGAAGCTCTATACAGTCAGCGAAAATAAGACCAGGAGCTGACTGTGGCTCACATCATGAGCTTCTTATTGCCAAATTCAGACTTAAATTGAAGAAAGTAGGGAAAACCACTAGACCATTCAGGTATGACCTAAATCAAATCCCTTACTATTATACAGTGGAAGTGAGAAATAGATTTAAGGGACTAGATCTGATAGATAGAGTGCCTGATGAACTATGGATGGAGGTTCATGACTTTGTACAGGAGGCAGTGATCAAGAATATTCCCAACGAAAAGAAATGAAAAAAGGCAAAATGGCTGTCTGAGGAGGCCTTACGATTTGCTGAGAAAAGAAGAGAAGCTAGAGACAAAGGAAAAAAGGAAAGATATACCATTTGAATGCAGAATTCCAAAGAATAGCAAGGAGAGATAAGAAAGCTTTCCTCAGTGATCAGTGGAAAGAAATAGAGGAAAACAATAGAATAGGAAAGAGTAGAGATCTCTTCAAGAAAATTAGAGATACCAAGGGAACATTTCATGCAAAGATGGGCTCAATAAAGGACAGAAATGGTATGGACCTAACAGAAGTAGAAGGTATTAAGAAGAGGTGGCAAGAATACACAGAAGAACTGTACCAAAAAAAATATGGAATTTAGAAAGATGGTAACAATAACCCTATATGCGAGACAGCAAAAGAGACACAGATGTATAGAATAGTCTTTTGGACTCTGTGGGAGAGGGTGAAGGTGGGATGATTTGGGAGAAGGGCATTGAAACATGTATAATATCATATATGAAATGAATCGCCAGTCCAGGTTCGATGCATGATACTGGATGCTTGGGGCTGGTGCACTGAGATGACCCAGAGGGATGGTACGGGGAGGGAGGCGGGAGGGAGGTTCAGGATGGGGAACACTTGTAATACCTCTGGCGGATTCATGTTGATGTATGGCAAAACCAGTACAATATTGTAAAGTAATTAACCTCCAATTAAAATAAATAAATTTATATTAAGAAAAAAAAGATCTTCATGACCCAGATAATCATGATGGTGTGATCACTCACCTAGGCCAGACATCCAGGAATGTGAAGTCAAGTGGGCCTTAGGAAGCATCACTACGAACAAAGCTAGTGGAGGTGATGGAATTCCAGTAGAGCTATTTCAAATCCTGAAAGATGATGCTGTGAAAGTGCTACACTCAATATGCCAGCAAATGTGGAAAACTTAGCAGTGGCCACAGGACAGGAAAAGGTCAGCTTTCATTCCAATCCCAAAGAAAGGCAATACCAAAGAATGCTCAAACTACTGCACAATTGCACTCATCTCACACACTAGCATAGTAATGCTCAAAATTCTCCAAGCCAGGCTTCAACAGTATGTGAACCATGAACTTCCAGATGTTCAAGCTGGCTTTAGAAAGGGAGAATAACCAGAGATCAAATTGCCAATATCAGTTGGATCATCAAAAAAGCAAGAGAGTTCCAGAAAGACATCTACTTCTGCTTTATTGACTACACTAAAGCCTTTGACTCTGTGGATCTTAAGAAACTGGGAAAATTCTTAAAGAGATGGGAATACCAGAACACCTAACCTGCTTTCTGAGAAATCTATATGCAGGTCAAGAAGCAACAGTTAGAACTGGATGTGAAACAACAGACTGGGTCCAAATCGGAAAATGAATATGTCAAGGTTGTATATTGTCACCCTGCTTATTTAACTTATATGCAGAGTACATCGTGAGAAACGCTGGGCTGGATGAAGCACAAGCTAGAATCAAGGTTGTTGGGAGAAATATCAATAACCTTATATATGCAGATGACACTACTCTTAAGAAGAACTAAAAAGCCTCTTGATGAAAGTGAAAGAGGAAAGTGAAAAAGTTAGCTTAAAGCTCAACATTCAGAAAACTAAGATCATGGCATCCAGTCCCATCACTTCATAGCAAATAGTGGGGAAACAGTGGTTGACTTTATTTTTGGGGGCTCCAAAATCACTGCAGATGGTGACTTCAGCCATGAAATTAAAAGATGCTTGCTTCTTGGAAGAAAAGTTATGACCAACCTAGAAAGCATATTAAAAAGCAGAGACACTACTTTGCCAACAAAGGTCTGTGTAGTCAAAGCTATGGTTTTTCCAGTAGTCATGTATGGATATGAGAGTTGGACTATAATGAAAGCTGAGCACCGAAGAAATGATTCTTTTGAACTGTGATGTTGGAGAAGACTCTTGAGAGTCCGTTGGACTGCAAGGAGATCCAGCCAGTCCATCCTAAAGGAAATCAGTCCTGAATATTCATTGGAAAGATTGATGCTGAAGCTGAAACTCCAATACTTTGTCCACCTCGTGGGAAGAACTGACTCATTTGAAAAGACCTTGATGCTGGGAAGGATTGAGGCAGGAGGAGAAGGGGATGACAGAGAATGAGATGGTTGGGTTGCATCACCAACTTGATGGACATGAGTTTGATTAAACTCTGGGAGTTGGTGATGGACAGGGAAGCCTGGTGTGCTGAAGTCCATAGGGTCTCAAAGAGTCGGACATGACTGAGAGAGTGAAATGAACTGAACTGGAGGATAACTCATTCAATTTTCTTGCCCGACAGACTGGGACTCTGAAGCTTTGGAAGCTGAAGGTCAGCACTGAGATCATACAGTGATTGGAAAGCTTAGTTAAAGTCCAGGTCTCTCTCCTTCTAATCCGGAGAGTCTTAGCCATAGCTCATAGATCAGATCTTTGAGCAACAAAAGACTCTAAACAGTCCCTAGGGTTTTGTTACAATGGAATTTGATTGTCACCAGTAACAGAATGTTCTGTATTTGGCAAGTGTTTTTTTATCAAGTCATGGCTTTTAAAGATTTAACATACAGTTAAGTGGTGTTTGCATTTGGTCTTCGGGTGGTATCATTTATTTAGGAAGAGCTCATCTCCTATGCAGAATGTAATTGGAAAAATGACTTGATTAATGGACATTCACTGTCAATGCAACTTCTAATACAAGTCTAGATTCTGAGACAGAAGGTCAGCTGCATAATCATGTCAGATTCCATTACAATATGAGCACAGTTATGTTGTCTCATTGCAAAACCTCAGATGTCTTTTGAGAAGGAGCCGTGCTTCTGTTTTCCTCATAGAGGGAGAAAGAAAGCCTGGCTAATTAAGCAGTGGTTCTCCTTATTTTTATTGGGACACAAGAAAAGCCTAAGAATCCTGGAGTGGGTAACCTATCCCTTCTCCAGCAGATCTTCTTGACCCAGGAATTGAACAGGGATCGCCTGCATTGCAGGCCGATTCTTTACCAACTGAGCTATCAGGGAAGCCTATAGGAAAATTACCCTCCTTGAATAGTAATGTCCTTTGTGATACACCATGCGATGCAGGAGAAATTTTTTAAATTTAGTTCTCATTAGGATATTTACTTCTGTATTTTTTTCTACCATTGCTCTGTCATGATTATGTTTTCTAAACTGAGGAGGACTTTCTATCTAGGCAGATTGTAGATCTTTGTAGCCTTTGACCACTTCAGTAAATGTTAATGTGTGTGTGTTAGCTGCTCAGTCATGTCAGACTCTATGCAACCCCGTGGACTGTAACCCACCAGGCTCCTCTGTCCATGAGATTCTCCAGGCAAGAATTCTGGAGAGGATTGCCATGCCCTCCTCCAAGGGATCTTCCGGACCCAGGGATGAACCTGGGTCCCCTGCATTGCAGGCGAACTCTGTACCATCTGAGCCACAAAGCTGTTAACTATTAATGGAATCTTCTAATTTATCACCTTAGTAAGTCACTTGCATCATCTGTAACTCTCAACTTGCTTAAATCTAGTCAACTTTTTGGCAGTACTCCTTAGGTATCAGAGCTGATTCTTCTACTAGACTGTAAATACCTTGAAGGCAGACTCTGAGGCTGGATATTTTTCTGCACACCAATGCACCTAGAGTGGTGATATGTGCAGAGTAAGTTCTCAGTCATAATTAGTTAAGCAAAGATGAATGCTTTCTAGCCATATCACTTTATTGATTCAGTGCTATCAAGGGTAGCTAACCTGCTTTTTAACCTTGAGGCAGCCTGTGACAGTATGACTATAAGTGCTCTCTCCTCCCCTAGCCTCGGTGCCCCTCTAATGTGCCTTTACTACCGTGAGCTGAGTTTGCAGGGTTTCCCTTGACATCGTTCCTACAGTGTATTGCCCTGTCACTGGGAGAAGGACCTTCTTTGACCCCTTTTACTTTCCCTCATTTGGGATTAAAAACATTCAGCATGCTCTTGAGACTTTCTTGATATATATCTATTTTAAATAGTATTGTTCTCCTATATGAGACAAAATACAGAAATTCACTAAAGGAGCAATATGTAAAATAGAGACACTCATGCAAAACACAGTAGTATACTAGCTTAAGTGACAATTTTGCTACTGTCAGTTTTTGCATAATTTTTCTCTGGTTTTAATATTCACTCACTTACCTACAATGCTTCCAGGCACTGAAAAAGAGCCCCAGAGCATGGCTAGGCTGAGATTCCTTATAGACTTCCTGTAGGCAATTAGAGCCTTGTCTCCTATGGACCTGAGGTGAGTGTTCTTGCTGGAGCCTTCATCCTTCAAGTCTGAAGTGGAATTGAGATTGTCCCAGAAATTCTGAGCACTCCTGGAAAAGCACTAAGTCCTTTTCAATGATTGTTGGTTTTGTTTCCTTTAATCACCACTCAGTTACATTTATCTCACAAAACAGTAGCTATTTGTATTGGGAAAGTATTGGGAAAGTGGATACTTAAAATATATCCATGGAATCCAGGAGGCATGTTTCCTATCTTTCTTACCTGAGAACCCAGTTTCCAAATTCAGGACATGTTTTTTTAACTCATACATAGGGGTGTTTTTCTCCTTATAGGTCTCTCTGATTTTCTAATTGCTGTTGTTCAGCTCCCAAGTCATATCCAACTCTTTGCGACCCCATGGACTGTGGCATGCCAGGCTTCCCTGTACCTCACCATCTCCTGGAGTTTGCCCAAGTTCGTGGCCATTGAATTGGTGATGCCATCCAACCATCTCACCCTCTGTCACCCCCTTCTCCTTCCGCTTTCAGTATTTCCCAGCATCAAGGTCTTTTCCAATGAGTAACCTGTTCACATCAGGTGGTACTGAAGCTTTAGCATCAGCCCTTCCAACAAGTATTCAGGGTTGATTTCCAGTAAGACTGACTAGTTTGATCTCCTGCCTTTCCAAGGAATGTCTCCAGAACCACAGTTCAAAAGAATCAATTCTTCTGCATTCAGCTTTCTTTATAGCCTAGCTCTCACATCCGTACATGACTACTGGAAAGACCATAGCCTTGACTATATGAACCTTTGTCAGCAAAGTGATGTCTTTGCTTTTTAACACACTGTCTAACACACTGTCTAGATTTGTCATAACTTTCCTGCCAAGAAGCAATTGTCTAATTTCATGGCTGCAGTCACCACCCACCGTGATTTTAGAGGCCGAGAAGAGGAAATCTGTCACTGATTCTACATTTTCCCTTTCTATTTGCCATGAAGTGATGGGACCTGAGTCCATGATCTTAGTATTTTTAATATTTAGTTTTAAACCAGCTTTTTTCCACTCTCCTCCTTTACTCTCATCAAGAGGCTCTTTAGTTCCTCTTTGCTTTCTGTCTGTGGAGTTGTATCATATGCATATCTGTGGTTGTTGATATTTCTCCTAACACATCCAGCCCAGTATTTTGCATGATGTTCTCTGCATATAAGTTAACAAGGTGACAATAAACAGCCTTGTCATTCTCCTTTCTCAATCCTGAACCAGTCAGTTGTTCCATACAGGATTCTAACTGTTGCTTCTTGACCGGCATACAGGTTTCTCAGGAGACAGGTAAAATGGTCAGTATTCCCATTTCTTTAAGAATTTCCAGTTTCATCCATCTGATCAGAACTGATTCAAATGTATTCTTTATAACGGCTGAGTAATACTCCATTGTGTATATGTACCACAGCTTTTTTATCCATTCATCTGCTGATGGACATCTAGGTTGTTTCCCCATGTCCTGGCTATTATAAACAGTGCTGCGATGAACATTGGGGTACATGTGTCTCTTTCAATTCTGGTTTCCTCAGTGTGTATGCCCAGCAGTGGGATTGCTGGGTCATAAGGCAGTTCTATTTGCAATTTTTTAAGGAATCTCCACACTGATCTGATTATACAGAGTGAAGTAAGCCAGAAAGAAAAACACCAATACAGTATACTAACACATATATATGGAATTTAGAAAGATGGCAATGATGACCCTGTATGCAGGACAGCAAAAAAGACACAGATGTGTATGTGACTTTTGGACTCAGAGGGAGAGGGAGAGGGTGAGATGATTTGGGAGAATGGCATTGAAACATGTATAATATCATGTAAGA